>NW_005187440.1:2652919-2685494 GCF_000239375.1 Pundamilia nyererei | reverse complement strand
CTGTTGGGAAGACGATGTTGGAGAAACGCGAACATGTTATTTGTACTGTATAATCTGCAGATTCTGACAGAAATCAGCAACTATCCTTTGAAGCACCGCTCCTCTCTAAAACAGCAATAAGGATAATTATTAGGCCATATGTAAATAACAAAATAACTTTATAACTTAAAGCAAAATTCTAAATGTAAAGTCAGAAACAAGTCTTTATATTAAGGGCCATCAGTCAAACAATACTGTTTGCTCTGGGTCTAAATAGAGCGCGTTGTGTGTGACGTCTTCTTTTGCACATGCTTTGAGGGTTCACACTAGAGTGCGTTTGCTGTCGCATTTTATTTGTAGTGTCAACAAGCAGACAAAAAAAATCGGATTTGATCAAAAAATCGGAATTGACCTGCAGTGTGAACGTAGCCTGAGACACTGATAGTTGGTTTATCGCTAGTCTTCATTAAGAACAGTCACTAGATGACAACACTTAAAAGTCCTGGTTTGACTCTTAAATACTGTCTCACTTTTTTTACATTTTTTTTAATCTTTCACATTTGTTTTTAAAGCATAGTAATGGAGGAAATCCAAAAGGTGATTTCATTAATCTGTCTTTCCAACAAGCTAGCAGCATGAACACAGTTGCATAAACAACACATGATTAGTAGAATTCAATTAGAGCATGAATTTCTGGCAAAGTGTAGTGAAGACTGGGTCCATGTGTAAATAAACAAAATTTTTACAGACACTTGTTGGTGTGAATTTTATGCATATTGGCAGTAGATAATGTGAATTACACTCGATTGTGTAATTTTTTTTCAAATTGAATATGACTCCCTGCTGCCAGGATTTGCAGTCATTTGATTTCTTCTTTAATGGTCAGATGATTTTGATATAAACATCTTTAATGCTGAAATACTGTTATTTAGCCCAAACTAGAGCATTTCAAAGGTCTCCTCATCCGTCTTGGATTGTAGATTGGTGACTTTGGTTTGGCCCGGGAGTACGGTTCCCCCCTGAAGCCTTACACCCCGGTGGTGGTTACCCTGTGGTACAGATCGCCTGAGCTGCTGCTTGGCGCCAAGGTGAGAATTCAAATTCACACACTGCAGGAGTCTGATGAATCCTGAATACAATAGCTGAAACTACAGACAGTAAAGTGATGGCCTTTCATAGATAATAGTTACATCATCCTGACTGATTGTTTTACACAAAGGCATATCTCTCCAATAGAAGACAACATCTGTTGAGCATTTGGCTTGTAACACACCAAATACCACAAAATGCTATTAGAGTTTTACATTGCATGATTTATGCTGTCAGACGGCAGAGGCCTAGCGACCCGTCAGTGTGCATCCACTTTCACATAAACTCCAGGAGGAACGTGCCAGGCAGACAGTCTACTTTATGTTTCTGTGGACTGCCACTGTGTTTGTTCTTCTCTCCGCAGGAATACTCCACAGCTGTGGACATGTGGTCAGTGGGCTGCATATTTGGCGAGCTTCTTACCCAGAAGCCTCTCTTCCCTGGAAAATCTGAAATTGACCAAATTAACAAGATTTTCAAGGTAAATGCTTTCATTTGTGCTTATAAAAGGTGGGGTATTGTCACTATAAATATTGAAGCTTTTCTTTTTACTGCTTGTAAGGTTTTCTGTCAGAGTGCAGTTCTGCAGTGAACCACAGGGTGGAGCTGCTGGTAGCTGTCACCCCAGATGATGTTGTTATACCTTACACTAAATGATCTAAATTAGGCATAACAGCAATATGAAGCGATGTTACCTGGGCCTCCCATGTTGTTGTTACCAGTAATCAGTTTTGAAATGCACCAAGGACTGGCTACTTGCCACTTCTGCAGTTAATGAGCACATCAGCCAAACTGGGAATCTCTCGTGTCCACTTTTTTTGTTTTTGTTTTGTTTTTTTGGGGGAGTGGACTAAAAGTATGTCTGCTGACTTGTCTGTGTTGACTCTAGGATCTAGGGTCGCCCAGCGAGAAGATCTGGCCCGGCTACAGCGAGCTGCCCGCTGTGAAGAAGATGACTTTCACAGAGTACCCCTACAACAACCTGCGAAAGCGCTTTGGAGCACTGCTGTCAGACCAAGGCTTTGACCTCATGAACAAGTAGGATTTTTAGAGACTTTTTTTTTACTCTTGCATAAGAAACATAACTCCTTTCACTGCACTGCAGTCAGGTTGTAGTATTGCAGCTATTGTCTGTTTTCATGTGTCTGTAGATTCTGTGTTTTCAAAAGATACTAAAGAGGTTATAAACCATAAAGACACCATTTGAAAAAAAAGGTCAAATACATTATAAATTAGCCATTTTTAAGGAATAGAGAATAAGTCCCATAGACTTGTGTAAATATTTGATGGCAAATTTTCAGTGTTGAGAGAACACATATCACTGGTATACAGTGATGAAGAGCATGTATTAGGTAACAATCAGCACGGCTCCTGCAGTGGAAATTGCCTTACTTGGACGAACCCTTTTCTACCCTGTCAAATTCTGTTACTCTTTCCACAGCTTTTTATTTAGTCGGTGCACTTCTGGCAAGCTTTCTTAAAACATGACAGCAGTAGTGGATATATCCCAGCAGGAGTCCAGTTCCATCCCCCTTGTTCCGTTTCACACACACGCACTCACCATGGTGACGCTCCACAGTACAGGAAAATGTTTTAGAAAACACACATTTAATAGGGAAAATCAGTGATGGCTTCATAATTCTTTCTCTCACATTCCAAAGATCAGCTTTGTTCTGCACTGCGCAGATGAGCTTCTCAACTCTCCTCTCAGGTCTTTAACCAGCCACAGAAACTTTTCTCTACACCTGTAAATGACAAAACCATGCTGGTCAGCTAGCTCCCAGCTGCAGAGGATGGTAACAACATGTTTGCTGTGCTGCTGTGTGAGGAACCACAATTTGGTGGAAATTTGGTTCATTTCCAAAATTGCTGAAACTTCAGCTGTCAGTGTACAACACGTAGGGAAGTGCTGTTAGAAAAGCTTCACAACGGAGCAGTACAGAGAAACTTTGGAGGTGTATCTGGCAGGTTGACATTGCAGAGCAATGGTTTTTTTGGTTGTTGTTTGCAATATCACACCTCTCCTGTGTGTGAAAGCAATTGAAGACCCAGATTCAGTGTCTAACTGAAGGAGGTTTCAATTCACAACTCTTTAACCTGTTATACGTTTACCATTTCAACATGTAGTAGTTAAGAGATCCCAATTTTAATCCTCCTAGAGAGCCAGAATCCTGCCTGTTTTCTGTCCTGTTTCTATCCTGTTAGATAATGAGTTTCCATTACCTGGTGTCCCGTGCATAAATAGGACCGTAGTCCTCAAATGAAAAGCAGCTGGGTCCTCAGTCAAGAAAAGGAACAAGCTTACAGGACAGGAAGAGTGCACATTTTTGTAATTCCATAACAAAATGGTGCATTGGACACAAGTAGCAGGTTTTGTCTTATGTTGCTAGTATAGTGCTCTTGTCTTCTAGACCTGGTGTCTGTCTAATCCCAGCCATTAATCCTCCTGTAGATAAATTAGTAGTTAAATTAGAGATCATTTGTTTTGTAAAATCTTTTATGTTTAATGTCTGCACTCACTTACGGAGGGTTCCCCTCAGACACAGTCTGAGTCTGTGTTGCTCCTGTCATGTATAATTACGACTGTTTAAAGAAACTCTCTGGCCTTTGGCATCAGCACCACACCTTGTGTTCAGACTGTGTCACTACAGGGCCTGTTATACACTGTTATACACTAAACACTAAACATTTTTTTTCTTTGACTATGTAAGAGTAACTTTGCAGAATAATCAGAGTGATCCTTGTTAATATTATTTGGGGACGTTGAAGATTAGGTGGGTAGTCCTTCTGTAGACAACCACATTGTGAATATGAATTTTTTGACATCATTTAGAGTAGAAAAAGTAGGGAAAACAACGGTGAAATGGAGCTTTTCAAGCATTTTGATGCCAGTTATATGCCAGCGTTACTCAGTGTGACTGTGACCCAGTAAAGTAAAAGTCAGCTGGCACATGTGTAATCTTCAAATGTTCGCATCAGACACAACCATCAGCAGGACTTTGATTACACAGAAACCATTAATTAGCTGTTAGGCGCTGTTAACTTACAGCAACCTGTAAAGCTGCGTCAATCCCATCCATGCATGCGTCATTCTGCTGGCCATTTCTCGTCACTATTTTTTGGCCATGGCACAGAAAGATCGCTCCTTCATGGTTAATCCTACCTACAGAGCCCTGATTGGTTTTCCAACTGTGGAACTGGCCTTCATTGAGCTAAAAGGCAGACCCGTTTGAATAGCAGAGAAAAAAAAAACCTGAGGTGAGAGCAGGTCTGGCAGTTTTGTCCACACAAGAAGCCTGAGTTCTCCGAGGCAGTTTGGCATCTCTGATGAAACGCTGCTAAAACATAAGTTTAAAATTATTATTGATTGTTTTCCAGGTTCCTCACCTACTGCCCCAGTAAGAGGATTTCATCAGATGAGGCTCTCAAACATGAGTACTTCAGGGAGTCTCCTCTCCCCATTGACTCCTCGATGTTCCCCACCTGGCCGGCTAAGAGCGAGCAGCAGAGGGTGAAGCGAGGCACCAGTCCTCGTCCACCCGAGGGAGGCCTGGGCTACAGTCACCTGGTAAGAGCATTAGGCCTGACTTTTCTCCATTACACACAGCTACCAGGCTTTCTGAACGCTGCCTGTGTTAAATAGATTACAGACCTACAGGCTTCTGCTTTGTGTCCGCGTATTTCCTCCTCGTGTTTTCCATGATGAGCACTTTTTAGTTCCTAATGTTTTCAGCAGTGGTCCGGCTCACCCAGCAGCTTAAGGCCACTACTGAGATTTTTCAGTGGAATTAAGTGTTGGTATTTGCTGCCTTACACGCCAATTAGACCATGACAAGTGTATTTTTGTCTCACTTTTCTTCTCGTCAGGGTGAAAAAAAAGCTTGAGCTTGTGATTAAGTATTTGGAGTGTTAATAATAATAGTCTTAATACAAACTGTTAGTTGTAATCAAATCTGTCATTAAATTCAGGTTAGGGGTTTCCAAAGGTAACTAGAGTCATAAAATAATATTGGTCAGTTTTGTAATAAGCATGTAAGAAGTGCAAGATTTCAAAAGTTTTTGTTAATGTTACAAGTTGTGAATGTTTCCATTGTCTCTGTAGGGCGATGATGACCTGAGAGATACTGGCTTCCACCTGACAACCAGCTATCAGGGGGCATCTGCAGTCGGTCCAGGATTCAGCCTCAAGTTCTGAGCCTCAGGCTTCAGGACGCCCAGCTGGAAAACAGGAAAAGATCCAGCAAAGACTCGTGGGACTTCTTGTTTTGTTTTGTTTTTTGTTTGGAACCGGATCGTATCACTGGTTTACAGCTTTAGAGCAGATCAGTATCTGATCATTTACAACTGTTACCACATAGTCAAGACTGTCTCACAGCAAGACTGATGGCTCAAACCTGTTGAATTTCCACTCTTCCTGTTTGTTTGTTTGTTTGTTTTTTTATATTAAGCCATTTAACTAACTGAAATGTGACCTTTGTAGCTCTTAAAGAGGAGAAACAACCATAAATCTATTCGAAAGTGTTTCTCTCATGTTTGACTTTTATTTTCCCTTTTATATTTCATGAGAGAGGACCAGGTTTTATAAATGGTTGGTATTTCCTGGCTGCCTGAGCTACTGTATAATGATGCAGCATTTGCTGTGTGTTCCATCCAGCATAATGTTAAAATTTAAATGGGAATGTCAGCTCTCCTGATGACAGGGAACTGATGTTTTTGCTAGAAATAAAGTTTGAAACTTTGTTTTGTCTGCCTTTTTTCCCATATTTATAAACTCTGTCCAAGCTATGCAAACACAACCGCACACTGCCAAAGGAGGGGGAAAAAAATGAAGGGAAGTCGAGCCTGAAAGAAATCCAGCCTTCAAACCAGCTTGGTAGCTGCTGTCCAAAAGTGATGTCATTCCTTGTGCTGCACACTTTGTCTCAGTACTTTGTTCTTTCAGGGGGAAACAAAGGCCCCGGCTTGCTTTGCTTTTGTTTTTAAATGACTCTGACTTCAGAATGAAACCAATAAATTCTTTGATTTCGAGCCAAAGAAAAATAAACAGTGCAGCTCGGGTCCCTGCACGACTGGAACAGGTACTGAAAAAAGTCCCCTCCTGTCCTGGGGCTCGCAGAGCCAGCACTAAATGGAAATATTCATTAATCAATTTTATCTATCCCCTGGACCCACCGTAGGCCTTTCTGCAGATTATTACACCTGATGTGTTGAATAAGCTTGGACAGAGAGCTGCGAGTGGAACTGACTGCTCAGTCCCTGGAGGCAGACTATTGGCCTCAGCGTGCGACTACTAAAGTAAGCTAGACGTCTGAGGTGTTCCATATGCGGTTTAAGGTCCAAATGGTTCCAAAGGCTGTAGACAACATTGTTTATTCTGGCTTTAGTAGCTTACTTGGGCAGTGTGTAAATTATTTGAATGCTATGCATCTAAAGCAAGGGCTTCTGTAAGTTTTTCAGGTCCATTAAAAAAAAAAAAAAGACATTTGGGACATTTTGTAGAAGGCTATGGTGAGTTCTCCCAACAGTACTAATATCTTCTGGGTTTCTGTGCAACTAATTAGTCCCTATTTTTCAGAGGAATCCCGTGGGTGGCCTTGGACTCCTTCAGCTGCCTTAGCTGAAAGAGCTTTGAAGAAGTCCAGGCTTGATGAATCCAGACTGACGTCATCGTCCCGAACAGCTGATGAGAGCTGCACAGAACTTTCATCACCAAATAAAATGCAAACCACAGCATCTGCCACAAACAGCTTTTTACAGTCAGGTAGTGTTTTCCACAAAAAATGTAAAAAATATCTGTCACAGAGCATTTATTCTTTGCACAGATGTAAACGCATTGACACAAAGACGGTCAACAATTTTACGTGGATACAGGAAGAACGTTTAAAAAACAAAACAAAAAATACTAGTATGTGCCCTAGTGAGTGAGGTCTCCTGGTGACCATCTGTGAATATGTCCTGTTCAGTGTGCAGAGGAGCTGGGCTGTTCTGCTTCAGAAGCGCACGCGTACCCTCCACGAGTAGTTAGTGAGAATTTTGTTCTTCTTCTTAACGATGCAGGTGTACGTGCCTTCGTTGATGGCGTTGGCCACTATAGTAATGTGGTCGTCTTTCAGTGAGATGTAGTTTGGGTGAGAGAACTCCAGCAGCTCCCCGTCCTTGTACCAGCTGAAACAGGATTCGCACGTTAGAGACGGCGCTCAGCAACTGCAATACTGTAGCATCACTGTAACCAGGTAAACTGATAACATATTGGAGGGAGAGAGAGAGAGACACTCACTGTACTTTGCCTTTCTTTGATGCTATTTTCTTCCCGCAACGAAATGTCAGTTTCTTGCCCTCGACCACCAGCTTGTGTTTGGTCCTTGGGGGAGCCGGGGTGGGAGCTACGGTGGGGAAAGGGAATTCTGAAGAGGATAGAAAAGAAAACACTGGTGAGCTGGTGCACCACAACAGGAAATGTAAAGGTCATAACTTGGTGTTCTTAACCATAAAATGATTATCAGTGTGACAACTTGCAAGATGTGGGCTAATTTAAACGATAATACAACGTTTGGGTTGAATATTAGTAATTTAATCACTCTAACCTGTAGCTGTGTTTCCATTCATATAGCCGGTGTGTGGCTCTTGGCTGACTTTATCTAACTTAGTCAGTGTGGCTGTATGAAATAAATGTTTCCCACCCGTGATCAAAAAGGAACTAAAAGATTTGTGATAACCATAAACCTCAGTTTCTTTCACTGTCTCCAGCTGTCACAGCCTTTCCTCACACAGCAGTGCCTGAAAGGAAAATGTGAACTAGGTGCAACAGTTTATTGAAATTATGCAATCATACATGGAAATACTGTATATACGGCAAAAACAGAGTTTGTGTGCAATTCTAGTGAGCTTGAAAGTCATTATTGTTATGACCACCTTTATTCTTCCACGCAGCCTGAACTCTCTTGTCATTTCTTTAAGTAGTCATCAGGAATAGTTCTCCAGGGTTCTTAAAGGGCATTCAAAGCTCTTCTTTGGATTTTGGCTGCCTTTTGTCAAGATAATCCCACACTGCTTCAATAATGTCGAGGTCCGAGATATGCCAAGTTTTTGTCTAATAGCTCTTTGGGAATCATCTTGTTGGTGCAAAAATACGATTCCATGCCTGTCAAATTGTGTTATCTTTGGTATTTTTCATAGATTTGACTAAAGAAATGGAAAAGATGATGCTTTTTTTTTTTTTACATACTGGCAGTAATTCTAAGATTGTCTGTTATGTGTAGACACAACACTGATTCATCCCTTGAGTTAAGCATCTTTTTATGATTGAATGATTGATAGGTCAGTCTTATGAGACTTAACAAACAAACAAACGAGTGAAAAAGCAGCCAATGTCCAAAGAGAAGCTGTGAAAAATCTTCAGAAAGCCTGGCGAACCATTCATCAAGAAAACTTTTTTAAAAAAGTACAAGAAAGTCTTGTTTATTGGAGCAAAAAATTAAGAAATTAAGTTATCCTGCTTTCTGCTTTCCACTATGTTTTGGATGCACATAGTGTCATTTGTACTCCATATTTTTTAAGGTTTAGTTACTTATTAGTTATTGTTTTAATCTGCTGAAACGCTGTATTAATGTAGAATTACTGTAGGTAAAACTACCCGAGAGTACATAAGTAAATAATATCCTCTCTAGCAGCAACATTAAAGAGAAACACAGATGAATGAATGCATGTTCCTGCCTGATGAGTCATTTTCCTTTAGTACTTTAAAGATATTCTGTGTGGGCACTACACAGACTTTTGATATAATACTCTATCTGGGCGTCGGGCTGCACATGAGAGATTTTTATCAGTGTTTTCTACGCCAGGTTTCTTCACTCTGTTTATTTATTTTTCACCAAATATATAAATTTCTTGATTTGAGCCCCCGTGCGTTCCCCATGTTTTGTTTGTTTTTAAATCCCAGAAACGCCCATGCTTTCACAAACGCCTCGCCAAAATGCTGATTGCTGTCAAAATCATTGATAGCAGCGTTATCACGTCAGGCATCCATGCTGCTAACCTGCTGGCGGTGTGCCTGTGTTATCAGTGTAATCTCTCCCATCTGGTGACAAGCGCAACAGGCCGCCTCGTGATCAACTCAGAGTCTGCCTAAAAAACAGTCGCTCTCGTTAATGCTGCAAAAATCCAAATTGACCTTGTGTGTCTCTAACCCTCAAGCCACAGTCTGAAATTCCAGCGGTTTGGAGTCACTCAGGAATTTTCCACAGCCGTACAACGTCTCCCAATCAGCAATGAGGAACAGATTACTGTGAGCCAGGAATCGTATCCTCTTGCCTCTCTCCACACTGTCCCCCTGTTGCTGACAAAAAAATCTCAGAAAGCCACAGTCTGTGGGGCTGTGATAGTTAAAACTGAGCCACTTCTTGTTGTGCAAAAAAAAAGGAGATCTCTGCACCACAGCATCCCACAATAAACCTACAGAGGCAGTTGTCTGATGAGTGACACTTGTGTAAAGCAGCCCTCACTGAGAGAGCAATCGACAGGTAGCGGCCCTGCTGTGTGAGCGTTCTGAAACGCTGCCACTCTCCAGAAATAAAACACAGACTCTCCCAGCGCCAAGTGTAATCTCCCTACAAATCAGACCCTTGAAAACCTCCAGCGCAGCTCTGCATGGCTGGACCTGTTGGCTCCCGTTGCTCCATTGGCAAACGGTTCACAGCAGCTCCTTGTGCTGCTCAATTGAGAGAAAACTTTCTCTGTCTTCTTTTTTTTTTCCTTCCCCCTGGACTCCTGCTGCCGTTGCCACTGCTGCTTCTTACCGTAACAGAAATCACAGCTGGAGGGGCAGTGCTTCTGCATCAGTCTGCGCTTGCTCTCGCAGTAGCCTTTCCGAGCCCAGGCCGGACAGATAAATAGACGATCCAAACATCCTGGAGGAGGGGGGAGAGATGAAGTGAGGAGGAGGGTCAGATGGCAGCTCTTAGTCAGGCAAAAGAATTGGAACACCTCCAACCCTCCAAACACAAACACACAATCTGCTTTTTGTGCCAGTGAAAATGACTCACTATGACACACGCTAAAGACCACTCGTGAGTATTTTGTACAGTATTCATTAATGTTTCGCTTTCAGCCATCAAACGCAAACATTGTGCTCTACATTATGATTGGTTTTGATCAGAAGCGCGCAGCAATACTCCTTTACAGGAATATCTAGATGCTTCTAATACCAGCATCAGACTACATTCTGAGAAAGCGTCCGATCTGGGCAATGCCTTAAATCATCCCAGTGGGATGTTGGACAGCGTCCTTTACAGGACATATGCAGTTTGAAGGCCAGTTGGAGTCTAGACCCAATTCGTCATCTCATCTGACAGCGGCAGCATCAATCTTGTTTTCCCTCGGCCATGTTTAACAACAACGTTAAGGAATTCTTGAACCTGTCAAACTGCCCGAGGGAATGAATTCTCCTGCAGGTTCTTCTGTCAGGCTGTTGAGAGGCTTCCCAGATGCACCGTCAGTTTTCTGCCCTTGTGAAATACCAGTTGACACTCAATGCTCATTTTCAATCCTGATGCTGCCATATGTGTCATCAGCCTCATCATGTGTCTTGATCCCAGCTCTTTATGGGCCTCATTCATTCAATCAAGAGGCTTTGGGATGCCTTTCAATGTGTCATCTAGACCACATACGTCCCCCCAAATCCTCAGATGTGTTATGAAAGTACAAAAAGAAGACCTTTAATGTTTGTGTGAGAGAAAACATAAGGACTGTGAACAAACCGTAGAGCCGGTGCAAACCCCACACCTCATCCTGTGTGATGAGCTTGCGCCCTGTCAGAGTTGCATTCAGGTGCATCAAAGCTTTGGGATCCATGGAGTGCATGAGTCCCAGGACGTGACCGATTTCGTGAGCCGCCACGTGGACGAGATCCGTCAGCCAAACCCCTGCAACAGAGACAGCTCAGCTCGGTGTCTGCTGCATTCATTACTTCACGCATGAAATATTAAAAGTTTCAGCAAACACAATAAAGATGCGTGCCTTTCTTCCAGCTGAAGCGCATGTTTCCCAGAATCCAATATTCGTGGTCGTCAAAGTGGATCTCGCCTGTTGGCGGGAAGAACGCGTGAGCCAGTTCTCCTGTGATGCCATCGAAACAATGGTGCAAGTGGGACTGCCAACAGTCTGTGTGGTTGACTGGATAGAAGCCTGCCAAAACAGAGAAACGGAGAGAAATAGCTCGGAGCCAAGGAGGGAAGCCCTCCCTCCATTATTCCTGCTCCGTGGAGACTGGAGTGGGGAGATGATGGATCACAAACGACAAACTCAGAGGATGACGACCATTCCTCTCACTCACTCTGAGAATTTATGCAGGACTCTCGAGTTTGCACCCAAAGGGGGCAGATAAAGCAGAATTTGGGGACTTTTGCCATGAGCTGATATGTCTGGAAGTTGTTAGACATTTTTTTTCATTAAGAATTATGAATATGTGTTGAATATAAGCTTGGTAATGTCATTGCAGTGCTGCGATTTAATGTGGCAAAGAAATTGCGGCGACGACAGCAGGGAGAAACAGAAAAGTCTGGCACTCAGAACTAACCAAGCAACATCTTTTGAGGGAGAGATGCACCCACCGATCTTGATGTCCGCCTCTTGGTCGGCCGGCACCTCTCTGAAGGTGAACGGCGAGACGTCGCTCCACATGCCAAAAGCCTTGGCGATTCCCCGACGTGTATCGCTGGCGTTCATCAAGTTTGTAGGGAAGGAGAGCAACCTGCTCGGAAACAACAGCACGGTGTGGTTAATAGTTGTCCCTCAACACATTCCTCTACAGCTGAGGAATCTGCCAAAACACAATAGCTACTGTTCAGACACAAAAGAATTCCCACATTCCTCAGCACAGCTCTGTTTTAGTGAGACCAGATAGTTTCTAATATCACAGTTAGACAGTAACTTAATAAATTGTTGATACCATCCATTTTACTAGTGCGAAAATTACTTAAATTAAGCTGTTTTTAAAAAAAAAGTTTGTCTACCACCAACCAACGGTTTTTGGAGCTCCTCTAGCTCAATCTAATCTTCCCGTTAGCGGATCATTTTACAGCTCCAGGATGAATAAAGTTACTGGATCTTCTCCTGACAGTTAACACAGCTCAATCCAACTCTTTGGAAGCCAAGCAACTGTGGCGTGACTTTCAGAGTCCCCTATGTGCTCACTATTTTACAGTGTTCACAGTCAGATGATAATTCAGACCACTTTTTGGTGCTTCGACAAACTTTTGGTGGACAAGGTTCAGTGCAAACAGTGACTTAAGATTGGAAAATGTAGCAGCTGACCCACATCAACAGTAGTTATAGTGCACGATTGTTTGAAATCTGGAGCCTCGGTCTCTCATCTCGGTTTCTTTTAGCACTAATATTCACCCTCCCTTTGCCTAATTTGTATTGCTTTTGTGCATCGCAGGCTGTAAATAAATACTTGTATGTGAGCTTGAACTTGTCCCATTTGAGCTTCTCCGGGGTGAGGGTGTAGCGCTTGTTCCTGGAGAGGTGAAGTACTTGTGACCGGGCCTCTTTGCGGATCCCGATGAGCAGCACAGTGGTGTGAGCTTCTTCCTTGGACAAAGAGAAACTTTGAATGAATGACCTCACACTGTGACAGGAGTAACTGAATCCTAAAGACTCGTTTGGCTTTCCTAAGAATTCAGTGAGATTCAACATGGTCACATTAGTGAATATTACATTTTCAACTTTCCATCTCAGGAAAGAAGTAAGAAAAAAGTTGCATTAAGTTTGATACTTTTCACCAGTATGTTGAGTCTGATATCTCTTCGGGGGGATGACAGCTGGAGTCTGGACTCTGTTATAACACTGAAATGCTGCCTATGGGTGCTTTGAGTTTTAATGCTTTCATAAATATTCTGCGGCTGATGTTGACTTGCAGAGATATTCCATAATAGTGATCACACCTTGTAATAAATCTATAACTTTCTATGGAAATGGGTTTGAGCAATAAATCCGCTTTTCGGCACTAGAAGAGAGGCTGCGATTTCTCAGTTGAGGAGCCCATTCCTGTGCTTGACAACAGGAATGTTTCTCGCACTGCCTGATGGCTTTAATGGGGTTTTAAGGAGGCAGACATTTAAAAAGAGAAACTGCTGAGGGTACACAACTGGCAGTCATTGGGAGACACGTGCACAGCACACGCTTTTGAAGGCGCTGGGTGAATATAGGCTTAAACCTGACTTTGTTGAAAAGTACCACTTGGTCTGTTATACCTGGCTCTTTACAAGAGCCTGACTGATGAGCAGGAATACCGTGTGTCAGGTGAAATGCAAGGGGATGAACAAGATTTTATAGTAGAGAGCGGAGCAAAGTGAAAGTTTTAAGTATGCTTCAGACTAAGTGTTTCTTCTGTGGTCTGACAACAAGATTAGAAATGTCCTTTCAGGGTCTAACATGCAGCCAACACGAGGCTATGGGTCATGCTCGCCAAGTCTCTTTGGGTGTGAAACTAACCAGTGTCTCCATGTGACTGCAATCATCGTCTGAGTGAAAAACAGAGAGCAAGACACCACAAATTCTTAAGAGTATTGGGATTCTTTTTCACGAGCATTCAGAACATGCATAAATACTGATACATTTAGATTTTTTCAGGCAAGAAATGACACAACCTCTGTTAAATCGTGGATGCGCTGATTAAAAATGGCTAAAGGTTCAAATAAAAAGGTCAGATTATGCACAAGTTGTCCCCGTGAGCCATTCAGTTTCAGACAATTTTTCCTTCTCTTGCCTCTCTATGATGTGATTATGCGTGGATATCTTTAATATGGTCATATCAGGCACTCTGCTCTGATTGTAACCACCGAAGCCCCAAACCATTGGCTGTTTGCATCATCTGCTTGTGAGGGGCAGCCAATCAGAGAAAAACCTTACTTTTACAGGGGTACGGTCCTACTTCAGAAGTCACTTGGATATAAAGCTGGATTCTACTGTAAAACCACAACTCCAGGATTCTTTGAGTACCATGCCTCTTTTTTTTTTATAATATCTCTGACACTAAAACCCAGTACAAATATAATTTTCTTTTATAAATATAAGTTTCTTGCTGAGGAAAAACACTGAAGATGGAGAGAAAATATCAAAGTCTCTCCCTTCATTTTGGAATCTACGCCCAGTCCTCCAGTTCCTGTTCCTGCTTCACCCAGTCAAGACAAACAGATGCAGTACTTCCTTCATTTCCTTTCCAAAATAGTACTTTGGGTGGCCAGACTGTCCCGCACCGTTATTAAACTTCACGATCTCTCGTGGTTTGGTGTTAAATATAACATTTCACTACCAGATTAAAGGCATAGGTCACTGTTTTATACAAAAGTTGCTTTTCCCGACCTCAGCTGACATGCTGGAGTCATGCGTTCAGTGACTTATGAGGTGTTAAAGCCAGCGCGTTTCTTAATGTGTCACGTCTTGTTATATTCACCACAAAGCTCATCTGGCATGTTTGCCACAAATAAAGATGAACCGCAAACCCACTAGTCCTCTAGACTAAACCTCAGAGCCGGCGGTGAGAGCTGACAGAGGGCGAAACATCTGAGGACAAATCCCACATGGATCGTTTGGGGAGTCTGGAAGAGTTTAACCTCGTTTCCAGAAATTTCTAAACAAGGGATTATGATTTTCATCTGAACCTCAGAGACTTTGAGGGTTCTAGTCAACAAAAGCGATTTTCTGTACACAAATCAAAACACAGACTGTCTGTCGCACTTTTTGTCAACACGCACATATTCATGTTAAAATGAAACAGAGTGAGGCTGAACATTGTCAAAACAAATATTGTTAATCTCGTTTAGTAATATAGAAATAATAAGTATGTTACAGCGGATAATTGCCGATTCATTTCAGTATAAATCAATGAGAAATGCTCTTTGGTTGTTCTGTTACTTAACTTCATGAAGTTGTGTAATCCCCACCAGCGGGCTTCTTGACTGACACATAATGAGAGCGTGTGGCAAAGGCAGTGACATAAAGCGATCCCTCAGGCTCTATGTCACAGCGGGTGGGTGGCACTGAGTGAAATGTGTGGAGAAACACATTTATCCAATTCGCTGAAGATATTACTGCACAGAGACCCATTCCATAGACATAACCTAATAGCAGCATTCATCTAACTTCACATAATTGAATCTGATGCCTATTACCATCACTCATTGATTTCATGTGAGGATTTCCAGCTAAAAATATCTTTGAAGATCCAGACGAATGGCTTGAAATTGCACGGATTCTTGCATAATGTAACAGTGAAAGAAAATGATGTGCATCGTTCCTAAATGATCTGGTATTTTCCTGATACCCGCTGCTCTGTTTTGCTGATTGTCAAGTGGGCACCGCCAGCACAACTAATAATAAAGCCGATAATAACCTTTGTGGATTTGTGGTAAATATATGGTGCGTTGCTTTTACCTTACCTCTTACTCTCAATATAAAACAGCGTTTCATTGCTGGGTTCACCATTACTGCCACTTTCACCATGAACTTTCAATAAGCCTTACTTTTCTACCCCCGTATGTAGTCTCCTGTTACATAAACAGTTTTGCAAATGGAGCAGAATTCTGAATGGAGTTTGGCGTTATGTGACTTCAAAAGGTAACCAGCATCTTAATAACTTCATAAGCACAACTATGTACCGGACTCTGCAGCTGCAAGGAAAAAGTGGTCACAGCATACCTCTAATCTCCAGGTGGGAAACGCTGTGGTCTGCTGCATCCCTGCAAGCAGAAAGCTGAGCAGCACAGCAGCCAGCAGAGGTGCGAAGCCCCAGTCGCCGTTTCGTAAACTTCTGCCACTCTGACAGCTCACCATGGCTGCCATAGCGCACCTCCAGGGGAGACAAAAACAAGAAGAATCCCTTCTGCAAAAGACTGCTTCACCATCTATTCCAGTGAATGCTACTGCGTGGCCATAGCACGCATCGCTGCTGGTGGGTCACTACTTGGGGAGCTTGTGGTCGCTGTGCGCAGCAGGCAGCGCAGTCCAGCCCCGCGGACCGACCGGGTTGTGAAAGCAGTGCAGACTGCATCAGCTCTGCTCGCCTCTCTTCCGCACAGAGCGCCTGCCAGCGGGCTGGTTTCACGTTACTGTAGACGGGGCAGGGGGTCACTGTCGAGACGACCTAATGAAAACCAAACGTCCGTCAAACCACTTGTTGCAACCGCCGGAGATGCAGCCAAAGCGGAGTCAAAGGCTGATTTTTTATTTTTTGGGCAAGATTAGTTTTTGCACGTTTATGTAACGCTGCTGAGTTTATTCTTCTCCTCCTTACAGCGTGGCAGATATTTTTAGGTCAGAATAAAATCGGTGCTTTATTTAGTCGGCTGTTTTGTTTAAATTACTCTATAAGAGACAGTTTTAAGTGTTTATTTTAAACATTTTATTTTAGTTTTACAGCTTGCATGTCCAGGAAGAAGAGTATGATATGAACAATGAATGTACCACAGATAATAGATTTTACTTGTAGTTTTCCAGCTCCAGAGGTGACACTAATATCGTGTACATGGTGAAACTTGAGGGGGTATGGACAACTCCTTTTCAAACAAATAATGTAATGATATTTTGTAATGATTGTGAAGGCACATGTTTGAAATGTTTGAAATAAAAATGAACTGAACTGAACTGAGGTGGTCACAAAAATATTGATGATACCAACCTGCTATAGTGGATCGATACTAGTGCGATAGGATCAATATTTAGTTTCTATTTTTCAAGTTCAGTATGGCAGGGCAGTGCCCATCTGAGTCTGATAAACTTTGTCCAGCTGGGATGTGGAGAATCTGCAGCGCTTGGAGAGAAGAGTTGAGCTTTTGTGAGGGAGCCACAGGAAGTGGGTTAACTAAGCCACCCTCCTCTGTACTATCCACCTCCAGATACTGTCTAAAGCTGGGCACAGTGACACAGGCAGCCCTTTATGGTTCTGGTTTGTGCTTGTCTAATCCATTAACATGCAATCAGTCCAGCTAGCTGCAGGGACATCAACTGAATACTCTAGACCTTTGGCCTCAGATAAAACTGTGTCCCTGGACTCAGAGAAGAGAGAGCCCTACCATGCAACAGCAGTTTTTCCTGACACTTTCTCCAAAAGTGTGACCTTTTTTTCCAAGATGGAGTGCTGGAGCAGGCAACATGCAGGCAAATGTCCATGCACACGTTGTGCTTGTCTTCGTCATGCAAAGAACCCAAACCGGTGAGGACAAGTGCAAACAAAACTACTGCTTAAAATCTCTCGAAGGTACAGTTTCCAGAGGCGATCTGCAAGTCCTTCACTTATCACGTTTGTGTTTTTTAGAATGGAAAAAAATGTGCTTGCTAGACTGAATTCGTATCAGGCCTCTCTGCATTGGGGGTTTATTTGTGTCCAGTTTTAAGGAGGGATCTGTTTGTTGGAACCTTTCACACTTTGCTTCAGAATAGTGTTACTCTGTCACTCTCTGCTGCTTCGTTTCTCTCTCTGCTCATCAGCAACTTCTGCTGATTCCCCTTTGTTAACACCACCAAGCAGAAAAACTGCAGATTTAGTTTTTTCTAGTACACCCTTGGGTGAAGCCAACAACAAAATGTCCGGGCACATTTTGTGCTTGTCCTTGTCATGCAAAGAAACCAGGATGTTCATCACTGAGATTTGTTTTATATTCAAAAAGTCCAAAACCCACTTTTTTCCCACCCCAAGTTTGGAAGTCTTCCTAGTTTATCAACTGAACTTGTTGTCTGTTCTTCCTTTTTCAGCCAGACTCAAAATGCATAGTCGATTCCCAGAAATCATCACAAAACACAGACACGCGACATTTTAAATTAACTGTTGTTGTTCAGACGTTGATTAATGAAAATAAATTTGTTTTTTATTTACTTCAGAGGTTCCCATTTAAAGAGATTAAAGATGCCACTAATAGCTTGGTAAACAGTCAGTTCATTACACTGTCAATCTGAGCTGACACAAAATAACACAGAAGAGTAAATCTGTACAGGTGTTGATTTAGTACTGATGATATTAAACTTTCCCTTTTCATACATAAAGACACTTCCAACCATGATGCATAAAAGGTGGAAAATGGTGCAGAAAAAATCCACCAAAATGCAGGAAAGGACGTGTCAGAAATTTAAACTTGAGAGAAACCTGCTGCTTCTGGGATGAAAGTCAAACCATAAGCAGTGAGTCAAAAATAAGGTTGAGTCTAATCACAAAAATGTTCCATGAAGTTGTTCCCCTACAAGACGTAGTGACACTTAAATGGCAGTTTACATTTGCACCCTCTGTGTGACCCTGTTATGACTCTGTATTTAAATAGCGTAGAGGTATTTCTATCATGTGATCATTTTTGTGGCTTTTAGGTCAAATCTTGTTTGAGTGTCTCTGACTCCGGTTGGTAAATAGTTGCTTTTTCCCCCGACACACAGTCTGACTGACAGGAAAATTGGTGGAATTTCTCAAATTAATAAATACTTCATAATGTCATGCCAGTTTCAGGGTTCTGGTATTATGCATGCTGACTCGCATGCTTGGCCCCGAGGACACATAAATGATATTTAATGATGATTCTGCCCGTGTTTTTCCTTCCCGTGACAAGCCAAGATGCTCTAAAGAAGACAGATCAACAAAAGTAGAAGGTAATCAACATTTTTTTTTCCCTGAACTTAACTTTCAACAAACTAGAAGCATTACTGCAGCATTAAAATGCTTTATCTGCTTGATTTGGTACAGTGACCAAACCCAGAAGTTATTTCATAGAAATGATTCCACTGGATCCTTTTCTAAAGTGATGTAGCTGAATGCACTCCCACATTGTTTGTCTTAGATAACCCAGTAGCTGGAGCGACCAATCCATTTTTGTAGTATACATTTGTGTAAAATGTTACAACTTTTTCTCTCTCTTTTTTTTTTTTTACATTTTCTTACCGAGTATATCGTGTGCAGCCCAACTGCTCGAAGGGGGAGATTTTCTTTTTCCCCTGGTCTGATGACCTTCCCCTGAGTTTGTTGTTCTAGTACACCCTTGGGTGAAGCTGGGAAAGGTCCTCAGCCAGCTGACTGTCATCTCTGGCCAGACCTGGCTAATCTTTTTTCCCTTAAATGGCTGGAAGCTAGACCGCTTGAACTCATGCGTCACTCATCCAACCACAAACCACTCTACTTACACACTGATTTTCTTTTTTAAGTAGCTTAACTGTGATTAACTGAGGTGAGTAAATCACTCTTTGTTATATGGCCAAGCCACATGTGATAGTTAGATTTCTTTCCCTGTGTTTGTCAGTTTGTTTGTTTCTTCCAATCATCTGTTTTGGATTTTTTTCATGGCTATGAGCACAAACAGCTTCTTGTGACCTCAGTATGCATATGATAACTATGGTTATAACCACTTTTTCCTTTAAATTGTATATGTCATTGGAGGGTTGACATTTTGCCTGATTACATCATTGTGTGTGTTTGATGATGACACAATAAATATATATACAATAATAATAATAATGGATTGGATTTATATAGCGCTTTTCAAGGCACCCAAAGCACTTTACAATGCCACTATTCATTCACTCTCACATTCACACACTGGTGGAGGCAAGCTACGGTTGTAGCCACAGCTGCCCTGGGGCAGACTGACAGAAGCGAGGCTGCCATATCGCGCCATCGGCCCCTCTGGCCCACACCAGTAGGCGGCAGGGTAAAGTGTCTTGCCCAAGGACACAACAACAAGGGCAGAGAGCCCGGGGATCGGACCGGCGACCTTCCGGTTACAGATACGCTTCCCAACCCCCTGAGCCACAGTCGCCCCACAATACTGTGCAAAAGTCTTGAGCCACTCTCATTTCTTTACATTTTGCTTCCAATGAGTCAGGCCTTCTTGGGATTTTTAAAATGGTCTTGAACAATAGTTCTCCAGGCTTTCTAAAGGACTTCATGAGTGTTGGTTATTTTTGTTGTTGTTGTTTTTTATATTGGCTGCTTTTTCACTTATTTTCAGTCCAGTCCTTGTACCTGACCATTGTCAGAGAAATGTTGTTAAGCCACTTAACACTGACCTATACATCATTCAAGCACACAAAAATGCATCTAGCTGTGAACCAGTGCTGTGTTCACACATAACACAGTTTAGCAAAGAACCATTTTTAAATTGTATCTTTAGGCATTTTATTTCCATCTGCTTTTCCCCCCCCCCCCCCCCCCCCCAAAACAAAACACAAAAATCTTTTTTTCTTTCTTTAGTTGAATCTACAAACAATGAAATAACACAGTCTGACAAACATAAAATAGTGTTTTCACCCTAACATGGTGACTCCCAAAGGGCTATTAGCTAAAGAAGTTTCATATCTTGGTTTGATGTCCAGTGTCTCCTTAAATATTTGAGGAAACTGGACAAGTTGGAGGTCTGGAGAGAGGTACAGTGAGTGTCTGCAGTCACCCGTAAAACACGGTGGAGGATCTGTTGCAGTGGGGCTGCATTTCAGCCAGTGGTTCTGGAGACCTTCTTAAAACAGATGGAATTATTAAAAAAGCAGAAAAGTCCTGTCAGATTTTGATCCTCCACCACCATTGATCTGCTATCTGTATTCAGATTAGCTATATATTTTTTAAGCATAGCAGTGATCACAAACACACTGTCAGTGGAGTAAAAGCATGACAATGTGTTTGGGAACACCATCAGTCATGGATAGGCCTCCACGGAGCCCGGACCTCAACACTACTGCTGTACTGTCGGATCGTCAAATGACAGCCAACGTCCAAAGAAGAGCTGTGAATGTTCAAGAAGCCTGAACTATTCATGAAGATGAATTAAAGAAATAAATGGAAGACAGTTCAGGCTGCGTTGAAGAACAAAGGCGTTCACATCAAATATTGTCGTTCAAGCTGGATAGAATTTTACAAACACGTTTTGTTTTGTTTTTTACATTTTTGTGCCCTATATTCTGTGTCTTTGCTTATGTTCCAATAAACTATTTCCCATTTTCCTAACAACATATAAAAATACTTTTCCAGTGCTGTATCCATCCATCCGTCCACTTATTTTCTGCCTCATATCCGGGTTTATATCTAAGAATAGGGCGGAACCCTTTTTACGACGCTTGTTTTCTTCGACCTTTGTACGCGGTTACACTCGTGGCGGAGGAAATGGCACCCGTCTGGTCTCGCAGGCTTTACAGTGGCCAGCCAGTCGGGTACTGTCGAAGCTGACACGTAAGCTTTCTAACTGCCTCCTGCAACACAGAGCTCACCTTGAAGAGAAATATGGTTTTAAGTGGAGAGAGTGCAGGTGTGTGTGGGATATTGAAAACATAGCAGGTAAGAACTGCTGTCAGACATTTCCTCCCCTCCGTCCCTGTACACACAGCCATTAGCTCGGATGGCTAGCACTTAGCTTTTAATCCCATAATCTCAGTCGTTAGCCTCATGTTGTTTACCCCTTTAAGAGTGCCGTGTCCTTGTCTGGGTAGCACCTGAGCCGTTTTTCTCCCGAGGGTAGTTTCACCCAAATTTCAAATGAAGTTTGCATTGGCAGTAAGCCGGAGTTTGGCTTTTAAACTACCCACTTAAAAATAAATTCCCTGGCGTTACTTTCGCGGAACTCAGTGAGACTATTTCTCACGCAATTCGTATTTATTAATTCATGGCAGTTTAACAAACAAACTCAACATGGTGTGTACATGTCTACAAACAGCCTTAAACTGTGTGAACATTTGCCAGAAGATGGAGGATGTGACGTGGTTGTGGACGTCAGTAACAAAGTCTGTGTGAAACTTTTAGAAAAAAATGCGTAAAAGTTTTTAGTTCTTCGCCAAAACCAAAACAGGATAGTATGTCACTCCTGTTTTAGTTTATCTTAACTTTTGGATTGTTTTTATGATGACTTTTAAGGCCCTCTCTGGACTTCCGTCAAAGTATAATTGAAATCATATGATACCATAAACTTGTGGTTTCAAGTCAAGACTCTGTTAGCCATCCCTGTCTTTTTAAATCTCTCTTATAGACATTTCTTTTAAATAATTGGGCTTTCTCAGTGTTGAGTTACTGTTGTGTTGTATAATGTGATCTCTTTTGGGTGATTATTTTTCAATATGTTATATTTGCTTCTGCTTTTAATCTCCATGTACCCAATACATGTGTCAGACTCAAACAGCTAAGAGTACTAAGTTGTGACCTCTTGAAGCTGGCATTCATTTCTTTCTTAAAACTGGGGATCTTTTGTTTGTAAGGTAAAGGCACGTATTTCCTCAAAGTACTAAAGTTTACTACCTGGCTTTGTTTAGCGTATTGGAAATGACATGCTCATATTATGGCTGTGGTCTTGTAAACACTGTCAGGTGTCTATTTTGTAAATTTATATTTTGTGTTTTTTGTTTCTTGCAGAAATCCCAGACTCGGAACATTTAGGAACATTGCTCGTGTTGCAGACCGCCTTGAAGGACAATGGCCAAAGAGCAGAAACAAAGCAGGGCGGAAACGTTTTTACTTGCAGGGTCGAATGGTCATAATGGCCAGCAATGGGCGACTGGTATGAGTAACTCTGTGCAAAATCATCCTGCACCTGCTAACAAAATGTCAAGGATGGCTCGCGTTGCCTCGGATGTAAGGCACAAGTGTGCGGCCTACGTGCTAGCATTGAGGCCATGGAGCTTCAGCGCCTCACTAACGCCCGTGGCCCTTGGCAGCGCCTTGGCGTACAAACTGGATGGCTCCGTGGACTTGGTCGTTCTGATGGTGTGTGCTGTGGCCGTCCTCGTGGTTCACGGGGCGGGTAACCTTGTAAACACCTACTATGACTTCTCCAAAGGGATTGACCACAAGAAGAGTGATGATAGGACTCTTGTGGACGAAATCCTGGCACCACAGGATGTTGTTATGTTTGGCGCTTTGTTATATTCTCTGGGGTGCTTGTGTGCCACTCTGCTTTTCTTCCTGTCTACGCTGAGGCTGGAGCACCTAGCCCTAATTTACTTTGGGGGTCTCTCCAGCTCCTTCTTATACACCGGTGGTGAGTGAAACGTTAAATTGAGTATTAATCACTGCTTAGCTGTTTGTCAACACACATCTTAAATTTAAGCTGTCCTACGCAATTTGTTGGAGGGTCACTTTTGGTTCATAGCTTTGCAGATAATTTGTACTGTGCATCTACCCTAAAATCATTGAGGTGCGATTCAACGCTGAAAAAATATATTTCACAATCTGGTGGCAGATGTTTAAGAGACAGATGACTGAAAACTGGCAAAAAAACCCATTCCCACAGTTACCTGTTTGTTGAATTTGGGTGAACTGGCCCTTTAAGAAAGCATTTCTTTAAAAACACGACAGAGATGTGTCACATTTTTTCATGAGGTGACGTTTATGCTTTCCAACAGAAAGCATTTTCATCAGGACTTTTTAAAAACAATTTTTTAAAGTGTGATATTATTTTGTTTTAGGAAAAAAAGTTCAGGTGATCAGGATTCATATGTAACAAAACATTTCTGTCAACCTATCAGAGCTGATTTTCAGGGAAAATGTTTGTCTACCAGCACAAGATGTTGAATAACTTCTATTACCAGATATCTGCAAATGGAAAGGACACGAGTTTTGGTATGAGAAGCTTTCTGGTTTCTGTTTGTAGTCTTATGTAATCGTATGAAGGTAAACACTTCATACAAGGACTGGATTTGCTTTAATGCAGTCTGAAAACCAGATCATCTCATGACAGTGTAACTATTTATTGGCTTTTGAAAATATTTCTGCCTTGCTAAATAATGAGCGGTAGATGCAACACAAAGTATTGGCCTGAATTTACTATGATTATACCAGAGTGCTTATAAGATTGTTGAGCTTAAGCAGAATTTATGGGCCTGCAAATGTGTTGGATCTGTGTACGTGTTTCCATTCGGACAGTGATGCCTATACCATAACCTTCCATGTAACATGATGTGCATCTCCCGTCGTCACGTTGCTGAAAATGGCGGATGTAAGCATCAAGTAGGCCGGAGTAGGAAGGGACTGACAGCAAAGTTCAGTTGGAATGGGGAAAAGCACCCAAGAAACCGCAATAAAAACGCAGACAGTAGCTGCAGTGGACTTTTGTAACTGTTTTTACCACTGTGTTAGTGGACAGTGCACATGTTGCCTCTGTTGGACTGCAGGCAGAATTTATGGTCCAGGAGAGGTGGCACATTCGCTGACTGCTGGCACTTCAGGGATGGCCTGGATGCCTGCAGAGAGCATCTGTTGTCAGATGGAGGCGATGTACAAAGTATGTCGCACAACTGGTCTAAGGGTTACTCCAGCTTGTGGTGTTGGTCAGTGAGCCACAGCGAAAAGCGAAGTTTTCTCTGTGAAGCAGCCACTGTCTGTGCTTTTCTTTCTGTATTTATTCGCAGTTCTGCTGTTCCATGTGTATTCCACTGTCACTCTCTTCACTATTCCCTTCCACTTTTCAGCCAGTCACCATATGTCCAGATGATAAATTACGCTTCAGTATGCACACTAGCTGGTGGGTTCCTAGATTGGCTGTTTGATAACATAGTCAGGCTAAGGGATCACTTTATCTATCACTTAAATTTCTAACATTGTGTTTAAGTAGAGTCAGTTGCAGTGAGGTGGTGGAGGGGTCGGGTATTCATAGATCCACTCAGGCTGAAGTCGGCAGAGGTGTAGGGTTACATTTATTCCTGAAAGACTTTACCATTACAAATAATAAAGTAAAATGCATCATTTGAATGAACGGTGATGTGTTTTTAGGAATTTGATCACTGCTAAGGGGAAAAAAGTTGGTGTTGGGGAACATCACTGATATAAAAACAGCAGTTTACTGGCTGTGGTAGGTACTGGTGAGTGT
Organism: Pundamilia nyererei; assembly: GCF_000239375.1. NCBI lineage: Eukaryota > Metazoa > Chordata > Actinopteri > Cichliformes > Cichlidae > Pundamilia > Pundamilia nyererei. Next base: position 2,660,613 of record NW_005187440.1, on the reverse strand, counting down.
GTGATAATAGTTGGTCCGTTTTTCAAACTGGCTTGAAAGACTTTACATGGCAGTGAGGCACTAATGAAAGGCTTAAAAAAATCGTGATGATTCTGACCAAACTAAGACTAACTAACCCAAACTTTTTAACAATGCAGTACCCAGACTGCTGGAATACTCTTTTTAAATGTACTGCCAAAGTTTTGACTGTGAGACTCGGTGGAACTCAATTTGCTGTTTTTGACCGATCCTGTTTTCTCTTCTTCTCCAGGCATTGGCCTCAAGTATGTGGCCCTGGGAGATGTAGTCATCCTCATTACCTTCGGCCCACTGGCAGTCATGTTTGCCCACGCGGTGCAGGTCGGGTACCTCTCCGTGCTCCCGTTAGTGTATGCCGTCCCGCTGGCCCTCAACACAGAAGCTATCCTCCACAGCAACAACACACGAGACATGGACTCTGACAAGCAAGCGGGGATCGTCACCCTGGCCATCCTCATTGGACCTATGCTGTCTTACATCCTCTACAACCTCCTGCTCTTTGTCCCTTACGTGCTCTTTTGCATCCTCGCCACCCGTTACACCATCAGCATGGCACTGCCTCTGCTCACGCTGCCCATGGCCTTCTCCCTGGAGAAGCAGTTCAGGAGCCGATGCTACGCCAAGATCCCCCAGAAAACAGCCAAGCTCAACCTCCTGATGGGACTTTTCTATGTATTCGGGATCATTCTGGCTCCTTCTGGCAGCCTGCCATTACTGTGATTTAGTATAAAATTCAAATTTTGTCGATTTAATACTGACTAGTTTACGTACTGATTTGTATTTGTATTCATACAAAACTGTCTAAAGGCTCTCGCTGGCTTTAATTTATTGTTTAATTTATGACCTGAACAGACTTAGCTCCTCCTTCGGGATGCTGAAAACATAATCAAGATGCTTTTATCGAGTATTAAGCCTGCTGTAATGTGTTGGTAAAAGTACGAAGTGTTGGTGTTGATTTGTAGGGGCAGGCAACATTTTCATCATATAAAGACTAAAAGTAAACCTACTGTTGCCATATTTCTAGACATGACATATAACATGATCCTACAAACATCAGTAAACCATTGCTGTCCTCTCATTATGGTACATACTCTTAATTTGTTCATTGTGGTTTTTATTTTGGAGAGCCTAATAGTATTTTGTCAGTAATAAAAGTTACTCATACTGATGTGCCATGTCTTCACTTTGAATCAATGGTAAGATTGCTTACTCATCTTTAATCCAGATCGGTTGAGATAAGTAAACATCACTAAACACTTAGAAATCCTTAGTTTTACATTGGGTGGGGGAAAAAACAACCTCCAAATATGAAAAAGAAAATGCATCACACATAATGACAGAGCAACTAATGCTTCATAATATGGACACTTCTCTCATGTTCTTGGAGCGATACAAAGTTGGCATGACTAGTAGCACAGTCTTATTCATACCACGGGGAAAGATCATTTACATGTCTAAGGAACTTAGAAAAGTGACTGAACTTCTTTAGGGTTTCTTTTTTTGAGGATGATGATGTTTCACCTCTCTTCCAAGGGGCTTCCTCAGTTCTAAAACCAAAAGGTGGAGACACGAAGGTATTTAAATTCTAGTGTTTTTTTATGCTTAGGAGGTGGTCATTGACCCACTGTCATCACATGAGCCAAGGTGTGAGTCATTACCCCCACCCACAGGTTTCAGGTGAAACCATTGGAAGAACTTGCCTTACCCTATCATGTGATCTATTGAGATCACATGACACAATGTGCTTGGGAAGGGGGGCAGCCGCTCCCTCTGTTCAATGATGGAGATAGGTGACCTCTTATTCCTCTTTTAAACCTTCTGTGGTCTTGCTTCAAAACTTGAGCATTGGCATCCTCAACAGAGGGACCTTTAACCTTTAACCTCCTAAGACCTGAACTCTTTCATGGCATGCATTTTTAATTTCTCTTTGATATTTGGGCTGATTGGGACCTGATGAATGTAAAAACAAAGAATTACCTTATTTTTGTTTCTAAGAAAAATGAGAGCAACATATAAGGATATTCATTTAAAATGTCGATAGGACAGTAGCAGTATAATGTCCTCGTAAGTGGATATCAGGCTCTTGTAGAGCAAGATTGAGTATTTTGGTCTAAATAACCCAAAATGTGATGTCCACATATATGGACGCCAGGTCCTAGGAGGTTAAGAGCAGATGTCTTATCATGTCAAAGTGGCTCTTCTTTCAACTCTGTGCCTTGGCTAACATGACAAGGCACAGAGGTCAAACATTTCCTAAAGAACAAAAACACCATAAAGAAGACAAGTCGCCTTCTTAATATGACCCGGATGACTGAAAACCCCCACAGACACATCTAGTTGTTCCTCCACGCCACTATAACTCCACTAAATTACATTTCTAACAGCAGGCACTAAATATGATTCTAATACAATAATGTTGAAGTTTCATTAACAAGTGCATATTGTCCCCCAACAAAAACCATGGTCATAGCTGGCCAGCAGGGGGGAGTATTGAACAGGTGTTAGGACAACCGGCACAGAAAGCTGTCACAGGCTTTGCGTTATTAAACATTTCACGCGCTCTCTGACGTTTTGGTGTAACGACTCGGTGTTAGACTAATTGTTTACATATTATATGTCTTATATGATCAAACTCTATGAGTATCACTAATTTGAATATTAGCAGAAGACCGATGATAAAACACAGCCTCTGTGGAAAGTTATTTTAAATAAAAGATCGCAGAAGGAGCTTTATTTTTATTCTTTTAATTGAATACTTTTTATTTACTGGACGTGTTTGCAGTATTCCTTTTTCTTTGTCCTTAAACATAGCTGATAGTTTTACACTTTAACCTTAGTTACAGTGCAGTTAAGAGTCGAGTGCTTTAATTGAATTTCATTAGGAAGGCTGTCCCGAGCTTTACTTTAATAATTACATGGCTCCATACTGCATTCTGCAGTTTCCACCCATAGCCCAGAGACATGAGGGGCAAATGAACTGGATGTTGACAACTGCCACTCCCATCTGGTAAATGCTGTAAACAGTGGAGCACCATAACATTATGCATTGAAAATGCTATTGAAATGTTGGCATCCTATAAATACTGATGAACTGTAAGGTACATTTAGCTTATGTGACTCGTTGTACTTCATTTAAGGTGACGAGAAGGAGGACACGTGAAATATAAGTCAGCTCAGTGAACGACTGTTAAATAACCTTGTTTCAAATAGTTCTGCTTTCCCTTTAACCCATTTATTGTGTTTCTAAAGCAAGTTTGTTTGTTTTGTTTTTAAAAAAAATAGCATTATCACTTCAAATGTTCTTGTTTCTTTGCACTGAAGCTACACAGGTGACAAATGTGATTGGTTATTATTTGAAGTCAAACGTTATAAAACACACTTACTGGCCACTTCATTAGTTACACCTTCCTATTGCCTTCAGAAGTACCTTAATTCTTTGTGGCATAAATTCAGCAGGTTGCTGACAACATACCTCAGAGATTTAGGTTCATGTTTACATGGCAGTATCCCACACTTGCTGCGGAGTTGTCGCCTATTGTCCAATTTGACCTCTGTGAACTGTGGCCTCAGTCTCTTCTTTGTAGCTGGCAGGAAGGGAACCCAGTGTGGTCTTCTGCTGCTGTTGCCGGTTTGTGCTGTTTTGCATTCAGAGATGCTCTTCTGTATATATTGGTTGTTACTCGAGTTACAGTCACTGTGCCCTGACCTCTGTCATCAACAAGACATTTTTAATCAGACAACATGTTGTGCAGAAAAATCCAAGAAGATCAACAGTGTGAAGTACTCAGATCCTGGCACCACTAGACATGGCACGTTCAAAGTCACTTAAATCACAACTCGTCCCTATTCTGATCCTTGGTTTGAACTTCGTCTTGACCATGTCTATCTACCCAAACACCTCGAGTTGCTGCCATAGCTGATAATATAGGATGGGTTGGCTGTCCAGATATCTTAATTAACGTGACTGTTGAACCGGTATACCCAATAAAGTGACCGATGATCGTATACACAGTTTGTATTTGAATGAAGATTTGTTTCCTTTTTCACGAGGAGCACGTGAAGGTAGCACCAGTGACGCAACGCATGGGCGTGTTGTCATGGCTGTGTGCAGCAAAAGCTTTCAGTATTGTAAATACTTATTTGCCTTGAAGCAAGCCATGTCAGCGTTGATAGCAGGCAGCAATATGGAATTTTATTTCACTGCAAAATAAATTCGTGGAAAAGACCCGGTGAGTAGCTCCACCTATAAAATAAGCTGCCTCTTTTTTTTAATATACCAGTACAGGTTGGGCAAACATGAATTAGCTAGCTAGCATTAACGTTAGAGAAGCTAGTAATACGCAGAATCCAGCCATCCCTAAAAAAGCGACGCTGATTTCTGGTCACTGTTTTACCGAGGAAAAAAGGTCTGTGTGTGTGTCACGGCACAGTTTTGACTAAATAAGAACACAGATGTGAGTCTGTCCAGCTGCCTTTAAGATGAAAGGCTTCCGTTAATTTTCCTGTTATAATCACAGCATCTTTATACTGTGGTGAAGCTGCTTGAACTTCAGTTGTCAATTCAAAAAAGCCACACTTAAGCTAGAGCGAATAGTTTTGGACTGCCTTTAAAGTGTAACAATCTGTATAACATTTGCTATAATTAAGCCGGTAAATTGTGAGAGGTGTTTAGGTCACGCCTTCATCACATGAGAGGTCAGGGAGTCGATAAGAAGGAGGCTTACTTTCAGTTTGTTGGGTGTCATGGTTGTTTTACTGTATCCATCAGCATTGGTCAAACTTTATATTCACTGTCACCTGACTGAAAATGCTGAAAAAGACAGAACTGTGGGAGCATAAGAATAAAAACTATTAGAATGAATGATGGGCACTGTTAGAGAAATTATTTTGTTATTGATGTTGCAGTGTCTGGTTATCCTGACAGGTGCTAAGACTGTGGCACTGTTTTTTTTTTTTTTTTTAACACCTGTCATCTTTCTGGTCATTTGTTAGTGATGAATCAGAGCTCAGTTGCAGCTGCCTCACACTGGAGCAGCAACTGGTCATATAACTGGACAGCCACACCTACTCGGCAGCATAGTTTCAGCCCTGGTTCCACAAATCTACATTACAGTAATAACCTGAAGCGCCTGCTCGCTTTCCTACATCACGGTTGTGGCTAGTGTTTTAGAGAAACAGTTCACTTGACTGCGTTTGAGAACAAATGGGGAAAATATTATGTGGAAATACCCAAGGTAAGGTATTATGCTTTTTGATTTAACTTTTGGAAGAAGCTTGAAACTTTCTTCAACACATGGCCTTTTTAAAATAGCAATTATTAGAATTAATGATTTCAGTGACCCTGTTATGGTTTGTGTTTCCATCATTGTTGGCTGGAATGATACATTCTGTAAATGATGGAAAATATGGTGACCTTTTGAGTGTTTCCACATCTCTTGTCATTTCTTGTCTTTTTAAGTAGATTTTCTAACTAAGCTAAAAAAGGGGATTTTTGGCTGACAAGCATGCATAATATTGCATAGCAGAGCTTGATGTTAGTGTCACGAGTGCAGTAATGGGTTTAACAAAGTGTAGCAATCCACAGGTCAAAAACAGTCTAATTTTGCTGATGTTTTAGAGTGCAGCATTTGTGCCAGAAAATAGAATTTTTCTTGGGATGGAACAGCGCCTCAGGTGAAGAAAACTGCAGCCCAGAACTTCGCTAACCATTACCCAGTGGATGTGCTGTTTGGAGCACATTAAACATTGTGGTTGAAATTGGACATTACCCATTGTGTGCTGCATGTGAGAATGGACGAATTTGGACAATGACCTGACCTAGGATGTTACCCTCCCAGGTCTGGTTGTGGCTTCCTGAATCCTCACAAGGTAGCACGTGGTAATACCTCCCTCACTCGGTCTTCTAAATCTTCTTTTGGCTCTGCCTTTGGGAACAGCTTTCTGTCATTTCCAAAACCACAGCTGCCAGGATCAGCTGGTCCAAGTAAAGGCGTTCCAGTGTTTCTGAATCTTTTTTTTACAGCTAGTGATGGTGAAATGGAGCGTGAGGTTGAGGTTGAAGGTTTGAACTGTCACTATTTCTGTTATCCTGAGCTAAAAGTGTACTTGTATTTGCTAATGTAAATTGCCAAAATGACTGTTTTTTTGTGGAGTGGCTGGGCTGAGTGTGAGCCAAGATAAAGAGCTCCAACTTGTGGAAGGAGTTGCTTCTCCATTGTGTCCTGTGTTACCATTTTAAGTGATTTCCGTGTCTGATCAGGATTGCCCCTACTGCCTTGCATTTGAGTTTTTTGGGCACATCAAATTTGGGGAAACCCTGGGTTGGACAAAGAACACACTGCTGCTATTAGATCTCATCTGGTCTTGGACCACCTCTGGGTGTTTGTGGTCTGTGTGTTGTGGTAGCTTTCCTGCTGCCATTGTGATCTGTCAAGAAATTGATTGATGGGTGTCACTAAAAAGTAAAGTGTGGCTATATTTGCATTTAAGGGTGTAAGGGGAAACTTAATCAGATTTGGTTGTGGTGTCCAGAAACACAGAGAGCATTGCTGAGAAGGCTTTTTTTAACCCACTCTTGTAATTACACATGATTCTTCTGCTGCCAGATTAATTGCATGTCTGCATGCTCTATTTAGCTTTTGATTACCATAACATGTTGCATAGTTAAGTCATCTGACCAAAATATTATTATTTCAAACCTGGCATTTGTTTGTTTTTACGCTTGTAAAGGGGTTGCAACTGGAGAAACGGGTTAAAATCAGATACAGCCTCCTCTGTATTTATGCCACTTGTTGGGCTCATTGCCGTTTCTACAGTTTTCTAAAGACTAATTTGTAGCTTTGTGAATTACTCCTGGGGGGTGGGGGTCACTGGATATAACCTAGTATCAGACTTGGCTGATGTGCTGGAGCTTTAAATGATTACAGTGAATGAATGTTTTCACTCTGTGGAAAAACAAACATTCATAATTTTTCATCATCACACTAAATTTCCATACCGTTTCATCTGTAGTACGTTTGCATTCATGGCACGCATTTGGACTGAGCAGTGAGGACGCCTTGGTCTCATACTCCAGGCCTGAGTACCCAGGACATAAATAGAAGTGAGCGTTTGATTCTTTGCAGTGCTAAATGTGTTTGCTGTTCCCTGTTGTCTTTTGTAATAAAATCAAGGTTCTAAATAAAGCCAGTGTACCTGCTGGGACAGTTGGTTGATCAGACATGTCTTGCAGCTATATTAAAACATCTTTTTTCACAGCCTCTAACGAGGCTTTTATTTCAGCAGTCCTCCCAGTCTGGTGACATCTGATGACATGTTTGTGTGTGTTTGCGTCTGCTGGAAGAGGAACTGGGTGACTGAATGCTTCCTTTTATATATATATGTCTATTACATAGACAGCAGGAGCTTTGTTTACAAGAGTGGTGTAATAAACTTCATTATATGGCTGGGTCTCAAGTACTTCCTAAGCTTGCACTTGTCTTTTCGCATCTTGGCATTACTATCTGTACATTCATGTGTGTGCTAGCATGGACAGAGTGTCATTGGCTCACTTTTGGATCCATATTGGTGATGTCTCCTACAGCTGTAGCCACATTGGAAGATAATTGTTCAAAGCTAGGAAAGCATTGGGAATCTCTTACTCTCTCTCTCTCTCTCTCTCTCTCTCTCTCTCTCTC
>NW_005187440.1:2645491-2652793 GCF_000239375.1 Pundamilia nyererei | reverse complement strand
GGCAGATGCCCATTCATCAGAAACCATAACCAGCCCCACCCCTTTCCATTTCCCTGAGCAATCTCCCAACACAAAACACAATATCCAGACCCTCCCCCTGAAGCATATGCCCCTCCCCCCTGCTCTGTGTCCTTTGCTTGTCTGCTTATTGGCAGTAGAGCGAATGTTGTCCCCACGGGCTATGAAAGAGAGGGCTGTGCATCCTTATGCAGAGCTTGATGCGCATGTGTTTTTGCATTTTTTTTTGTTTTGTTTCTGTAAACACAGCGTGTCAGCTTCACATGCGTGCTGCCGATGCTCACGTCCCTCAGTGATGGAGTATAGCATCAGAGGAAGCCTTTACAGAGCAAAGCCCATTGGCCTGTTTTTTATGTGAGACCACGGGAACGTCAAGCTGAATGCAGCGCTCATCAGGCAGCCGCTTTTCCTGGCCTTCCTCCTCCCTCTCACCTCCTCCTCCTCCTCCTCCACGGCGGTAATCCTTGCTGACACAACGCACAAAGGACTAAATGCTGGCTGCATCCTCCAGCAGCAAGGCACTCTCCTCTTCCTTCAGCTCTGATCCTCTACAGCCTGTTTGTCTGTACACTACAGAAGGATGCTGGTTCTGTAAGTCTGCTTGCAAGTGCATATGATATCTCTTGAAAGACATGCTGGCTGTCCTACTCCTCCGCCCCCCAGTATACCCTCCTCCTCCTTCCTCCGGTTCATTCAGGGAGTGCATCAGAACGAGGCTTCAGTGCTGAAGAGGCGTTTTATATTTTCCTTGCTGGAAGCTGGTGGGACCACTGGTAGCTTATTTTTCATTCTCTGATGTTTTTATGTAGCAGGATGTAGGAGCTGCTTCCTCTCCTTCCTGTTTTTGTCGGTCTCTGTGTTCACCCTGCTGCACATCACTATACCAACAGGTAAACCAGCTAAATGGGGTATGCATTATGTAGCAAGTGATGCAGCTTCAGTGATGTCCATTTAAGCAATGCTACCTGCCTTTTGTGTAAAATATTGAAATCCATTCTGTCATTCTGTTCATATTTCAAACCCCAGCAATATATGGTAGACATATTTCCTGATTTCATAGTTTAGCTCCCAGACAGAGAAACTGATCATGTGCAACATACATGCAGCCAGCATGTGTCCACGGCCATGCTACTACAATTGTGCCACATGTCTTTGCAATCTGTAGTAAAGCTAGCAGTCGTGCTGAGGCAGACATCTGGCCGCTTGGCTGCTGCTATCTTTGTTTGATTATAACCAATCTGTCACATAAATGGCTAAACATGTTTGTCCTGGCCTGCAGGCACTGCATCACGCTAATGTACGTGTTGTCAAAGTAATGCAAGTGCTTTTGGATTTTAGTGTGTCGATTCACAAATGCCGGTTGTTTAATCACTGTTCTCCCCATCTCACAGGCATTTGCGTTTATTAGAAGTAGCTGTCACAATACTGCGTGCTTGGTGAAGCGAACTAAACTCGATCAAATAAATGGACACTGGCCTAGATAAGACTTAAAAGTTCATATGTTTCAGGTGAGGTTAGTACAGCCTGGATGTTTTGATATACAAATACCTAAAGTACAGAATCAATGCTGAGTCACATTGATTCTGTACTTTAGGCCTGTCGTCAATTGCGCTGATTATGTGTAGGTTTTTTCTTTACCTCACTCAGCCAGTATGTTTTTCTTTCTTTGTGTAACAGCTGGGTGACAATCACAATACGAAAAATGTTTGTCCTGACCTGCAGATGCAATGATCTTGCAATAATCTCAGTATGAGGTGTCAACGTTGAGTAAGTAATTTTAATTTTAGTTACAGGGAAGCCAATCACAGTTCTTCAACAGTATTAGTATAGGCAATGACTACAGAGCTGTAGGGAGTGCTGTCAAAAATGTCGAATAAGTAGACTCTTTTAGAGAGGATTTTTGTGATGCGGAGAATACTGCATAGATTTTTAGCTTTTAAGACGAGAATGGAGCGAGCCAGGTATAGCCAGTGGGTAAGACTTAATGTCCCCCTGTTTTTGTAGGTGACATTAATACAAAATCAAATTATCAAATGCAAGTAGTCACATGTGACTCTCTATTGACTTTTAAAATGATGTATTTAAGGTCTATGCCGGCCCTGATTGGACTTGCACTTGTGTGAGTTCAGCTCATTGTATGAAAGATCACCCTTGGCAAACACATGAACTGATCAAAGCTTTCGCGTACCTCTGATGTGACAGTGCTCATTATAGCACAAAGTAATGTGTTTACCTAAAACAAACAGTCTTCTTGTGGGATTTGCACTGTTTGTTTTTTAAGTTATTTCTTTACCGAATCAGTATGTTTTTCACCCCAGATAAGGCGTCAGGCGCATGTAGTTCTTGAGCAACATCTGTCATCTGTCCCAAAAAAAAAGAGGGAGAGAGAGAGAAACTGCATGTTCCAAAACAAAGATCAAAGTTCACAGCAAACCAAATACTGAGACTGTGCTAGAAAGGTGGGGTAGTGGGGTGACTGGAGCTTTCACATGGTCTTGCTAGTAGATCCTGGATAAAAGTAGTTGAAGCTTGAGGTGTCACAGCAAACTGGAATCCTACAGCTGCTGACATGTTCAAAAGTGGACTAAAGATCATGGGAAGTGAGTATGACTATCATTATCGTGCGGTATAATATGATTAGTACAGTGCTGTCATAGAGTTTTTTGATGTCTTTTATAAAAGTTTCTAGGGTTGAAGTTTTCTTATCTGGAAACGTCTGTGAGAGTCAAGCTGTAGCCATTAAGCTTTCTAAGTACGGTATGCTTTTGAACAAAGAGTTTAGTGTGAATTTGTTTTAAGAGGTGCATGGTCATCATATATTGGAATTGTGGAACTGAAGATCTTCACAGATGAGCCACAATATTAAAATTGCCTGCCTAATAATATAATATAGTGGGCTCCTCTTGTGCAGGGCGATAGCTCTGACATATGAGGGGATGGATACAGGACCTTAGGTAATGTCCTGTGTGACTGCCACAAGGAGAATAGTGATGAGTGAAGACCGGTAACTAAAAACATTTAGTTACCTAAAATTAAAATAAAAACTACACCTTTAAAAAAATGTACAGCTGAAATGATTAAATGTATAAAAATATAGAGGAAATACTTACTTTTAGTATCTGTTTGTTGAGGCATATGCCCTCTGTAAAACTAAACATTTTCAAACAATAATGGATCCTGTTCATTTTGGGCTGGGGTCTTTTGTGGGTTGGGCTTGTTCTTGTGGATGCTCAGTCAGTCTGGATCAACACCTTGTGCTCTTTGTAGTGTTTCGCACTCTGCTGCAGATCTGTTTTTGCTGTGTAGCAAGGATCGTTGTCCTTCTGAGGAAGCCCGCAGTGGTCAGGAAATGCTGTTAGAAGAAAATGAGCAATATTATATCTCATATCTGTAGCGAGGCTGTGAGATTGGTGTATCTGTTAAGTCTATATGACCTGCTCTCATTTGATTATGTCAAGTAAGCTAGGGCAAGCAGAAACCTGAAACGGTGAACTGAGAGTTCTCTTTTAATCTCGACACCTAAGCTGGAGAAATCTTTTTGTACAGGTATTATTTACTCACGGTCCTTATTGATTTTCCCGCAACTCCTCTGGCCTCCAGATGTTTCTGACGTAAACTAGTTCCAGCAGGCTTTTACTCACTTCTGATATTAAAGCTGATATTAAACTCTTGTGTATAGATTACACTTTGGTAAGCATTTTGGTCCGGTGACAGTGATGAAAGGAATATCAGTACAGGCAAACGGGCTCTTGTTATTAGAAATGAAATCGAGGATATAAGCCAATTTGAACATGTGTCTCTGGGCGCGCAGCCAAACTGGGCCTTTGCAGCTTTGCACAGTAGCACGTATCTGATGGTGCTGGCTCTGCCAATAATAATACTCCTGACTCATTTTCCATTTTGAAGCTGCTCAGTGAGTAGAGGGCAGGACTGGGTCTTTCTGATGGTTGGATAAAGAAGTGTAAATATGTAGTATCTGCTTCATCGATGTCTTCAGATAGCTTATCAGGCTGTGGGCCTACATCTCTGAAGATTATGTAACAGTCTTTGTTTAAGTTAAAGTGGGGACATGTGTTTACTATTAATACTGATTCTGAAATGCTTCTCTAATCATGGACTATTTTTCAGTGCGATTTATGACCATCGCTGCCTGCTCCCAGCTGCACTTCATTTAATGATACATTTAGGTGAATGTTAATATTCACAAACAGCAAAAAATCTCAGAGTATCTATCAGTATCATTTCTCCTATTTAATTTTTTTATGCTGTATTGCATTTAACTTTATTTCAGTAAACAATAAGTTAATAAAAATGGCACAAATACAGAAGAACTGACTAGCATTTCCTATTTTTAGCAGAAGAAATATCACCAGTGAGTAATATATACATCTTTCTTCTTTGCAACTTCTGTATTTATTGTATGAGATAAAGAAATCAATTAAGGGTGCTATTAGCTTCGAGTTACTTTTACAAACAACATACATGCACAAATAAATTAGACATAGTGTTGCTGTTTGCTTTGTGATCAGCTGCTACACATAATAATTCAATGAGGATTTTTTCTTTGTTTTTGTTTTTTGTTTTTGTTACATATTTTTTTTAAATGTGTGTGTTTGTTTTTGCTGTGTGTAATTTTGGCATGTCTGCCTGTTGTTTGTGTGACGGACCTTACTCTCCCAGATTGGCCCTCAGCAGCGTGTATGACGGAAGCTAGGCCATCTGTTGTTGCAGGCAGAGATCTGTAATCCAGGCCGTCTTAGCCCTCTGTCGCAGATTGGCAGTGACATTTCAGCAACACAGGTAGCCTTGTCATGACTGCCTTCACCCCCGCCTCTCATAGAGTGACGTACAAGGAATGCGCGCTGGAGAGCCGACCTCTGGAATAAAAGAGCTCATGCTGCACCTACACCTGTTCGCTCTAATTAGATATACGCTTGCAGTTGTCGAAATGTGGTGACACTCCAGAGTTTGACATCTGGAAACTATGATTCAGAATATCTCACATTGTTATTGGTTGTAATGCTTTGTAAAACTCGTAGACTGTGGCTACAATCTTTTGTGTGTTCTCAAACCTAGACCACCATTGAGAAGCTTATTGTTCTGTCCTACATTATGCATAAAGTCATGCCATGAGCTCACTCCTTTTTTTTTTTTGCTGTTATCATAAACGACACTACAGGCGCTGATTAGGTTTGAAAGAACTGTCTGTCTGGTATTTATTTAAATGTATTTGTGGATGATTTTTAAAAAATATGTCTGTAAATGTAAACACAGTATTGGTACTGTGCAACTACTAATTGCTGTTGTCTGTATGTCCCTGAGCAGAATTTTGGCTGGTGGAGCACTAATGAAGTAGTAAAGTCTGACAGTAAATTTCATCATTAAGTCTGTTGGCACGGTCTTGTATTTGCCTTGCAACATTACATATGAGATGTAGTAATACATGAAAACATAGAGTAAATTTTAAAGTTGAAGTTGCATGAAGCTGTTAATAGAAGAGCATGCTGAATTGTTTTTACATCCGTACCGCTTTGCTGTCAAGCATAAAGTGGTAGTCACCGTTTTCTGAAATGTTTCCATGAGGTAAAAGTGTGCTCTTCACTTGAGGGCTGGTGATTCGTTTTCAACAGGATTCACTCTTATTTTCAGGATTCTTAAACAGCAGCTTTGTTGCCTAAGATGTTGGGATTCTGTGATCTTTTTTTTTTTTTTTTGCAGTTGGTGTGTTGAGAAGAAGGCTGGAAGCTACCGTCTGCCAACATAAAAGAAAAAAAAAATACTTTGGGATTAAAGAATATGGCGATATTTTATTAATTATGTTTGCCAAGTACAGCTTTTAGCTGTGTGTTCACCGTTTGTGCACACTGTGCATATCTTCATGAAGCTTTTCCACAGGCAAAAACACCACCTTCCTCGGCACTAAATTGTGAAACTGGAAATGACCTAGTTGCGTAGGTAAAGCGATCCAGCGAATCCACTATGTTTTAGTCTACTTCTCAGTACTGCACTATTTAATAATGATAAGATATCAGTAGTCACGCTGGGTTCTCTGGAACACTGAGGGGGCTGTGGAGTGGGTGGTATTGGAGGGGGGGGGGTATGTGTGGATAGCAGAACAGTTTTAAATGTAGGTGATAGGTTGGTATTTTTATTATTATTATTATACAGAGCTTCTAACACTGAATGCTAAGACAGCTGACTGCTTTTTCTTTACTCAGCTTCACTGCAGATTTAACTGTGGTATAAATATACTGACCTCCAGGGTTTCAGTTTGACTCTGTTGCTCTGAATAAGTTAGGATTGTGTTGTCGTCCAGCACTTTTCTTACTTGCATCCATGTGCAGAATGCTGGGAAGCTTCATGAAGGCTGTCCACTGCCCCTCACAGCTCCTCTCTGTGCACGCTGAAATATTAGATAACTGGGATGTTGTTTCAGTGCACAAAAGAGGCTAAGCTGTCACGTTGGACAGAAAATGGAGTATAAGCAGCCTGCTTTTCCTCCTTTTATCCCCTACATCCCATATGTTTTATGTTTAAGCAGTCACCACCTAAATGACATTGTAATCTCAATAAGCGTGCAAGTGTAATCTCAGCTTCTTACAAACATCTGTCCGCCCTCTTATATAAAGGTTTTTGTTTATCTTTTAATAAACACTATGGGTGTATTATTAGGCTCAATATTAAAAGACATGTTGGGTGTAAACATGAACAAATAATGGAGGGTATTTGGAAAGTTTAAGGATTTTTTTCACACAAATATGCACAGACTTGTGGATTTAAAGATCATTTATTTATTTATTCTTTCTCTGTTTGAGCTGTTCATAGAAAAAGCTTAAATCTCATCATCTGCTTAATTTAAAATAATAGTTTCTTTGAACAGGGAAGTTATGGACTACCCACATCATCTTTTAGAGATTGTCGTCAGATATCATGCCTGATATGCCACAGATAAGCTGTTATTGCGTTGTTTATTGTTCTGACTTCCAGTTTAACCAGTCACTACTAGTGACTGCTGTTACTAGTGTCTCTGTTTGTGTCAGTAACTGTAGGGGTATAAAATAATGACTGATCTAGGGTCTACCACCATTATTGGTAAGTCCAGGGCTGTTGTCTCACTGGTATTCCTGGAAATCCAAAGCAATCAAGTTACAATGCCTGCATTGTCTAAGTAAATTTCCTTCCTCTCCATTACAGCAAGACAAGAGGCCTCTTTGGTAGTGCTGTATGTGGAGGCAGGCCTTGTGTGTGTGTGTGTGTGTGTGTGTGTGTGTGTGTGTGTGTGTG
>NW_005187440.1:2619655-2645444 GCF_000239375.1 Pundamilia nyererei | reverse complement strand
GTGTGTGTGTGTGTGTGTGTGTGTGTGTGTGTGTGTGTGTAAGCCTGGCTTTACAGTGAATAATGGCAACCAAAAGAATGTGTACTTCCAAAGAACTGAAGATATGACATCTTCAAATTCTTCTTTATTGAATTGCATGTTGTAGGAAAGGACCTGGTAATTATTTGAGACACACTATATTTAAATAGCATTGCTTTAATAAACAAGGAATACTTTAAATTGTGATGGAGATGTAATGATGTGGTGTATAAAAGAGTAGATCTGATGTGCCACATGTGATTAATGGATGTAATTAGATGTGTGCTGATGATCATGGTCTCCAGCAGAAGTTTCTTTCTGTGCTGCTGACTCAAGCTTTCCCTTACTGTAAATGCCACTTCCTTTTACTTGTAGTTGTAGTCTCCAACACCCAGCAGCATCAGTTTAAACCACTGGTGTACTCAGTCAGCTGTGTGAAATGTTTTCTCCTTCAGACAAAATTTAATCTTTTTGGTTTCTTTTGAAAAAACAACCTAAATTAATTTATTCGCCTATGGCAAAAGTTTGTTTCTTTTTAATTAAGGAGATTTAGGCAGATTACTCCCTACTTACTGAGGAATACTGTGAGATTTTGTTTTTTGTTTTGTTTTTTGCATTTGATTTTTTTGCTGTTATAGCTTAGTGTTCACTTGTTCATGAAGAATATGACAACAAGCCCAGGCTAGGGGAGTGTGGGTAAGATTTTTCTTGTGATTAACTCTGTGTTTAAGAAACCCCCGTATAAGGAAGTTCAACTTGATGGCTTAACCCCTGATCGTATCTGGACCAGTAGCGCCAGTCTTTGTGAGACAAAATACTTATCTCATTAGCAATTACATAAACTCAGAGTTTTGTTCATTGTTAAATTGTAACTTTGTTTATGTCACTTAAAAGATGCCTGTTTTGTTTGTTTCAGAGATCTCACCTTATGTGTTTTCAGTTTTTGCCCCATGATTACTAGCTCAGTCTTATGAGTTGACGTTCAGGACAAGAATGAGGCCAATATGTTGTCCTGCTAAGGAATTAAGTGTGTGTGTGTGTGTGTACATGTGCACATATCCGGCCAGGGCTTGATTAGCGCAGGAGGGCATAGCATTGATGTCCAGCTGCTTTCTCCACAGCTTTCTCCACAAGTGTGCCATCATGCACAGCAAGACCTCCAGTGAATGATCCACCACTAAGAGTAAAACACTGCTAAGAAATTAATAGGACGTATGGCATGCTGCTATTCAAGTCCCCAAGCAAACACTGATAGACATGTAGTAAAACACACTGGTGCAGGAGTGGAATGTATCAACTTCTTTTGTACTTGGAGCATTTTACTGTGACTGCTCTTTCAATGCTTTTTATCCTTTTTTTCCTTCAGTCACCCCTGATCTGTTCCCGGAAACAACCCTTGTGCCGTCCTTACCAGCAGTACCATCGGCACGAGCCGGCTCTGCACCTCAGAAGCCCCGGAGGCGCAGCAGCAGCGGACGTGACAGCGTTGCCAGGCCTCAGACGTTGCCCTCAGCCTGTCGGCCAGGCCCCAAAAGAGGCAGCATGGAGGTAGGCATGCGTGTTGTGCGCGGCCTGGACTGGAAATGGGGAAACCAAGATGATGGTGAGGGCCATGTGGGTACTGTGGTGGAGATCGGGCGTCAGGGCAGCACTACAACTCCAGACAAGACGGTGGTGGTGCAGTGGGACAGCGGCACGAGAACCAACTACCGTACTGGCTACCAGGGTGCCTATGACCTGCTGCTTTATGATAACGCTCAGATTGGTAAGCGATTACATTAGAGTCATATGAAACTGCTGTGAAACTTTTGAGTCATGGCACCAGTGTGATTGTAGTTTTGTTATTATACCAAACGATACTATGCTATTGTATTGTTTTCAGTCCTTTCAGTAATTCATAGTTAAAATGGTTATTTCTGCTTTTTCCAGCTTAGGAAAATGCTAGAAGCTTTGATGTTCAAGAGCGCCTTCAAAATAAAATGTTGCCTTTGGTTAGATTACTTTCCAAGCTTTTAATAGGTTCAAATTTGTGTAGGTAGTTATTGTTTGCTACGAATTATAGTGTTATTATAATCCTAATACTTCTTTTAAATAAAAAAAAACATTTGATCAGGATTTGTTTTATAATTATGTAAATGCTTGAACTCGATCTTATCCTGATAATTCAGCATTTTTAAAGCCAAGCACTAGCTTGAAAGGCTCTGATAAAAAGTGAAAAATGTATCCATGTAGTTGATCCATGTAGTATTTTTTTTTTTTTTTTTACACACATTCTCTTTACACACTTTGTATTTTTGTGAACGTAGCCTTTACTTGGCCCATTTAAAGAAAGCGGGGTACAGTAAGTCATCTTTTATCTTCAGCCATCAGCCATCCAGCTCAGTTTTGAACTTGAATGACACACACATTAATGCAGGACTCATTAGCATTTTTGCTCCATTTCAAGCAACATTTTTCTGCCTCACAAAACTTGCCCTTCAATTAATGGAGCGAAAGAAGAGGAGGAGAAGAGATGAGGAGCCAAGGGGGTGGGGGGCCTGAGGCACATGCTGTTTGTGCCTCAGTTTTTGCACATCTCATGATGTTACCCTCTGCGATAAGTAACATCATCAAGGATGTGACGTATGCCTTAAACGTTTCACTGACTTAGACACGGGGGAATGAATGGTAGTGTCCTCTTTGCTGTGAAGGTTATGACATGTTCTGTCAAAACATATGTTTCTTTGTAACAAAAATACAAAAAGAAACATCAAGCCTGTTGTGCCCACTCAACATCTCACTTTCCACTCCAGGGGTGCGTCATTCCAATATCATCTGTGACAGCTGCAAGAAGCATGGAATCATGGGAATGCGATGGAAGTGCAAGGTGTGCTTCGATTATGACCTGTGCACCCAGTGTTACATGAACAACAAGCATGACCTGAGCCACGCTTTCGAGCGTTACGAGACAGCACACTCCCAGCCGTGAGTACGACTCTGCTCGCTCTCCAGCACAGCTGATCCTTATTTAATTCTAATGATGGTGTCTTTGCTACTTTGCTGTTTTCAAATTGTGTTGGCCTCATAATGGCTTCCTCAAATCTTAATCTTAATCTGGAATTCATACATTCCTGTAGGTCTGGTTGGAGTCTTCTGAACAACATCATGCGGCCACTATTGCTTGTGATTGTGATGTTGTACCTCAGCATTATTGTTATTGTTATTGTTTGGACTTTGGCTGCGGCTGTAGTTAGTCTACAGTGCTATGTGTTAAGATGTTAGTATTTGAGGGTGACACAACCATTAAAAAATGGATGTGTCACAGCCACAATTCTAATGACCTCAGCAGAGCATGGCTGGTCCCGCACGAACTCTAACGAATGTCATCACAAGACACCTGTGGTATAAAAGTGGGCATCGTGCAAACTGCACGCCTCCTTGCTGGGGATAAATGTTTAGTGAGCTGATTCCAAGTGTCCTACGTATCCAGATTTACTGGAGTGAGTTCTCCCTTCAGAATTCACTCTTCTGCATCAGTTCACAGTAGAGCTCCAAACTGCTCCAGGCACTGTCTGAATGTCAGCTGGATGGCCTGTTCTCATTTTAATGAGGTGATATGTATGACCCAGATTTCTTCTATAGTTTAGTCCCGTCCAGGTCCAACACAGTTCCATTTAATTCCTCTGAGTCTGTTGCCCGAAAAATGCTCAGAATAGGTGCATGAATCATGGCTTCTTACAAATGGCTTCCTCTCAAAATTTTTTTTTTTTTTTTGGCCCAAGAATTTGGTAATCTTGATTTCTATTAAAACCCTTTAAAAAAAAAAAAAAAAAAAAATTAAGTCTCACAATCAGCACATTATTTTAAAATGGGATGAGCAGATGCATTCTTACACCTTTGCTTATGAATGTGCAGCTTGATTTTTCCTGCACTGATCTGTGAAATCCTGTTTTAATTAATTAAATATGAGACGTATTGTTAATAAAGTGGAATTTTAGATTTTGGTCAGGTCTGTACTCGTCTGCTATGGATAGGTGGTATGGTACCGGAGCAGCACATCAATTGCACATCTGAGTGAAATCTGGCCTTTGCAGTAATCATTTAGCATTCTGACACCAGCTGGAACTCATTTCTTTTCCTTCCTCAGTTTCTCCCCAAAACTATTGATTTTCATTAAGGTCAAAATTTTGTTTGGCTCAGCTGTGAACAGCATTGCGATAACAGAATAAAAACCTTTCTGTGAACCTCCATGTGGGTTAAAACATCAGCGCCTTCCTTTTGTCAGTACTGGGCAAGTAAATACTAATACTCACTGACAGTTCATTTTTTTATTTCATTGAGTTGGGGATTTCTTTAGACACATTAACAAAGATAATGATTTTAGGAAATATATAGTAGTGATATATTTCAAGTAGCAACCTGCCTTTGTTATTGAAATCTACCAAACAGGCACTGCTGCAATCTCATACAGGGTGCATAACATCAAAGTGAGACAAGGCTAAACTTAGAAAGCCGAAAATAAGGCTGTACTTTATTGAGACGAGAAACACCTTTAAATTGTTTGAGCTAGTAAATGTAAGTAGCATTTGCGATTCGTCAACCTAAATGTTACAGTTTTGCATTGTTGTTAGTTACTATTTATACTGTAGAAACCTTTTCTGTGTGGGTTCTTTGAGATCATGGCACATTACGTAGATGCTAATTTAAAGCGGTGTAGAAGAATAGAAATACAGAATCTTAAAATACAGAGATTTCAAAGACTAAAATAGGATGTTGTGGGATTAATATCTCCATTTGAAAGATGTTTGAAATGGCCTTTCATAAATACTAGGCTCTATAATATGAATGAGATTTAGAAATTGTAGCTCTTTTCTGCAACCTTTTTGAATGGAGTGATAACACAATGAGCCTCTCTCAATTCTGGCTCTCAGGGAGATGACTTTTAAAGAATCAAAAATACAAATGGTATATTGATGCCTATCAGAGTCAGCCAACCTTATCCTGTCACGATGTGGATGAAATCTCCAACCGGTCGACGCTCTTTGTCTTTTGAGTGGTTCGGTGTTTATCATTGACGGCTCTCACAGCGAGTGAGTGCACAATGTTCCACGTATTGTTCTCGATGGCGGTGAACTTCAGTGTGACTCAACATATTTTCAGTTGTTTGACTACAAGATATATTTATGTTGCCCCAATAAATATTCCAGTCATTCCTTTAACTTCTGAAAACTATGTACTGGCTTATAATTATGCCCTGCCCCCTTAAAGTGAAATTTTAGCTTTTAGAAAACAAATTTTGAGATGTTATTGTTTGTTATTCAGTTGTGTTTTTCACAGTGGTGATAAATTGGGTTGGATTTGAAGTTAGAAATAACTTTTGTTTATGTATGTCAGAAGCATTTTTCTAGAGGAGTCTTTTTGGTCAGTGCAAGCTTACTCATAATGTCAGCACACAGCCAGTGTAGTGAATGCAAATTATACAAGACAACCAAGATCATTTAATCATTTGATATAAGTAACAGTTTTTCTCTCATATCATTATAATGCTATGTATTTATATCTTGGAGTCTTATCAAAGGGAGATTTGTATAATCGGAGGAAAAATTAAATTGCAATTGTTGTCTCTCACTGATACAGATTTGGAAGATCATCACATGAAAGTCACTTCTTTTCTCATCCAATGAATGAAGTAGAAGAGCAGCCGACAATATGTGATGCCAGACACACAGCACTTCTTTATTTCCGGACCACACTGACCCATATTTCACTGACAGCATTTCAAAAGATGAATTTATAATCTGGCAGTCATGGGACACACTGATATTTGCCTGGAAGGACAAATTTAACTTGCCTTCATAATGTTTGTGACTTCATGCAGTGCCAGCTGTGATTTATGTTAGGAAGCTCAAGTTGGGGCTTGGGCTAGTTAAGAGGGACTCCTTTCGTGTGGGTCAAACATGTGCAAGGCTTTAAATGCAACTTAAGCAAGCTTGATCTATTTGTAGTTTACTGTCATACCGTTGGCAGAAACCTTATCGGCGGCCTGAGGGGACAATCGGTGGTCAGCGTAATAAACAGCTGCAGAATGCTGACAATATAATAGCGGCGTCACAAACGTGGTGTGAGAGCTGAGCCGGATGTACTGTACATGAGTGTTCCATTGTAATTACACAGATTTAGCTGGATTAGCATGGTTACCATTCTCAGCTGTGAGGATTAGCATGTTAACATTTTCAACTTCCTTGAAGACATGTTTTAACAGGTCTCAGATGTGGAGCGAGTCAGGGCGAAGTTTTATGCTCACAAGCCATGAAGCCTGGTCGTTATTAGCCTCTGGCTGTTGTTTTGGAATAATTTTGCAATGTACCGAATGCGCTGAAAAGCCTGCAGAGTCCTGCATTTAGTTAAGATTCATATGTTACATGGTACAAAGAGGCATGTGTTTACATGCTCACAGCAGCATATGTGCGTGCCATATGTTTACGAGGAGATGGTCGGTATGCAGCTGGTTAATCGGCTCTCCCAACGCAAGCACCACACATGCGAACCTATTGGGTCAAATCAGTGCCTAATCCTTCACCGCCCCACCTGACTTCTCAGTTTTCTGCTGTGTGTTCATGTTTAAGCTACAACCAAGCTATCCTCATTATTGTCCTGCAGGGATTTCTGCTGCTTTCCCTCTTCCGGCCGGACTTGATTGGGTTTTTGGTTTTGTTGGAAAATTGGTTTTTTTTCTTTTTCTTTTTTTTTTTGGGGTTTTAGGCCTTTTTTGCATTGTTTTTTTTTTCCCTTTCCAGTCTTATCAAAATAGCGTTTAAAACACTCCTCAAATGTGTTAAGATTAGTACGTTACTAGGTGAAGTATGGATTAAAACAAGTATCGTACTAGATAATGACAAAACATGTTATTTCTAAAGATATCACCAATAAGTCTGGAACCTAATGCTGTTTTTACAGTTGTAAAGGGGCAACTCACACATTAAAGGCTCTAAATGCAAACGAGACAGACATTTTAAACTTGCTTTGAGATACAAGCTCTGAATGCATTTGCATGACCCACTCCTGGTATTTTCACATACACGTAGTTTAGCTTTGTCTTTCTGACAGATGTGACTTCTCTTTGCTTGGTAGATCCTTGTGTGTATTACACTGCTTTAATACCAAAGGCTATTGCTTGGATGACTGTTGATCCAGCTTTTGTGTCAGTAGGTTTAGGTCTCTTGCCCTGATCCTCATCTTGTCTGTGAGCAGCGCTGACATTTGGTCAAGCTGGATTAGAAATCTTGATCCCTTGAAAGAGAAGCTGTACTGAAAAAACAAACATGTGAAACACTGAGGTCGTGTGTTTCACTGTCCATGAAAACGGGGACATCTGTCAGTTTATATCTTCTCTGCTCTCAAAAAACCATGGGTCATGTTTTCATAATAGGTTTGCTTGTCTTAATGAGCTGACTTATTGTTGTCATAAGTAGAGGTGCTCATGATACTTAAGTCTGTCCAGTCTTTCTAAACTAAATCTGAATGGTGCCATCAGGAAATGGGCATTTGTTATTAGCAGCTTCATGGTTTGAAGCTGTATATGCATGTGCATAACTATCTAGATGCACATAGTACTGGATGCTAGCACGTGCACTGTCTATGATTTGCCCTGTGGTGCCCTGCTTTCTGATAGCTCTGCTGTCTAGGATTAGGCTGAAAGCTCTGTGCTCAGATACACATCATTCTCGGCACAGACCTGTCTAAGCTCAGACCACACTCACTGTTGGTTAGCTTTAAGAGGGAAATGCACTGCTATTTTCTGCTGTGGCACATATGGGATCCTGAAAATCTGGCTAGCGATGGGGGTGAAGTTAGTCAAGCCTAACTTTGAGCGAAACCCCAGCACGAGAGTCTCTATGAGACTCCCTGAGGATGACGGCTCTCACAAGGCTCTTTTTTTCTTTTCAACACACTGGATTTAATATGATTTGGAGTTTATCCCATTAGCTGTTTGCTTGGAAAGGAAGCTGGGCTTTGATCTCGTCGAGAAGTATGGGAATAGGCAGCTCTTTTGCACCAACATCTGATCAAATTTTTACCATAAAGTATGTTTGATTTTGTAGATACGGCTAGCTCACCTATGTCAGATTGTGTTCAAGGTTAATGGTGTTGAGAATATTGTGGCTTTAATAGTGTGTGTGTGTGTGTGTGTGTGTGTGTGTGTGTGTGTGTGTGTGTGTGTGTGTGTGTGTGTGCGTGCGTGTATGTTATTATTAAGCATAGCTATTCACAGTCCTTGAATTCCTTTTACAAAATGGCCTTTGCTAAGTAAGATATCATTTCTCAGAACAGACAGCCTTGAGTAGCATTTGTTTGATATGTCAGGCAGATGTGTTCTTTACTGCATTGTCATATCTTGTGTAACTTCAAATGTTTTCTTGTCACGAGTAAATGTATTGGCTGCAAGTGTTACATTTTTTTCTTACTTGCCTTGCCACTAATTCCAAACTCTTACAAATATGTAAGAGAGTTAATTTTTAATTTTTAGAACTTCTAATGTGCATATTTGGAGAAGGTTTTGGGGTTGCTTAGCACCCTTCAGCATTTTCTATGATTGTTTGTTCAGCTGCGTCTTCATGCTCTTGTCACAGGGTGAGCCTGGCACCGAGGCAGAACCTCCCACGAATCATCCTCAAAGGAATCTTCCAGGGGGTTAAAGTGGTTCGTGGACCAGACTGGGACTGGGGCAACCAAGATGGTGAGTGATGTGTGGGCTAATGATACCAATAACCTGGCAACTCAGCAAACTCTGTGCATGCTTGAGTGTGGAAATGTTCCTCTTCAAAGTGTTTTACCATCAACAGCCCATAATAACATTGTAACCTCACAACTCATTAACCTGTAAGATGTTGTGTTAGCATGTGTTTGTGTGTACTTATTTTGCGGGTGACTCATATAAGTCTGTCTCACAGATGTGCCTGACTGTTTGCGTCTCTGAGAGTCCC
The DNA here is from genome assembly GCF_000239375.1 of Pundamilia nyererei. Classification (NCBI taxonomy): domain Eukaryota; kingdom Metazoa; phylum Chordata; class Actinopteri; order Cichliformes; family Cichlidae; genus Pundamilia; species Pundamilia nyererei. The sequence continues at coordinate 2,636,463 of NW_005187440.1, read as the reverse complement.
AGTTGAGTCCTCGTTGTTTTCTTTTCCATCATTGTGTAGTGGCATAAACTGAGAAAGACCCTGCACCTAAAGTCTGTGGTCATAGTTTAGATAAAAAAGATTAGTTTAGATAAAGTAGAGAGTTAAGAATATATGAGACATTGAATTGTGTTTTATTGCCTCCACGAATGGCTGAAGTTTAACTCTGTCATATACTGTATACTGACTTCGCTGTTGCATGTTCTTTTTTTTTTCAGATCCAAACAGCCTACGTTGGCTGATGTTTAGTTAAAATCTTAATTCAAAGTAATCTTCCACATCGATGGGCTAAATTCAAGTCTGTAAACGTTCCCTTTAAAGAAATAGAGAATGGCAACGTGTCCTTAGACTTCTTTTTTTTTTTTTTGGTCCAGGGTTGTGAGAATAGCAACGCTCCCTTTTCTTTCTAAGGAGAATGAGTCAAAATGTCCTTTTGGTGCCTTTGAAATCAGTGCCCTGGGGTTCGGTTAAGTCACTCATCAGGCCTAAATGGTGTATGCTCTAAGTGCATAAAAGACACACTGAGCATGCTCAGTGTCTTCCCAGCCTACCGTGTTGTCTTACAGGTCACTGGTTTAGTTGGTGTGTTTAGGCGCTGAAGCAGCTTGATGACTTAAATGGCATAGCAAGGATTTATTTACATCATACAGCTGGATGTATGGATCTGAAATTATCCTGTGACACAACACGTGCATTAATAATGTGGTTTGTGTTTATTGTTTGATTATTTGGTCCTTTGGTTTCACTCAAATCAAAAAGAGGAAATTGTCAGGTGTTTGACGGTGATTGTAGAAAATCATAATGAATGTCTGTGATACTTGGCAGCCCCTACAATGAAATGTTTGTCTCTCACTTTGTTTGCACTCATGTTTATTTATTTATTTTTTGATCATTGCATCACACCACGGTCGTCTAACTAACCACCTTTCCTTCTTTTATTGAGCTTGTTTTCTTTTCACTGCATTTGTTTCCCATTTTTCCCATAAACTGATGCACTGGTGTTTCTTGCATTATATCTGTGTTTGTTTCTGCACTTTTGTGTGTGTGTGTGTAGGTGGGGAGGGTAAGGTTGGGAAGGTAGTGGACATTCGTGGCTGGGACAACGAGTCTGGTCGCAGCGTGGCCAGTGTCACCTGGTCTAATGGCACCACTAATGTTTACCGAATGGGCCACAAGGGCAAGGTAGACCTGAAATATGTGACAGATGGCCAGGGAGGCTTCTATTACAAAGATCACCTACCAAAACTTGGTAAGACAGACTTTCTTTATTCAAGTATGCATTCCTTAGAAAGTTTAAAGTTATTTAGTGGCTCAGAAACTTGATTTAACTTGATGTAAACAACTTATGTCTTGTATGTCGTATATCAGTGCTTATCAGTACTTCTGTGTGGCATTGTAATACTGTAACACTGAGAAACTGATTACATACTGGCTTTAAACCCAAGCTATTTTTATCTTTAGCTTAGAAAAAAAAAATTCGAGTCAGTTTCTGTTTGTTGACGCTGACACCTGTTCATCCAGGAGAGCATGCAGAGCTGCAGCGTCAGGAGAGTGCAGACGGCCATTCTTTCCAGCAGGGTGACAAGGTCAAATGTCTGTTGGAGGTAGACATCCTACGGCAGATGCAGGAGGGCCACGGAGGGTGGAACCCCAAAATGGCAGAGGTACAAATGCCTTCTGCTAGAAAAAGTAAAAACATAATACCGGTTGACAATAGGCAGCTTTAAATAACTCCCTATTGAGTTCTAATACAATACAGACGTACACAGTGCTCTTCCTTGGGTTTTTCCAGCAGGTTTCCATTGTAACCATATGGACTGCTTCATGTTTTACACAAACATGTCCTCAAATGCACGTGGCTCTAGAACACAGCATACAGAAGATTTATATAAGTGGCTCAGATGGAGGTTGCAACAGAGGAGAAAGAAATGGAGCATCCAACTCTCATATCACAGCTGCTAAAAGGGACATTAAGGTCACAGCCATGTAGAGGAAGACCCAGGGTTAAATAGCATATTTGTGTTTGCAGTACATTTGCCGGATTGGGACGGTTCACAGAATCACTGACCGAGGAGATGTCAGAGTCCAGTACAGCAACAATATCCGCTGGACTTTCCATCCTGGGGCACTCACCAAGGTACTGCGTTACTTATTTTGTTATTTTAATATCACAGTTTATTACAGCTAAATTACTTTGTTTAGACTTCGGCTGCTTTTTTTCCCCTTAGGTGAACACGTTTGGAGTTGGGGAATTAGTGAGAGTATTGGAAGACATGGAGAGCGTGAAGAGACTGCAGGCTGGCCATGGAGAATGGACAGACAGCATGACTCCTGTATGCTCATTTTACCTGATAATATTCGGTAGCCTCTTAATGCTAACTTACTGTGGTTTTTCAGAATTGGATTGAAAATCCTCACCTTGTGTGCAGAAGTGAAGACTTGAGTCACATAAATTGGTGAAGTAATGATCGCTTTGAAGAATGACTTTGACTTGAACCCAGTGTTTCATAACTTAGTCCAGCAACCCAGCTAATCTGTTGACTTACCCTCCGGGGGCAACAGCCAGTTTTCCATGGCTTCCGCTGTAGCCAGCGAATATCCTAGTCAGGATTTATGTGTCAGTTTGCTGTGTATTGTTTACTAATACAGATACGTTGGAACATGGCATCATTTTAGATGTTAGTTAATGCTTTTCCGATGCATTTTGGCAAATGCCAGTGCCCTTTTACTCCATTCTCTATATTCCGGGTTTCAGGTTTCTCCCTGTTTATGTGCACAATGTTTACTGTGCTACTTGCAAAAGTAAAGGATCCAGTTGTTTAACGTCATCACATTACGACTGACCTACTTCATGAAAATTAGGTTGTACATGGGTGTTTAGTAAGGATCATTTATTTGTCCTTGTCAATTCTTTCTCACTTATTCATTGTGTTATTCTCATAGGTGCTGGGCCAGGTCGGCAAGGTGTTGAAAGTATATGCAGATGGTGACCTACGGGTAGCATTTGGAGGCCAGACATGGACATTTAACCCAGCGTGCCTCTCAGCCCAACCCATGGAGGTGGATGCCAACCTCATGACGGCCGAGAACCCCAACGAATCTGGAAGTAAGGCCTCTGCCGGGAAGAGGGGGCTCATCTCTAACACACCAGCTCCAGCTTTATCTCCTGCAGGCTTTCAGTTATCCCCCTACTCTCCCTCATTTCAGCTTTGCTACGCATCCTTTCTCATCCATGCGGCATCAGTGGCATCAAGTTTGTTTGTTTTTTTTCAGCAGTGTGTAAAGTATGCTTCTTTCTGAAATTTTCTCTGTAGCATCTCCTGATCCTGCACTTTGACAGCAGGTGGACACGTTTGTCATCATGTCACAAGTTCTCAGCAGTCTCTTAATCATGACAAAATCTTCTCTGTTTATGTGTTCAGTTCAGATTATGGGAGGCTAACAACAGACTGATGTGTGTTTGCGAATGTGTGTGGTCAGATTCCAGTGCATGCTGGGACATTTTGACTCATTCTAGCATTCGTTAACCAGTTCGAATGGCTTTTTTTTTTTTTTTTTTTTGCAAGGCTTGTGCAACATTAGAATTGAAGTGGAAAAAACTAATGTAATTCTTTTGTCCTCTGTTCCCTTTTCACATCCTACCCCCACACCTCCTCTTCTCCCTCTCTTTCTGACTCTCTCTGTTCAGGTACTGTCATCTCAGTGCTGGAGAAGCTGCTCTCTCAGTCCACAGAGCAAGACAATCCCAGTCGGCTAGTCATTGAGGCAGCGCATGGCAGTGCCAGCAAGGTGCGGGAGCTGGTGCAGAAGTATCCTGACAAGGTTAGTGCAGCACTCCTTCTCTTTGCTGCAGTCCACTGTCTGTTCCAAGAGCTCTTTACATCAGGGCTCCAGGCCTTGGGTTGAAGTCTGATTGACTTATTGAGCCAGATACAGCAATATTATAGGCTGACATTTTCCAGTCTGTCAGTGCTATTATTTAAAAATGCAACTCAAACTCAACTATAGGACTCCCTTGTTAACAGATTTACAAGGTTTCCCCTCCACCCTCACCCACTGACACAGGCAGTGGAAACACTGTTCAATAATTTATTGATGTAACCCCAAAGCATGACATATGTATCTTCAGGTCACACACAAGAGGGCTGAGACCTTACATTATTATAGAGAAAACCAACAATTCCCCCATGGTTTGGAGGAAAAATCTCCAACACAACCAGATGGGCTACCTTAGCCAAAGAATCAAATAATTTCAGGCATTATTTGCATGTTTGAATGACAGAATGTAAAACTGGTTTTGAAAGGACAGATCAGTGATTGATCCAGGCATGCTGTTTAAAGAATATATTTTCTTTATGAAGGTATTTGTAACAGTGCTTAAGTCACTCCTAACTGATTACAGGTGAAGAATAAGGCATAATCTAAAAGCTGTCAAACAATATGGGTTAAAAAAAGCAATAAGTGATCAGTTGTTTAAAAGTAGAATAAAATGTTGGCATCATTTTTCACCCTTTGATCATTGCCTGTGTTTTAGTGAGGTTCTAGACTTGCTGTGCATCACTGTGTGCAGTTTGTCTTCATCATGAACCAGATTTTCTCGGCATCTGTCAAACCTGAGATTCATTGTTTACACTGTCTTTTGCAATTTTCAAGTTTTCCTGTTCACATGTGCTTTTTTTTTTTAGAAAATACCCAACTGGTCATTTTGGGAAACCCAGCTGCTATAGATAGACCTCAGATAGGCTGTGGGTTTTACAACCTCATTATCGTATTGAGTTTTTTCTCTAAATGGCATCCCTCAAACACCTCTGAGTCACATGTGGCTCCTTTTGTGCATCAGTGACACACCGAAGTGTCGAAATACTTTTGAAACCTTGCAGTTTGGCCACTGTGTGTTAGTGTAGCTGTGTCGCACTCACTTTTCATTCAGTGTTGATCTAGACTACTTAAATTGATGTTTGAAATTTCCTAAGATGTTTTTCTTTTGTTCAAGCAAAAAGGAAAAAAAAAGTCACACTGTGAAGTCGGAGTAAATATTTATCTCTGCATTCAGCTCTGCTGTGACGACACTACTTATTTGGATTATGTGTTCAAGTGTATGACGAGTGTGGTTGTTATTCATGTGCAGATTATTTCCAACCACTCTGTGTTGAGCTCAGTTATTGTCCAGACTAGCATCAGCTCTGATGAATCTGCAACGATGTGTGTGCCCATGGCAGGTGGATATCAAGAACCAAGGCAAGACTGCGCTGCAGGTTGCTGCTCACCAAGGCCACATGGAGGTGGTGAAGGCCCTGCTGCAGGCAAACAGCTCAGTTGAGGTCAAAGATGAAGATGGAGACACGGCATTGCACTACACTGCTTTTGGGTAAGGACACACACACACATAAATAGATATATATATAGAGACAATTTGCCAAATACAAACAAGAAAAGACTAGCATATTGCAAGTCCAAAACAGGAGCTTGTGACTGACAGATAAATGATTTGAGCTCAAGCTAATCCCTTTCCTTGTAATGTGATCACCTGTTCACAGAAGTGACTGCCTTGAACTGTTGCATAATAACCATAATAAGGCACCCAGTTAACGTCCTGCGTTAATGTGATCAGGAAAGATTTCATATAATCCAAATTATAAAAAAGTCAGATGGGATATTTGTGTGTCGTGGTAAGAAACTCTTGGCCTTTTTGAAGATGCAGGTAGCTTTTTCTTTTTCTTTTCATTTGTTGTCTCCTAGTTTTGAATTAATATAGTTTACAGAAATGTGAACAATCAAGTGCGGGTTAATTTGTGTCTGTTTTGGTCCAGTAATCAGGCGGAGATCGCGCGGCTGCTGTTGAGTAAGGGGGCAAATGTCAACCTCCTGAACAACTCCATGTGCACGGCGCTCCACATCGCCGTCAACAAGGGCTTCACTGACGTGGTGCGGGTGCTAACTGAACATTCTGCTGATGTCAATCTCCAGGTGAGAGGTGGCTGTGTGCTCAGTCCTGACCCCAGCCATAAATAAAAATGATCCAACATGTTAGTTTTTTTTATGCTTGATCGTTTTTCCAGTGTTGCTTTTTACTCCTTATCTTTTATTTGAACTAAATTAACTCAACTATTTGACTCACTCTGGTGCAGTTACTGGTTAGGAGTGAATGAGCTTATTATTAATTATCAAACTAGTCAGTTTAAGGGGGTGGAGAGAGACCCTTGAGTAAGTGTTTAGATAGCCAGTAAGTAATCTTCTCTGGCTTTCAGTGATACTGCCCATAGGGGATTTTTCACATGGTCTAACACGCCTGCAACCAGGCCAACAATTTCCTAATTTATTTTTTTCTGCTTCAATGGTGTGGCTACTCAGCTAAAAACATGCCAGCCCAGAGTTTTTTCAGCGTTTCCGTGTGATAAATGTGCACGTGATCTGAGCGTACATCTGCTTTTTTTTGACCATTTCATAAAGGCGGGGAAGCATATAGGCAATCAGGAACTTTTGCCTCCCTGGATCAACAAATTGTAGTGAACAGAAATCATGTTCAGTCGACAGATCACCGGAATATTTTGTATAGAAGATGTTTAATAGACCATGTCAATGTTATTTTCTAAAGTCTCAAGAAAATATTTAAAAACCTGAATTTGAAAAGCTAGTTTGACCCTGTTTGCTTCCTGTCTTTAACAGGATTCATACGGGGACACGCCGCTCCACGACGCCATTGCTAAAGATTTCCGCAATATCATTGAGATCCTGTCCGTGGTGCCCAACATTGATTTCACCCAGCAGAACCACAGAGGCTTCAACCTGCTGCACCATGCTGCCCTCAAAGGAAACAAACTGTGAGTGGGGATGACGTAATCATATCTGCATGCGCAGTCACATGTCATACACAGAAGTGAAATTAGGAAATATCCCCAAAACTTGTTGGAAAAGATTTTTTTGACTTTAAATGTTTTTTTAGGCACTTGAGGCATTTTCTTGAGCTCTAACATGCAATTGGGGTTTCTAGGGGTTACCATTTAGTGTCATTAGAGGATTTTAGGACTTTTGAAAAGATTTTGCCTTGTAGTCTTGCAGTTGTCACTTTGAGATTAAGAAGTATTGGGTATGTGCCTTAAAATATCACAAAATTGAATGTGCCAAAGCAATAAAAGACTATTATTGACTATTGTTACTGGCAGGAGTTGGGGTAGTTTCTTTAGGAAGAAAATCATAGTGGGTTTCATGTGCCAATCGTTGCTGAATTTCTTGCAGTAGTCACTGGCATCAGTGGTTCTGCTTTGGGCTGAGCAAATTAATGATACTATACTATGTTTCAGAATTTGGGAAACTGGTTCTGGATTAAACCTGGCCCCACGTTGATGAAAAATCAATCAAAAGCTTTGGTTTCCCCAAATCTAGCTTTATGTACACCAAACAAATTCAGCTGCAAAGTAAAAAAGCTTTAGCGTCATTCAGCTTTCAGTCCTTGCTCAGTTTTTCACCGTGTATTGTTAGTTTAAACACATGTATCTGTGAGCGTTGGAAGTGTGCGTGTATAGGCTTGTGTGCTTATGTGTGGGTCTCTTCTGTGGGTTCAAATAAGGATTCAAAGGTCGGCTCTCTCAGCGCTATCTGTTACAGATAGATCTCATCTCCCACACAGCTTCTGCTGCTGTCAGCAGGCTGACTGTCAATATGAGGCAAAAATGCAACAACATTTACTTTTGCGTCACTTCTTTCTGTACACACTCAGTTGTTTTTATTTCTCTTTTCCCTGGACTGTATGCAGTCTAGTCATTTCTCAGCAATGCAGTTTTGAGATTCATGAGTGCGTAAAAATTCCCAAAATCCAAACAAAAGCTAAACAATGAGCCAGACATGTTTTCCCAGGAAAGACTTTATTAACACAGCAAAGCTGTCACGATTCGGCTGTAGACTTTGTCACTGCTGTGTAACACTGTTTTAGAGGCACAGAGAGAAGATACTGTACACTGTGTTACATAAACTTCACTTTGCAACGCTGTCGAAATTCAAGCCCATTCTGAAAGCGGCTCTGCACCAACACAGACACTGTCCGGATGGGAAAGAGGTACAAGTGACACCGTTCGGAAGCTGGAAAAGGATCAGCTCAGCCATTTTACTCAACACTGAAGTGCTTAAGGCCAGCCTTCAAAGTTGCCTCAGTGGTACGTGCCACAAAGGCTCCATTATTTTCTGTCTGTTGGTTTGAGGCTGATCAACACTGGAGGTTCTTAATCTTAAGCTGAGTCTTGACACAGAAATGCAGTTGATAACTGAGTTTTCTCACAATGATAGGGTTTCATATAAATGTTCCCTGGATGTTTGTTGGTGTGCCGGTATCTCCCTCTGTTCTCCACACCTCCAGGAACATGTAAAGGTAGAGGGAAAAGTCAACAATCATCATTCTTCTCAGTAATGCGTTGCCTGTTGCTTAATGCGGTCTGTAGTGTGATTTTTTTTCTTCATTAATTTCCGGAGTATTAACAATATATTGCTTGAAATGATTGAGTGCAGTTCTATATGTATAAATCTGTATTTTCTTTAGGTGGAAATTGGATTCTTTTGATAAGGTAAAGAAATATTGCATTAAAGATTCAAGTGACTTTTAAAAGGTTGCTGTTTCCCTAAATGCAACAAATCTGACTGAACATTTGCTTTGAGGCCTTAACAACCTTTTGGGAATTTTCCATTACAAATAGCACAAATTTGTCATGGACGATTTTCCCTGGCTTTTTAAGGGGTGGGTCAATAAGGCAATAAGGCAAGTAGTTAAAAATACCAGAATCGCCGTAAATTCCCCCCGAAGCAATTCATTCATTCAAGGCTTTAGTTCAAGACTTTAAAAGTGTATCTTATATCTAAAGTCCATGAATCTGTATGGTCAGTAAAGAACAAATGCATTACTATAGCTTACTATAGTCCGCTGGCTGTTTTTCCTGAAGACTCTCCTCTATTTATTTATTGCTATAAATTTACTTAAAAAATGCTGCAAGTTAATGAGGCTTTCTCCTCAAAAAAGGCTTTAAAGCCTCAAATTCTGACTTCCTCCCAGTGACCCACATATCCTCAGCACTCCCACAGCCAGGCTCCTCCTACGTGTCTTATAATCTACTGACCTTGAAAAATAGTATCTCAGGACATCCCTGCACATGAGCGGTGTGTGGACAAATGTGGACTGAGCGGGGAAAAGACTTTTGGCAAGCAACACCTGCAAGTGGAGGCTGCAGTAGACAGTCATTTAATAAATGTCCGATCTGTTCTGGCAAGTGTCATATGTGCACCTCTGGGAATTTAGGCTGCTCTCCCCAGCATTCATTTAGCCTGACATCAGCTGCTGCACCAAAAACAGAGACACAGGATTTACAGTGTTCAGGATCAACTCGGTTCACCAGGTCCTTCATTTATCATCAGCAGGCCTACACTATACTAATGCAGGACAGTGACTGTCTACTTTTTGTGTTTCTATATTGTCCAATACACATAGCAGACTAAAACTGCTTCTTTTGTTTCCCTCATTGTCTGTTTTCAGTCCATTTGTCCATTAGGATATTTCCACTGCTTAATTGATGGCTGCTTTACTATCCTGAGGACTGAGTTCTCAAGAGCAGCTGTGACCTTCTTTTTTTTGTGACCAAAAGACAAGAATGTTTTGTTTATTAGAATATTTATTTATAATAAGGAAATGGAAAAATAGGGGCTTGAGGCCAAGTTCACAAACAGTCCTGGGAAAGAAAAGAAACAAGGCTTGTTGCCAGATTTCCTTTTAGAGGTTTCAGCTCGATAGGAGAGACGATGCTAACTGTATTTACTTGAAAATGAAAACTGCTTGGCTGGATTTCACCTCAACATAGCTTTATTGTTTTCTCCTCACTTTCACCACGTCTGCAGCAAGTTTTTTTCCCCTTTTTCTTCAAACCCTTGTCTTCATTTTTAGTGTTCATCTTGACAGTACTGTGTAAACTCTCTGACACAGCTAGATTTCACAACCTAGTCACACTTATAGCTAATAATACCGCCACGTTTTGTTTTGTTTTGTCATCTCGTGTACATCAAGCAGTCCTCCTGCTTTTATCAAGCTTTGATTGAAAAGCAAGCTACAAACAAGCATGATGCAAACTCCCAAAAATAACCTAATGATGACTTCAGTCCCCAGGAAAGTCATTATCAGCGTGCCTAAGATGCCCTCCAGCTCTTGCGCGTGAGTGCATGTTTGTACAAAACTGCCTCAAAACGCCAGCTCAAGTCTGAATATTCGTGAACACACACAGGAGTAAGGCTTATGGAAGAAATGCAGAGAAGAAAGGCACAGCAGATATAGAGGTGACACAGCTGAGGCGGCTGCTACCCGTCCTGAGTGAAGCTAATAAAAGGTGGTCTGGAGCTAACTTTTATAGCTCAACCACACACACGCTGACACACACGTATAGAGCTGCATTGCAGATACCAATGACCTCTAACACAGTGTCTCCCTAACAGCCTTCATCCATCAATCGTGCCTATACATGCCGCTTACTTATAGCAGTCCAGGACCTCATGTATTAGCGCTCTGCTGCTAAGAGTCCTGTAATCACTGTAATATTTTAGTTAGGTCAGTGAAACCTGCATTAAAGTTGTCCCTGTTACTCTGATGTCATACAGTTTCATCCAGTCGGGTTAAAAGAAAAAGCACAACTTTGAAAACCATTATTCGAATTGGAAGAGTATTATTTTCAGAATATGAATTACATTTATTTATTATTATCAGACTGACTACAGTCTCAATTATAATGCGTCATCTCAAGGCAATGCAGACAGTGATTGGATACAGGGCCATGTTGGTTAAAGTGTCCGCTCCCCTAACAAAACAAAGGGATGAGTTAAAAAAAATAATGATGGGTGTTCCTTATATGCCATCTGTTAATCTGCTTCAGCTTCACTATGATTGCTCGACACCAGCTATCGATGTGTGCACCACTGGTGTTTTTCAGTGAGACCCAGCAGGATTGACATTAAAATTAAGTTACGATCACTGGAAAGTTTGCTTCACCTCACACGGAGGCCTTCACAGACACGCTAGCTTCCCGGGCGTTCGTGAAGGCTGTCGACTTCAATTTCACACGTCATAAAGCAAACTCGGCTACAGACCAGAGGGCAACTCAACAGTGCAGTCCATCCTTAAACTGCAGAATTAGTCCAGTGTGGTAAAGATAAAAAAATAGTTCCCATATTGTCACTTCACCGAATGGAGCCGAATTTCAACTTCACTTTTGTTAACCTCTCACAGTTAAGATGACTTGCTCTAATCTCTAATCTGACCAAACTTGCTCTTAAATTTTTCACGTTAGAAAACTTGAGCTTGGCTGTCCTCAGCTGAGTTGAGCACTGTGTAAATGAGGTGGAGGTTGTGGTATTTGTCCTTGATGTAGTGCACTGTTTGTTTGAATACTGATGATGATGGTGAGCGTTCTTGTCAGATTGGCTTGTTAGCGGCTTTACAGCAGCTGCGTCTCAGTCCAAGCTCATTTCAGAGACCAGGAAACTTGATCATATTTCCATTTCTGAGAGGTTTATGCTTTGTGCCTTTTCTTCAGCTCAAGGTGGTGTTGTAGACACTTGTCGCTGTCTGGTCAGATTCAGGCACATAATGATAAGCCTACATCAATATATGGTTAAGGAAGTACTCAATGTTGTACATTTAGGCTGTTGTCGTTTTATTTATACTGTAAGTGCGTCATTTCATTAAAATTCAGTGGAAAAACAAATAGTATTTCCCCAGCTTACATCATAAATACATTGCACTTTTTGGGCCCTTCCCCCCCCCCTTTTTTTTTTTTTTACTTCTCTATTTAATATTCATCATGCTGATGTGCATGATGGATGTTCACGTTAAACTTGGTATTTAGTAGAGATTTAGAACAGCTTATTTGTGATCCTGCTTGATTGTTTTCTCATTTTAAGGTCACATAGTTATTGCTGATATAGTATTTTATTTTATTTTACCTTAGGAAGGGAGAACAGGCCTTATTACATATATTTGAGTAAAATAAAAGGACAGTTGAATAACTATTTTTTTGTTTCCTGTAAAAGCCTGACTTGTTGTCCCTTTGTTCCAGTGTCCCTACGTTTAAGTATTTGTAGATAAATAAAACAACATCAAATAAAATACATTGATATTCCATTCAATTCAAGTGTTACCATTATATCAATATTCAGCCGTTTCTGTGAGTGTTTGATGGGGCAACAAGCTCGAAGACAGCTAATACAGCACTTAATTTAAGGAGTCAGGAACGATGTGGCTAATTGAGTGTTGTGTTTCTGTCCTGCTGGCAGGGCCACAGAAAAGATCCTGGCCCGAGCACGGCAGCTGGTCGATGTTAAAAAAGAGGACGGCTTCTCTGCGCTGCATCTGGCGGCTCTCAACAACCACAAAGATGTCGCAGAAATCCTCATCAAGGAGGCGAGTTGACCATACGTTTGCATATTTACCTGTTTAAACCGATGCTTTTGTTGTAAAACTAAAAAAAAAATGTATTTCTTTTTGCTCTTCTTCTTCTACAGGGGCGCTGTGACATCAACATCCGAAACAACCGGAACCAGACGCCGCTTCAGCTGGCGGTGACGCAGGGCCACACAGAGTTGGTGCAGCTGCTGGTGGACGAGGGCGCCGACGTCAACATGGAGGACGAGGACGGTGACACGGCCATGCACGTGGCCCTCCTCCGCCCGCAGCTGGCCAACGTTATGCTCAGCCCATCCGTAGGTACCAGCAGCAGCGAGGAGAGCAGCGACGGATGTTCCTCCACGTCTCTGTACTGCAGGGTGAGAACTGACGGGGAGGGGGAGGTGGCATGTTGTTAAATTTGTTCTTTTCATTTTTAAAAGATTCCTTCGAGGGGAGCGCCTGGTTTGATGAAACTGTTTTACTGCTACACCAAAGTTCACCACTTTTTAACTTTTGCGATTCCCGTTATGATGGGATAGATTTAAAACATGAGATTGGCATTTAAGAGATCCTCTACTGTTGAATTCTTGGTGTTGCTGGAAGTGGATCAAATGAAAAGAGAGCAAGAGAAAAGATGCTGTTTGACAGGATGAAATGGTGGCTAAATAAAACCTGGCAACAAGGTAAATATAGGACAAAGACAAGGTTACTAAGACTACTAAGAGATGTAAATATAGACTGGATAAGAGAGTAAATGGCGATCAGAACATTACTTTAGAGCTGGAGAAAGATTATTGCGGGCTTTAGAGTGTAAGTGCAGGCTCATAGTAGGGTAAATAAAGGCTAATAAGGGTCGAGGATAAAATGATGAACATAAATGAATAAGTGTTACACTATTTACCCTTAGTTCTGGGGGTTAATTTAGTGTAAGAGAGTTAGTTGACTTTACCAGGTAAACAGCAGGATGAGTGTGAGAAGGAGTTGGAAGGACTCAGGTGGCATGACCTTAAAGACGGCGTTAAATAAGGAGTAAGGACTTTGGCAGGTTGTATAAACATGGCAGAAGAGTGGGGTTAACTGCGGACAAAGTAATCAGGAGTGCAGTGAAATGATACCATATATAGTTTAAAGCAGGGGCTGCATGCCCAGTGAAGCTATAGACATTTGAACAATAAGCCCTCAACATTTAGGATTTCGTACGATGACTGTGTCTTTGACTCTAATCTCGTTCTGTGGCTTTAAAAGAAAATACTGGCAGAGACTTTGTAATAAATGAGAGAACGGCTAATTCTACTACTTGTAGTTAATTCAAATTGTACGTTGTTAATACAAACATGCTTTGCTGAGCCGTTAGGACTGCTCTGACATCATCAAAATGGGAAATAGATGGATTTAGGTCACATGATTTCCACGTATTCCTACACTGGGAAAAGAGAGGTTCCGGTAATTAGATAGATGCTAACTTTGTTTATCTGTTGTTTGATACTTGGCTGAATATTTTACTCACGAGAAGTAGCCTAGTATTCATTTTACACAGCCCTTGACTCTTTGCTTTGAGCAGCACTTTAATTGCTGTTCCACCAGTTCGTGTTGGTATCATTGCACCAGTGAAGAAGAACGTCCTTTCTAGTATACATGACCGCAAACACTGCAGCTCCTCTCAGCATCCTGGACACCTGCCAAGCGCACACTAATACACACACATACACAGCCATGAAGGTGGCTAGACTTAAGTGCTCAGGGCTGTTTTGGCCACTGTCAGCAGATGAGTTATTAGGAGTTCTTCCGTGCTGATTAGGAGTGCAATTATATATCAGCCTTAGCTGGGTTGCACTGTTTTTACTTCAGTTACCTGGTGTTGCTTAAATTCAGCTCCTGGAGGTTTTTAAGTTGTTCTCAGCTCTCACCGTTCGGATCAGCTGTTAGGTTTTTAAAGAGTGCGTCTCTAAAACGGTCTAAAATTTCTCTCCCCTCCCTTATCTTCTCTGTCCACAGCTGAACGCGACAGGTCTTCTGGGGAGTACGGAGCTGAGCGTAGGCACAGCTGTCGCCTGTTTTCTAGCGATGGAAGGTGCTGACATCAGCTACGCCAACCACAAGGGCAAGAGTCCTCTGGACTTGGTGGCAGACAGCACCATGCTGCAGCTCATCAAGAGCTTCTCTGAGAAGCACAGGTAGCCGTTTGCAAAATTAGGGTTGAAGTACACGAAGCGGTGGCTGATATTTTTATGATGCATAGTTCATAAAACATTCTGACGGTCATATTTACACTCTTATGTGCTATTTTTCATTGAAATGACAAACAGAAAACAGTTGCTAAGGAATAAGCGCTGGTGTGTGGGAGTCAGCTGAGGTTAAAAAAGGAAGCCTTGGTTTAGTGGGGCGTTATAGCTGTGTGTTGTGTGTCAGGTTGCAGCGCCTGCAGGCCATCACATGCGGACAGGGCCTGAGCAGCGCCAGCCTGCGGCGGGTCCACACGACGCCCAACACCATGACCAACCTGGTTCTACCAACGCCGCCCGGGCCCAGTGAATGCCTCATCTGCTCCGAGCTGGCTCTTCTGGTTCTCTTCTGCCCCTGCCAGCACAGTGTGGCCTGTGAAGGTGGGCTGTGCCTTTTTTCTCTCTGTGTTGTTTGCTCTACTTTCATTATTGAATGTCAAACAGTATTGTTATTGATACAGACAAAAATAGACTTTGAGTCTAATTGATCCTTGGCTAATGCGGTGCTTGTCTAAACAGAATGTGCCCATCGCATGAAGAAGTGCATCAAATGCCAGGTCACAATCACCAAGAAAATTAGGCAAGGTAAGTTCTAGCTGCTTTACTGTCCGAAATCTTAAGCCTTAAATGTTTCTTGTTATCTTAATGTTTATTCATGAAATTATTTATTCATTTATGATGTCCTAAAGATGACGTCTCGGTATTCGTGGTGCTCTCTGGTCACTCAGACGCAGCCTTGAATGGTAAATGAAAGCAGCTGTGTGTTCTGGACACTGCTGTCTCCGTGTTAACCTTATTATTTTTGAGCCATTAGTACAGCAGGACGGTCTCATCTTGCACAGCACTGCACAGTCTGCATAAAATGAACTCGTTTAATAACGATGACCTCCTTCCACAGACCAAACGGAGGTGGACTGCAGCCCCGGCACCGAGAACTCAGAGCAGCACAACCTGCTCGAACAACTGCAGTCCCGCTACCGTCAGATGGAGGAGAGGATGACCTGTCCCATCTGCATCGACAACCACATCAAGCTGGTCTTCCAGTGCGGGCACGCCTCCTGCATCGACTGCAGCGCCGCGCTTAAGACCTGCCCGATCTGCCGGCAGACCATCCGCGAGCGGATCCAGCTGTTTGTCTGAGCTTCTCTCTCCGCTCAGTCCAGAGAATAGTGGAGGGGGGCATCGGAGAGAAGCGAGGCTGGGGATGGGCAGTGGGCAGCTGTTATTTTGGACACCCCCAGTAACCCCAACCATCCCCTTGGATCAGCCTACAGGCTGCTTGACTATCAGATGCTGTATTAAATCACTGAGAGGCCACCTTGTGTTCGGAGTAGCTTTCATCGAGCAGCGCAGGCAGGAACGTGTTTATTAATTTAATTCGATTTTCAGCTCCAGGACAGATGTTTAGCTGAGTACGACAGTCAAAGTCACGAGACGCCGCCGCTGCTTTGATTGGCAAGCTGGGAGGGTAAAAAAACGCCCCTCCCCTCACTCACTACTTCTTTTCCTCACTCCCACCCAGCCTCTGCCTCGTGTAATCTGTCCTCTCTTTGCTGCTTTAAGTGGATGTTTGTCCCATCATCCTCTCTGGCTCTCTGGCCACATCTGTTTACAAGGCTGCGCAGAAATCACTTCTCATCTTGCTCCTCAGCCTGTCCTGTGAATTATGTTTGCTCTCATTTGTATCAGTCTCTTAATAATCAGTGTTAGTCTCTGCAGAGGGAGTTGGTATAACTAAAGGCTCTCTATATAATCCCCAACCAATTGTCTGTATGCAAGGGGAAATACACACTGTATATGCATGAACATATGCATATTGCAAAGCTGAAAAGGACCGTGTCGTCATGGGTGATTTGTTGTCGTTTTCTTTCTCTCTGCTTACATTTGTGGTTTATAACGTACCTACGAGTACAGGTGTGTATTTATGTGTGAAAGGTGGTATTACTTAGTAATGTCCTTTTTCGGCCAAAAGGTTTTTGGTTTCTACTGAAGTTCACCCCCAAGCCTATGTCCTCTACTCAGGGTATCAAATCATTGAAAGCACTTGGAATATCCATACAGAATTAAAGAGCCACCCCCAGACACACACACACACACACACACACACACACACACACACACACACACACACACACACACACACACACACACACACACACACA
>NW_005187440.1:2613810-2619031 GCF_000239375.1 Pundamilia nyererei | reverse complement strand
TATATATAAATTTAATTTTTATTTTCGGACATAAGCTTCCAGAGACATTTTTTTTTCTTCATTAGATCCCAAATTTTGGGAGAGGCAATGTTAAAAAGATGTACATTTGAATGTTTCTTTTTTTGGGAGGGGGTATATCCGGTCTCACTCTGCCTTTCTTATGTATAAAGAAAAAAAAAGGTAACAGAGAAGGAGCTGGAGAAACCAAGGGGTACCACGAGATTTGCTTTGAGGAAAGAATTTTTCTTTTCTTTTTTTTATCAGTGCCAAATCGCATGAGGATGTGCATGGGCATGCACGCCCGAAATTACCTAGACGCACTATGCTAAACCCCTCTAAGCTCAAGCGAGCGTTCAGTTATTCCAGCAGTGTGAAGTGAACTAAAAAAAGAGAAGCTAATTTTCATGTTTTTTTTTAGGTTAGAATCAGAAATATTATCACAGCACACTCGGTTACTGATGTTAGCAGCTGAGCTAATGGTGTTAGCCTTTTAACTTTAGCTTACTGTTTTGAACCTCCTCGTGTTCTCAAAGAAACGTGATGTTACACACTTCTGAAATATTATCAGTCCCATATCGTTTGGAGCTTTTTACAAGTATATATATATATATTTATATTTTGTGAGACATTGTCAATCAAGGGACACGTTTCTTACAGAAATTTCAGCATTTTAAGGATTGTTGGTGTTTTAAGGTGATGGGTTTACAGGCAAAGGCAATAATGTTCTAGAAAAAAAGGGGAAGATGTTTGTGGTTTTTTGTTTGTTTTTGTTTTTTTAAGGAGGTCGCTGTGAGGGCAGGAAACAATTTATGTATAAAAATTATATTAAAGCAGCAGTTGTTACTATTGGTGTTTGTACATTTCAGCTCTTGGAGTTCTGATGTTGGCCTTACTGTCCATTCCTCCTCTGTTGATGTTTTTTCAGTTGTATTCTGTACAAAAATATTTTGCAATAAATATGGAACTGTTTTCTAAGGACTTGGGCTTCTCCTATGCTTCATTTCTTAATTTAAACAATGAGATTTCCTTACCTCAGTTGAGTGTGCTGCATTTTCCCCTTGACTTGAAGCATGCTTGCAGAAATCAAGAGTCAGTAGCAACAGAATCAGATGCTAACCTCTGTGAATGAATGGTTAACTTATTAATTATATTTTAGATTGAAAAGGTAGCTCATTCTTTCAAATTTCACAGATTAAGCTGCATGTTTGTCAAAATTTTATTTGTAGAATAATGTGTCCAGTCATATCGACACATCTTGTTTAAAGTGATGTGACAAGATGCTGTTTTTAACAAAGGAAACCTCTCAGCTGACCAGATATCCGTCGGTTCTTCTCATGGATGGAGGCTTGAATCTATCCCAGCTGTGCTTACCTGAGTTTATAGTCACCACTATTTTTTACAAACATATATGGATGTCTTACAATGTTTCTATAATGTTTTTAGCTATTTTTATTATATTCCTCTGTTCAGCACTTTGGCCGACGCTTGATGTCTTTTAAATGTGCTATATAAATAAAGATGACTTGACCAGGTAACCTAACCCCATGCATGTCTTTGAAATGTGGGAGAAAGTCTGAGTACTCTGAGACAACCCACGCAGACACAAGGAGAACATGTGAAGTCCCCACAGGAAGGCCCCAGCCAGGATTTGAACCAGGACCTTCTTGCTGTGAGGTGATGATGCTAATCGCTGCACCGCTGTGCTAGCCATAGTGCAAACTCACATTGTTGGACAAGAAGTACTCTGAAAAAAAGGTTTTGATCATATGTTTGTGATTAAAAAACAAATGACTTCTTCAGGAACATTGTACATGTATTCAAATTATTATATAGCATCATCACTTTGTCCTTCGGATTGATCGATGGTGCAGTTCTTAGCACTATCCCCTCACAGCAAAGCGGTTTTGGGTTTGAACCGTGTGTATGGGTAGAACTTTTTTGTCTGGGTTTCCTCTCACAGTACAAAGATGTGTAATTGCACCCCGAGGACAGTCCCACAATTTACACCTGTCATATCTCCAAACATGTAGCTCAATTTCAGCTGCCTATATAAAAAACAAATGATGATGCTGATTATTATTATGTGCCCTTTGACACTGGTGAATAGCCTTCACAGTATTGACAGGAATGCTTTAGATTTGTTTTCAAATAGTTTTTTTTCTCCCTAATCTGAAGGAGTTCTCCAGGGCTCCACATTAGGAATACTGATCTTCTCTGTATATAGTCATTTATGAAATGCTTGGTCCATTTTTATCCAGATAATTCAGCGATCTCACCCTAGAGTAACACAAACCCTGTAAAACCTTACCTACAGTACATCGCACTTCCTTTTTATAATAGTGAAAATCTGATTAATAACGTGTTAATAATCTTTCTTTGTGGTAAAATCTCTTTCCTGTTACTATAAATCCTGTTATAGTAACAGAGTGGATACCTTGAACGAATGATACCATGGTGTTATCTGTTTTATTTTTTATTTCATGTTTTATTTTTTTTAATATAGATGAAATCAAGAAATAGCGGGGGTATCTTTGTAGTTACATGCAGGAAATAAAAATAGGTCAACAATACAATTTGAGTTCAATTTAAAGGTCTTATTTTCAGGATAATGAATGTTTATGAGCAACACATTTCCAGGGTAAAGTGTCATCAACAGAGACGATAATGTCCTGTAACAAGGTCTCAGTCTGGCCTGTGTCATGAATTTGATCAGAATGACCCACAGTATCCTTACCTGAACCATTATGGACTCTTCATCAAAGCAAAGGATTAAATCATGGACATTTTTGCACTCAGTCATTGTTAAGAATGATCCTGTTAGTATTCTCGATTTTCGAAGCCCTTTTTGTTGCTGCCTCGTCTCCCTGCTAATCCTTACCTTCATCAGTGCACACCTGCTTATTTTCAGACACTATTTTCATTCCTGTTTTCACCCACACAGCAAAGAAATTGATTTTTTGCAGCCTGTGAGAAATGAAAAGACTCCAAATGACTATTTTTATACCAGGAAAACTATCTCAATCACACTTTCCTCCCTGACTACATTTAGGAGGGGGGGGGGGGGGTTTAAATGGAAGAACACTCACTGCAGTATCAAAGATGATTTGAAAGGTTCAAAGACTGAAATATTTAAAGTGTGTGTAATGATGGATCCCTCGATCCCTTTCCTGGATGCATCCTCCAATAAGGTCCTGCTTAGTTCTGCTAAACAGCAGGTGAGCAGGTTGTGTTCACTGTAACCCTTTTAGTGTGGCTGGTTTCTGAGCAGCGTCTCTGGTTAAACACTGCCTTGTGCTTCCTCTTAGTCCTAATTGTCTTATGGCTCAGAAGGCTTTGGCATATGACTCAGTGATTTGGTGACGTCTGAGGACAGGATGACAGAACAGTGGGACCAAAAATCAAGCCGTGATGTTCGAATTTCGTCCAGTTTAGTTAGGTGGACTACAACATAAAATCATTCAGTACTCAATATGTATTTGTTTGACTTTTTGTTCACATGTTAACATCACATCTTTTATACTTGATATATCCCAATATTCCCGCTCTTGCCATTTCATTAAATACAACTGTTCAACCTTGGAGCTAGCTCGGTGCATTTATGCACGTAGACATGGTGAAGACAACCTGGTGAAGTTCAAACCGAGCATCAGAATGAGGAAGAAAGGGGACTTTGGTGACCTTGAATGTGTCATGGTTGTTGGTATTTCAGAAACAGCTGACCTATTGGGTTTTTCATGTGCAGCCAAGTTGAGTGTTTACAGAGAATGGGCCACAAACAACACATATCGAGCGGCAGTTTTCTGGGTGAAAATGCCTTGTTTATGCCAGAGGTTGGAGGGGAATGGCCAGACTGCCTTTCTCCTCCAAACTCTGCCAACAGTAACTCAAATAGCTATTTGTTACAACAAACAGAAGAGCACAAAGGTACCACTCCTCTCAGCTAAGAACAGGAAACTGAGGCTACAGTTTGCACATGCTCAGTAAGATTAGTGAATAACCTAACCCCATGACTTGGTCTGGTCTGTCTACCATTAAGATGGTAGGGTCAACTTGAAAGCATGGATGCATCCTACCTTGTATCATTGGTTCAGCCTCCTGGTGTGTGGGATATTTTTCTTGTTCACTTTTTACCTTTCAGTACCAACTGAGCATCATTTAAATATCACAGCCTACCGGAGTATATGATCAAAAGAGGTTGGCTGCACAACGCGGCATGTTCAGTGTACCTATGGTGATGGCTGCTTTCAGCAGGGTGACAGACCAAAACTGAAATCCTTTTAAACTGGTTTATTCAACATTAACCAGTGAGTTCACTGCACTCAGATGGCCTCCACAGTCACCAAATTTCAATCCAATAGAGAACAGGAGATTCACATCCTGGGTGTCCAGATGACAAAGATGTTGCATGATGCTATCATGTAAATGGACAAATTCTTATATAGTGCTTTTCTACTCTCCTGGAGCACTCAAGCACTTTATACAAATGCCTCCTTCACTCATATTCATACTCTAATGAGCGACTTAGGGTTAGTGTCTTGTCTAAAGATATTTGGCCTGCAGACTGGAGCAGCCAGGGATCGAACCACCAACCTTCTGACCTACTCTACCTGAGCTACAACCCATATCATGGCAATATGGAACAAAAGGTACCTTGGTGAATGTATGAAATTAAGGCACTTCTGCAGGCATAAGGGCCCCAGCTAACATTTGCCGATGTAGCCATGAAAATAAAGGCAAAAGGGGATGTCCTTTCTGTTATGTGAACTCAAACTTCTCACTTACATTTTGATCATGGGAAGGTTTGGTGAAAGAAAAACACAAAAACATGTTTAGCACAGGATAAACAGAAAGCACATGTTAGGAGACATATATACTTCAAATATTTGTGAATAAGGAACTGGCATCCATCCATCTTTTCCACACTTTTAATTATGATGATAACTATACTGGCATTTTCAGGTGTATTGTGCATTCTTCTGTCTCGTATCCTTCTGATTTTAGCTTCTGTTCCAGCTCCTCCTCGTTATTTTCCTGTATTAGAATAAATACCACTCTGACGATCTGACTCTGTCTTACTGATTTTCGTTCGTTTCACCGACCACGAACAACATCCATGCAAACATTTGCAGCCAGTGTGTCACTATTAGTGTGTTTCATCTCCTGCAGCAAAGCCAGAGAGATGAGGTGAGATCGCCATCTAGTGGCAGCTGGAAAATCAGAG
>NW_005187440.1:2611567-2613676 GCF_000239375.1 Pundamilia nyererei | reverse complement strand
GTTATGATTTATATCCATGTCATTATGTCAGGCAGACTATATGTGGAACGGGAAGGCAACAAGCACAGGGCGATGTCTCAGGGCGCCTACAGAGGGCGCACTTCCTCACCAAACTGCTTTCCGTGCCCTGTGTGAACTGAAGCTCTCTCTCCTTTCCATCCATCCAGTGAGGTGAAGAGTTCTTGCTAGAGTATTTAGGTTATACTTAAAGGTCTATCCAACCATCTATCCAACATTAGTGCTCACAATGTTACAGAAGGAGACTGATAGTTGGATTTAAAGCTTTTGTGAGTGTTAAATAGCTGCTTGTGTTCTGTCTGAGAAAAACTCCTACATAAAGACACTAATTATTAGAGACACTGGTTAATTTAGGGGTTTGAAATTTGTCTGCTGTGTCCTGAACCTTTCAGGAGCTTTTCATACAGTTTCCCAGTTTGACCACTTATGTCTCCACAACGACCGTGCAGGTGTAGCACTCTGCCGGTGTCATGGGGCACATTAACTCAACTGCAGATACTCGTGTTTCTCCTCTGCTCTAGTCAGCCAAAGAGTACCTCAAGGATTTGTGCTGGAACCTCTCCTTTTGATAATTTACATGCTTCCACTAGGTCAGATCATCCACCACCATAAACTGAGCTATACTGATAATGTATCTCAGCACCAGCCTCTCCAGTCACCTCTCTTCTCCACTTCCTCTAAGACGTCAAAAACTGGATGTCATCAGCTTTCTCAAGCTGTGGCTCACGAGTGGTTGCTCCACACAGTGGCTGATATTGGTCTTGATGTGGAAAGATCTTTCCAGCTCCAGTAAGATGGAGGAACTATCCACAACCTGGATGTCATCTTGTACGCTACCCTCCTGTTGTTATCATATACCAAATCCATTCAGACTCTGGCCATTACGCTGAAACCCTCATTCACACCTGTTCGATCTCCCTAACAGAGGCCTGGACAGGCTGCAGTATGTTCAGGACTCACCTGCCAGAGTGCACACCTGGCAACACGTCCACCTGAATCTCCAATAAAATCCTCCTCACCTACAAATCTCTATATGCCTTTTTCAGACCTTCTCATCTAAACGTCTACTCTCCTTTTGAGTCCTCGGCGCTGTTGCCCGCACACTCTGGAAACACACTCCCCTTTCTGCTCTAAAATGCCTCGACTACATTTTTAAAAAGCAGTTGATAAAAAACTGTCATGTACTCACTGAGGCCTTTGACTTGGGTTCTTTGAAATGTGCTATTTAATCTAATGTGCTCTCATTATTACTGAAGAACGTAAAGCTAATGATCAATATAACCGGGGGTTTTCAAACTCACGAACCTGTGTATGAACTGTATCAGCATGACTAAGTAGGGATCCAATGGCTGACATGACGCACGCTGCTTCATATTCCAGTTTTTAAGTTGTCTTACAGGTTTGCTCAGACGCTCACTGTGTTTACTGTATTGCCTGGTAACTGTGGGGGGGGAAAGAAAAGAACAGGTGAAATCACAATAGGTTTGTGCGTACACTTCCACGTGTCTGATATAACGAGCCCGGGGAAGGAAGTGTCATATGATTCAAAGCTCTCAGCCTCACATCATTTGGTTCTAGACTAACTTTTATTTGATGCTCCATCAGATTTTGGACAGATCAGGAATAAATGCAGATTATGCCTCTTTTAGCATTTAGCATGATTCAGTCTTCTGTCACTTTTTCTGCTTTAAAACACAGTTTATCTGTGGCGTTATCACAGTGTGACTCTTCCTACAGAGGTGTGTTTTCGGCACTGTTTACCTGTTTGCCACATCCACAATCCCCTGAGAGTCAGCTGTTTGTTACAAGGTGTGGCACCCTGAGTCAGGAAGTCCACATATTCCTCTGTGTCCTGTTTCATTGATGAAGTGTAAAACAAACACCAAAAAACCAGAATGTGTTTGTAGTCACAGAGAAATCCGGCCCAACACTTCCTCTCAACTCTTCAGTCTTTGTGGCAGCTTTGCCCTCCGAACTCTGCGAGGTCCAGTTTTGATGCTTTGATGGAAGTTAACCAAAAAGATGCTGCGAGTTTTTCATGCTAAGGTTTAGTGACGCAACTCGCCCACTGGGGAAAGAAACCAGTATTCA
>NW_005187440.1:2605014-2611547 GCF_000239375.1 Pundamilia nyererei | reverse complement strand
GGGGGGGAAAGAAAAGAACAGGTGAAATCACAATAGGTTTGTGCGTACACTTCCACGTGTCTGATATAACGAGCCCGGGGAAGGAAGTGTCATATGATTCAAAGCTCTCAGCCTCACATCATTTGGTTCTAGACTAACTTTTATTTGATGCTCCATCAGATTTTGGACAGATCAGGAATAAATGCAGATTATGCCTCTTTTAGCATTTAGCATGATTCAGTCTTCTGTCACTTTTTCTGCTTTAAAACACAGTTTATCTGTGGCGTTATCACAGTGTGACTCTTCCTACAGAGGTGTGTTTTCGGCACTGTTTACCTGTTTGCCACATCCACAATCCCCTGAGAGTCAGCTGTTTGTTACAAGGTGTGGCACCCTGAGTCAGGAAGTCCACATATTCCTCTGTGTCCTGTTTCATTGATGAAGTGTAAAACAAACACCAAAAAACCAGAATGTGTTTGTAGTCACAGAGAAATCCGGCCCAACACTTCCTCTCAACTCTTCAGTCTTTGTGGCAGCTTTGCCCTCCGAACTCTGCGAGGTCCAGTTTTGATGCTTTGATGGAAGTTAACCAAAAAGATGCTGCGAGTTTTTCATGCTAAGGTTTAGTGACGCAACTCGCCCACTGGGGAAAGAAACCAGTATTCACCTGGCTTTGTTTACACTGTCACTAAACAACTGTTGTCCCATCATCGGTTGCTTTGTTTTGGGACATAACTTTAAAACGTCCACACCTGCAAGTTTTGCTCACTTGCTGAAATAAAGCGGGAGATAAAGGGAAAGAAAATGCAGCAGGAGGGCTCCCTTTACCTTCTCCAAATGTCTCACAAACACAGTGAACAACTTTAAGTTCATCTTTGGAGCCTTTGAAAGACCTACGAACCGTCCCAAATTTAGAGTGATGTTTGGCACAGATAATTCTGGCTATTCGACTCCTGAGATGCAGCTTTGTTTGCATCGTTTCAAATACATTGTAAAAACATTTAGCATGTTTTCACCAGTAATACTTCTTCTTTAAAACCCCCCAAAACAAAACAGTTAACAAACTTTACAGGTCCAAAATGCTACAGAAAGATCTCAAAAACGATTCAATAAAAATGAATAACACTGTCATTTATTAACAAGAGTATTTAAGTAAACATGGGGATTTTCCTCATAATGTCCTGCAGCTCTGACCTACAAAACCTCGTGTGAGCCTGAATGTAGCTTGAGATCCTCTGCTAGAAGTTCAGGCTACAAAACAGAGCAGATGAGGTTTTTATTGTCAGACGTCCCCCAGTCAGTCATTCCTGTTTCTTCACTGAAGAAACTTTAGGATTGTATTAGCACAAATATACAGTGCTGTGCAAAATTCTTATTTATATATAGCATATAAGGCAAAAACAGTGCTTGTGCAGCTCTAACGAGCTTGAAAGTCAGTATTTTTGTTATGAGCATGTTTACTCTGTAACACAGCCTCAGTCAGCTTTCTAGTCATTCCTTTAAGTAGTTTTCAGGAATATTTCTCCAGTACATTCAAAGCTCTTCTTTAGATGTTTCTGCCTTTTGTTCTGTTCTCTGTTGAGATGATCCCACACTTCTTCAATAATGTCGAGGTCTGGGCTCTGGGGAGGCAAATCCATGACTGATAGTGTTCTGTTTTGTGAGCTTTTCTATCCAGGTAGATGATATTTCAACAAGGAGAGATGATATAAGAAGGATTGAGCATGCTTTGTTGTGATAGAGAAATTAATTACTGAGGAACATTCCTCCGAAAATGGTTAGGTACAAGGAAGGGAATGAGAAAAGGGAAAAGTTTAGAGGATGGAGGATAATTAAAAAATAATTATTACACATAGACTTGTTTTCCTTATAATTTGAGGCATTTTGCCCAATATTTGCAAAGAAAGCTTCAGAGCATTCCTGAAACAATTTATTAAGTTCATGTATAAGTTCATAGCTTCGCGGTGTTGAAGGGGGATTCAAGCTTTTCACGGCTGCACTCCCACTAAGTTTCAAGAGCTCAGAGATAGTAGTAGTAGAAGCAAAGGCCAAAATATCCAGGCTTCTAGGATTGTTTTAGTCTTAGTCTTATCTAGTCTAGTCTTATCAAACCTGATGAAGCTGCTCCAGACCTGCACAGGTTTACTGACTGTCACGGTATAGTTAGTCCTCCTGGGGAAAAAGGAAAGATCCTGCGTTTAGTTTTAATGGCACAGATCGTGATAACTGAGACCCATGGGATTAAAGCTTCTCTTTAACAACAATGACTTAAAGTTTCCTGGAAGTCTCAGTGTCTCCTCTCGGTCACAAATAATTAATAAATAATAAACACATGATAAATAAGTAGCACAGGCTAATAAACATATAGTGTCACCCTCAGATTTTGCTTTTAATGGGAACATTTAAATCCCCAAACAAGATAATACCTTTGTTACTAAGACAGCATCCCTTGCTTTAAACGAAGAAGCAGAAATCCTGTTATTTTACTGCTAATGTCTCACAAGACGATTATCTGAGGATACAGAAATGATCTTTACAATCTCAGTAACAGCAAGGGGTCGGTTGTGCATTGGTGGTAAATGATAACCGATGCTCCAATTTGTGATGATTTGGGTGTATTCTTATCAAAGTGCTGATAAAATCCAAGAAAACTATATGTTGAATATGTTTTATAGGCTTTTTGATACACGATGGAAATGATGCACCTGCTCCTTTCAGGAGGCGAGCACCTTGTTTTCCCCTTTGTGCTCCTGTTCTTGCCTTCCTCCCAGGCTGACTGTGGGCATCTGTTGCTATGATGAGATTCCCACTGATGCAACACCAGCCGAGCTTGGCTCAACTCTCTGGGCACACGAGAGCCTTGTGTAATTTTGGTGTTTGTGCTCACAATACCCCTCACAGGAGCTCGTTTCTTTGTGCGTGTGTGTGTTTCCCAGGTACAGCTGATCATTGATGCGACTCCACAGTTGCCTCAAAGCCATTTGAACAGCATTTTAGTGCATAGCCATCGCCCCACACTACCTGCCACACCTTAACTGTTTAACACTTCAATAGCGTGCCCATGCCGCAACTTGTGCACCCACCACCCCCTTCTGCATCCCCACCCTAACTCCTCCCATCCCATCTTGCCCTCATTGTAGTCAGCCAGCTGTTTCCTTGCTGCCCAGAGTGTCCCCCTTTGCTGCAGATTTGTAAAAAAGGTGGTCATTACACTTCTTATAGGATAATACAGTCCATATGTAGTGGGACCCCCACCACAGCAGATGGGTAAACAAAGAATGATGCAGGTTAATTAGGCCTGATGACACCCACAGGATACGTCTTGTGTGAGTTGTAGTGCGTTCACATTGTTCGGAAACCATAAATAAAACCAGATCATAGGGATTTTACTTCTAAGGCAGGTTAAAATAAAAAATCTAATCCATCACATTTCTTTCATTCATTTCACACATCACTAAAAGAGCGGTTGTGGCTGTTTTCAGTTCCCCCGCAGCTCGTCTCTGTGCGAAACTGTCGCAGACAAAGGGCGCTGCCTGTTAGTTATGTTTGCTGCAGAAGCCAGTTTTGCATCTTGGTTTGATTTGAACAAAAGAGGTCAGGAAGAGAGGCCTGAACATGACAGAGCAGCCTTGTCTCCTGCAGGCAGTCCATGGATGCAAAGTTATTTGCATAGGAAAATAGAAGTGAAGCCTTTGGAGGAGCAGGGGTTATAGCGTGACCATCGCTGGTCCATTCAGCTGGAAGAAATGTTGATAGATATAATGTAGATAATATGGACTATATTATTACTTTATCTGTGCTTGTGGCTGTTTTCCCCACGTTTTCTATTAGTTAAAAAAATACAGGCAGTGAGAACCAAATGAAATGCGGTGGCTCAGAAGCTGCTACAGCTCTGCCCGTGGACCCAGGCTCTCCCACATACTGCCTGATTTGCCTCTGATGCAAATATCAACCGAAGACGCGCTACGGTGATGACGCAGCTCAGACAGCAGAAAAAGCTGCTTCAGGCAAAGGAGAGAGTGATTTGACTTTCAGTGTCAGACTGGGATTTTCTGTGCACCTGGTGAAACTTTGTGCTTCACTTACAGTGTCTCACTATTCCACGTTTTATCTCCTCAACAACTGATAAAACCCCACAATTCATCCAAAAAATTCACGCATCAGTCAGGGGAGTTTTGATCCTAGATCAGCGCTAAAAACAGCTGTAGTGTAGACATACAGCATCATCGTGTGCTTCGGTGGTGTCGTGCAAGCTGCGTATATTTCTTAAAGCAACTATCAATGTGCTTTCCTTTTGTTTCTATGAGTTGTGATGCTGGTGGGTGCCTGAAAACTCAAGGAGCAAACTTGTCTGACTACATTAAAGACATATTTGAGCAGGCCCTTAGTGTGCAGCACACTGATATGGATCCGTGGCTTTGTAAATAAAGATACAGAAGTATTTGTATAAGGACATGGTATAAATATACACCAGATCTGTGGTAGGGTTTTAAAAGGTAGGTATATGGCAGTTAGGTAATGCAGGGTGGTGTTTCACTGCACTGTTTCAGAAAAGCAAAGAGTGATTAAACACATCCCCAGGTGACCTGATTAGGAGGCAGATCCATGAATTTATTCAAATGCCAGTGATATTCACCTGCAGGCCTCAGCAGCTGCACTGCGGGCCTCAGTATGTTCCACACTTGTCATATGAACAAAGCAACAACTGCCGAAGTTGAAAAAGGAAGCGGAAATCTCAAAAGTGCATTTTCACAAATGTTGCCAGTATTTCTTTACAGGCTCCAGCGTAAAAATGCCCAACTTTGTTGCTGAAATAAATATGGATACAGGTTATTTTAAAAATAAGAAAATTTAAAAAAAAAAGTCAAAAAATGGTATCAAGACTAAAAGTGGGGGAATTTATGGGTTCTCCTTGTGCCTATATAGAGCACATGCGGAAGTCCTCTTGGTGCTCGGATTTCCTCCTACGCTGGTTAGCTGCTACAGTGCGGTAAAAATGTATTTGACCCTTTCTTTGGGGACTTGTATTTGTGGATAAACACTCTCACTGTGGTTCACTGCAGTCACAAAGCCTTAGAAATAGCTTTTCATCTGTTCTTCAGTTTCTTTAGATCGTAGCATGATGTGTTGCTTTGAGAGATCTTTTAGCCTATTTCACTTTGTCACACAGGTTCTATTTTAGTGATTTCTCAAATCAGTGGTCTGGCAATAATCAGGCTTGGGTGTGGCTAGTGAAACTGAAGGCTTTCCAAAACAATGTGGTTAATCACAATTAACTCATGATGTAAGAAAACTATTTACTTCTACGGCAGGTTAAAATCAAAATGACCTTGTCACGTTTTGTCTAATATTCGAATGTGTTTGATGATGTGAAACATTCAAGTGTGACGATCCTATTAATAATAATCAGTAAGGGGCAAATGTATTTTTGCAGCGCTGCGTGTGTGTATGTGAGACAGTGTGGCTGTCTGTGTGTCTCTCTGTAGCGCTCTGATGGAGAAAGTGGCTAAAAGTGTTAGCAGCCACAGGGCTGGGCTTTTCTGCCATGTGTGGCGTTGTTGATTTTTGTAGCATTTAATTGTAACTGTCCAACAAATAGTCTGGCCTGTAGTAATTTTTGGGTTCACTAGCAGCACTTTCCACAAGCCTATGTTTCAGTGTTTTTGGTTGATGAAAATTTTTGTGTTACACAATGTGTTACACAGGTCAGGGAGACAGACAGCCACTGTGTTGGATAGAGCTTTAAAGTTCAGGGCCTTTTTAGTCCCAACATAGCAGCGCTCCTGAGGTAACACCGTCAGGTCCTGTGGGTCTCTGACATGAAAGAAACATGGAAAATGTGGAAAATTATGTGGACAGATATGACAGATATAATTTCTGATCAGTCTGATTTCAGATGCTAAAAAAAGAGCCAATCTTTCACCTTAACTTCATGTTTTTTCACCTTCCTGTCCTCTGTTTAATAAACACAGAAGCCTGTTATTCAGTTGGCTGTTGGCCTGTTTGCTTGTCTTTTATGTGCTGTGTATTGGGACAGTTCAGCCCAATCTCATGCAGGGGCCTATTTCCCAAAGCTGGTAGTGTGGCGCACTAAGGCAAATTGTGCCCACAGGTAGTTTTGGCCTCTAGTGTCACTGTCGCTGTTCGCTGTCAGCGGTGCTCCAGGTGCCACGCCCTTCTTTCCCTCAGCAAACCCACTGAAAAAGACAACTCAACCTTTTTTTTCTCTAGCTTTTCACCTTTAGTGTGAGGTTATTGTTTCTGGAACCCTGGCAGCTTGATTTGGTTTGATTTGATTTTAAAAGTGTCATCAAATGGTTGTTTACTTGTTCAAAAATCCTTCATTTACCTTAGTTTCACTTATCTGTGCCCCACCTGCAGCGGCTCTGTGCACTGCAGTCTAAGAGGCAATAAGATGCAGACGCAGTTATGTTTGAATGAAGTCATGTTAAATGATAATAACATGTGAATCTGTCCTGAAAACACTGAGTTGATGTACATTTGCACACAACTTCTTTTGAAGTGTGTGTGTGTGTATGTTGGCGTGGTCTGTC
>NW_005187440.1:2546111-2604648 GCF_000239375.1 Pundamilia nyererei | reverse complement strand
CCCCCCCCCCCGACACACACACAATTGTTCCGTGTTTTGAAGCGCACACCTTTAATGTCATGAGTTACAGCTGGTATTTTCACAGTATTCCCTGTTCATTTAGCATGCGAGTTCAAGCAAGACTGGAGTGAGACATTATGAAAGATATGACACCCAAAGAATTTATGGGAGAAATTAGTAACAGCAAAGATGGTGGTGCAAGTATGATTCTCAGGAGAACCTGGCTTTTTAAAATCTTTTTAAGCAGCGTTTATCAGATTTGACTGGCGAGTAGCAGTTTTAAAGTCCTGGTGACCAACGAGATTAAAGTTTATTTAAGATAATGGTTTTAAATACCTGCCAGAAGGTGTGTTTAAGATGGCTGCTTGTTGTAGAGCAGGGGTGTAAATTTTGGACTTTAAACTGTATTTTCATACATTTTAAAGCTTGTTCTACCGATAAAGGCCACGGGGGAGGCCATTCATACCTCGCCAAAGTAATTAAGTAATCTATAAACAATAAAATGAGAGAAAAGTTCTTGTCTTTTCTTCTTCTTTACTAAAGCAGACTTTCTTTGACATGTGTACACTCTGAGACATACTGTCGAAATTTCACTTCTTTGTCTTACATTACGACATCTCAGGATTAAACGTGTGTAGTTAAACTTTACATGGACAGAAAGCGAGGTATCACTGGTCTGGCCCACTAAAGTCCAAAGTGGACTGACTCTACATAGCCTGTGATTTAAATGGAGAGTGACATCGCCACTCTAAAGAAACTTTAAACTGGATTAGCAGCTTGATAAAGCAGCCAGTGTCTGTATACCTGAGCTCTGTGTGTGAAAGAGTTTTGGGGAAAAATAGCAAAGTGCAAATCAGGATCTTTTTCTGCACTGAAATATGTTGACAGATAAATCAACGTATATTCTATTCTTCTGCCTCTGATCAACAAACAGGCTCTAAGTTGAAAGGCAGCCTTAAACAAGAATATTTTAAACTTTGCATTGAAAATGTTCTGTAACGAGTTCCCTCTGTGAGGGAACTGAAAGCACACTGATATAAAGGTTTTCGTTATAGCTTGGCCTACAGCATTGCCCAGAACAAGTCTTCTCCTCAGGATACCTCCCATATACTTTATGGCTTCTTAGGGGAAAAAAGCCATAGATGAAAGCTAAAAATACTACTGTATATTTGGAAGAAAAAAGGGGAGTCTTGGGTGAGTGTGTGTGATAACCCAGGCGGTTGGCCCTCTGTGTGTCCGACTGCCTCCCATTCACTGAGGGTAATTAGAAAATCCTCAGGGCAGGAACTGCTCGGCTGTGTGTGTGTATGTGCCAGAGCGCCACTGAGTGTGTTTAGCTTATGCACAAGCAGGCTGAGGCCCAATACTGTACCAGGCAAAGGTTTCCACCGGATCGCTCTTGCATAACTCAGTGAGTGATAACACCGGTGCATTCCTCTCAACACACATCACCAGCTGCCAGCATCTTTTCCTCAGTTTTTCCCAGTTCACGTTTTAAATGCACTTGGTCTCAGAGCACCGGGTGAACAGGAGAGTGTGAGGTTCTAGAGGAGATGTGAGTTACGGGGACACGTTTGCAGATTCACCTCTCGGCCTGCTTTGAAGGAAAGGAGAGACTGGGTGGTCATCCAGGCCAGAGATTATGCTCATCCACAGGTAGGTCAGGTGGGGTCAAAGCTGCAGGACTTCCCACATCTATTGAGTGTCTTTACCTTCCAACCTTATGAGAAACACATTGTGGAAAAGGAGAAGGGAGGGTTTTTCTTGTTGGATATGCACCGACAGGAGCTTTGATGGCAGTGTTTAGTCGTATTTAATCCTAAAATGTCAAGGTGGAGTTAGCTCGTGGGGTGTGTTTGCTAAATTTCAGCTGTTTTATGGTGCCTACTCTTGGCTAAATTTCAGTATGTTGATTCAGAGGCTCCTTAATGCCAGTGTCTTCCTGAATGATCGCAGATTAGATAGCATAAACACACTGCCATGAACAGAGCGCCGGCCATAAAACAGCAGCATCATACGGGATGAGTGTACACACTCTGCCCGCCAAAATACAGCCCTTACCTTCACTTCCTCAGCCGATGAACAGCTGGTCTCCATGGCACCTGCTCCTCCACAGGTTCTCATGCATTGTATTGCACCTAGCTGCCTCTTTTCTGATTGGCCGTAAGGATTATATGAACCCAGTTGCCTGCCGTCTGGAAACTGTAGTGTTTACAGAGCGGCGCCCGAATCCACAGGGTGTGTTTGGCGTTGTAAAAGCCGTGGCTGAGGAAGCCTTTGTGCTGAATATGTTAATGTGTAGCCTCTTACTATGACAGGCTGGTGCAGCAGAGAGGCCGAGGTAATGTTTAGGCCTGTGGACTTTGACACGCATGTTTTCATGTGCTGATGATTTACTTGCATAGCCAGCTCTATGAATTAAATCTGAGGACAGATTTGGGAGTCAACTGAGGTCGAAGCTGGAGTGGTTTTCCAGAATCCTACCTCCTTTTTATCAAATCCTGTGCTTCACATATATACTCTATATGATTAGCTATATAATTATCTAATTCAAGTGCAGCTTTTAGCAGCAGAAAACATTCATCATTCAGTGTAACACTTTTTTGCTTTATGTAGAAAGGAAGGTGTAGCTTACTATTTGATGTTCAATTTTGTTTTATAATCAAGACAGTCGCCTTTTTATTGTAAAGACACAACAATAATAGAGAAATAAAAACTCAACCATCACATGACCCCTTGCGAGCGAACACTTGGCAACAGTGGAAAGCAAAAACTCCCTTTTAACAGCAGAAACCTCCAACAGGGGAGGGGCAGCTGGTTGGCTGTGAGGGAGGGAGACGGGACAAAAGATGTGCACTGGTAGAGAGCAAGAGATTAATATCCATTCGTCTGGACAGGTCACCACACAGGGCAGTTTAATAATAACTAATGATTAAATACAGAGTGGTGTTTAAACACATAGTAAGTGAAAAAGGTGAGTGAAGTCAGTGCATCATGGGAAATCCCCAGCATCGTAGGCCTACTATGTAACTATGGGAGGGTTCAGGGTCACCTGATCCAGTCCTAACTGCAAGGTTTATTAAAACAGTAAAGTTTTAAGATTAATCTTAAAAGTAGAGATAGTGTCTGTCTCCTGAATCCAAACTGGAAGCTCGGTCTACAGAAGAGGGGCCTGAAAGCTCAAGGCTCTGCTCCCCATTCTACTTTTAAATATCCGAGACCCACAAGTAAGCCAGGAGTCCGAGACTGAAGTTCTCTGCTGTCCACTATGTAGGATATATGCTCTATATGTCCAGTCCCTGTCAGTTCTCTCGCTGCAGCATTTGCTCAGCAATGAGTGTTGGCGTGTTTTTAATAAGCGATACTGTAAATGCACAAAGGGATCTATTCAGTTCAGGGGGAAATCTGTTTCCTTTCACATAAACATTCAACAGCTCTTACACCACTTACAGTTGCGGAACCTGAACTCTGTTTGCATGAGGAACAAAAGCTTTTTCCTGCATTGATCCGATATGCAGTGTGCTCACAGCGAGCCACAGCACGAGTTCCTTAATGAAGTGTGAGTTTGTGTTTAGAATAGCTGCAGATTAGCTGAAGATGGCTCACTCTTGAGCTTATTTTAAAAATCTCTTAGCCCTCGGCCCCTTGTTTTAAAGTTTGAGTGGAAAGGTTGAATTTCTCGGTATCTCCCTATTCCCCTCCCTTACCGCTTAGGTCAGATGTATATTTTGGCAGCGACGTTCAGGATTTCAAAGAGCAGCAAAGAGATTTAAGCTATAAATTTCACTTAATTGCATCCATTTTATATGGCTCGGCAGTAATTTACTGGCAACAGACAGTGATGAGAGACAAAGCCTTTATGATGAGTTCCTAGTCAAGTCAAACAGATTCGTAGTATGTGTAATAGCAAAACACTGTAAAAGTAGTTCAGAGGTAAGTTACAGTACAGTGTGTACAGTTAGTTTTCTCTTTTATTACCAGAGTTTAATGTTTAGACGACTCTTCGTGTGATTCTGAAAGAAAGAAATCACACTGAGAAGCGTTTGGGTCTGATCTGGGCTTTATTTGGTATCTACGACCCTCTAAAAGGCTGTACCTGCCAGATGTGATCCAAATGCCACAAAACCCCTAACATCTGGATCCTTTCGATATGTTGAAGCAGCCAGACCTACCCTGTTAGTGTCAAGACCAAGTATGGCCCATACAAACTGCAAATATGGGCCACATGGGGGCTGACCGTTATTTCTTATCTGGGATGGAGGTAGTGTCACCTGTTTGCGACTGAGAGTGATGACCTAAAAAGGCAGACTAGTTTTAGAAGTAGTAAACAGGTGATGCGGGAAGCCGGAGCTGTTTCTGAGAAGTGTGACTGTGCTGCCTTGGCACTGAGCTGTTTCAGGCTTGATGTGGACTTTAAAGCTTTTTTTTATACTTTTAAGCAGGTTTCATTTCAGTTGCTTCCGGCTGCTTTTGGTCACTTCGCAATATCTGCTGCAGTGTGGGTGGTTTTTGTTTTCGCCCTCGGCCCTGACACTTGGAGGAAGTGGAGGGTGCATATGGGGTTGAGGGCTGTGTTTCTTGGTAACTGGTCCCAGTGGGACGCTTCCTGATGGCGTCTTCACCTGAACCCTGCTTCCCTGGAGAGCTTCCAAATCACAAACACATCTTGCATCATTTGCAAAACCTGCGATTACTGCCCCCCCCTCCTCAAAGCAGACAGTGTGGGAGAGATCAGTTATTACTTAACATGCAAAGAACAAAAGAATAAACAAAAAATGCACTGTACACGTCAAGTATTTTTAGCAACATTGAGACACAAGTTTGCAAAAGTTATAGTGTCAACATAAAATGAAAAACTACGGGACTTAATCCTTTAAGCGGACCAATACTGGTCCATGAGTCGTTTGGTACTGGGCTGCAAGAGTTGAGGCTCGGGTGTGAAATTTATGGTTTTCAGGGTTTTTATCAGTTTTATCATTTTTTTTTATTTATTTATTTTTAGCATTTTTATCGTTAACTCGGTTTCCCTGGGTCTTTTCCCGTGTGTTATGAATAAATCTTCTTCCTGTTTTTTTGTACCAATACTGGTTTTATTTTGTTGTATTTATCCGCCACACCTTAAAGGCCGTTCCGTGAAAATATTGTTGGACATAAACCGGTCCGTGGCGCAATAAAGGTTGGGGGCCGCTGCTTTAACCCAGTTTACCAAAAAACGTTGTAGACACTGTGTTTTCTTTCAGTGTGTGATGTGTGGCCGTCCTCAGGGCACAAAGGCTGAAATGAACCTTCAGAAATGAATTTCCCATATTTTTTGGCCTGTCGTGACAGTTCATACCATGTTACAGTGACTAGGCTCAGCTTTTAGAGCGTCAGTGATTCTCTGAGCTTTTTATTTAAAGTGATGATAAGAGTTAAGAATGCTACACTTGAATGAAAAAGGCTGCAAACAAAAAAAAATTGAATACAGACTTTGTTTCTGCTGAACTCTGTTACTGAAGGTTTGAAGATCCATACATAATTCACACTGTAAAACTGGCACAGCTCCTGCCCTCCCACTCCCTTCCCATATTTCATGGAACATGTTTTGGGTCTAAAAACACTGGTAAAATCTAGAAATAAGAGTTGTAATTCTAAAATTTTAAAAAAGGGCAGACTGTGAGAATGGATCAGTCGTTGCAGGGGTTTTTTCAGGCTAGTCCCTGAATATCTTTGCAGCTGAAAAAAGTTTCAGTATAAAAGACACCACTGGGAACTGCTTTCTATCTTTGCAAGGCTCTTTTAGCATTCTTCCAATCAGCCCCAAACCCTCCTGTCCCAAATGTTTCATGCTACAGGACATGATAAAGAAATTCTCTGAGAGTGCTGAAGTGCGTGTCAGCAAACACCATCCTTTGAAGACAAACTCTGCCACTCTAGCAGTAACAATGGCTTCCATTGAGCAGCAAGCAATGCCTGCCAATTGTATCAATACTGGGACTGGAGGTGACCTTTTATGTTTGCAGACATTCAAAACTATGACTACTTCCTGTATGGTGTGTAAGAATCAGACAAACAATACAAAGATCACAAAGTTTTCTCTTAAAATGTAATCTTTGGAATTTGTCTGTTTGGTCTCGGTCGTTCCGGTGTGGTAGAAATGCAAACAGGTCTACACAAGAAGGACTTTTAGTTCCTGATTTAGTTTCAGTTAATATTCACTTCCTGGGGACTTCTGGTTAAAACAGACTTGTGATTTATTTACAAAGCACCGAGTAGACCTACTTCCAGTTTACATTTATCTGTCAGCCTCCCTTTGGTTCGCCTGGTCTCAGAGTTAAAAATGAATGGTGATGCTGTTACGACACCAGACATTATCTATGGCTAATTAAAAGCAGTTTTGAACTTGTGTTTATCATAAATATAACTTTGATTGATGAACCTTTGATAATCAGCTGTATGTGCTGTCCAAGCATGATTTTCCTTTCAGAATAATCTCTGCCCCAAAGACTCAAAGGCCTGTGCAATGGGCACTCAGCTCCTGTTCATGTTGTCATGCCTGAATGAAACTGACATGCACATAAGCTAAAGCAGATATCTCATCCTTGAAAAATCTTTATTGCCTTCATTCAAATGCTTTAGTAAACGCATTATACAGTGAGCTAATTACATGAGATCAAATGGAAAGTCTTTTGCAAGAAACGGACAGGTGTGTTTGGAGATGGTACGCTCTCCTAGCACCTCATAATGCCGTCCAACTGAACACACAGAAACCCTTTAAAGACTGACAATGCCAGTTTTGGATGTGAAGAAGGCAAGGCTGACAAGCTTTTTAAAGCACGACATAATGAATGATGACCTTCAGGTCACCATTTACGCTCATTTCCTAAACAAACTCCAGCGTCTGGACGGCGAATGACTGAAATTTGAGCCAGCCGGCTGCTCTGCAGGTGTGTTTGACTGGCAACAAGAGTCAAACTTTAGCGTGTGAGTGTCTATACATGCAGTTTTAGGATGGATAAGAATCCATTCAGATGACATTGAACTTGACTTTAAGAAGATGTGCTTCTCATGTACCACTGAGGTCTGACTTAATTTATTATCATTAACTTTGCAGTTAATGATTTGTAATGGATGCTTTTTTTCAAAAAATAATGTGGTAATACATTTTACCACAAATTAAAATGCAATTAATTAAAATGAGATGACACATCACACTTACAGTTTTACATCCCTTTTATTATTAGCATAATGTTCTTGGCTGCCCCATGATATTTACTATTAATATCTATCATTACAACATCATCATGTCTACAATTTCTGTAAAAACTAGTTCACTATTTAGCGATACTGAGTTGAAATGTTACCATGTGGAGGGGAAAACGACAGCTGTATGTTACGTAATGTGGTCAGAGTGTGAGATAGGTGATGGTTGTAGGCCAGAGGGGTATACCATGAAGGAAGTTCATGCTGTCTTTGTGTTTGCTGGCTTAAAAAAAAAATCTAAAACCCCAAGTGGAGATAACAGGTATTATTACAGTGGTTTTCTATTTTCTCTGTTGAGCTGTGCTTTCTGCTTCAGGCTACAAGCTCGTCATGTGACCCTTCTTCACAGAAAATGAAGCCTGTGAGAGCCGCCTAGTCCAATCAGAGATGTTATCAGATGATAATAATGAAATGGTGATAAGAACATAAAAAACCCACAACAGTAAGATTCAGCAGTGTTGTGAGAGAGAGATTCATGCTGCAGAAAATCATTAATCTGGTGATCTAGGGCAGAGACTGGACAAATTTCAATTTTTAGTTTGAGTTAATATATTTATTTTAACAAGCACGTCCTTAGGAATAATGCTTATGCTTAAACTGGATACTTTTAAACATCAAATGTTACTGTCCCACAGAATAATAAATGAAACATACTCTAGTTTCTCTATTGTGTTTCTAGCAGCTACAATTCCAGCAGCGTAAAACAGGTTTAGCAGCAGATTAGAAGTACAAAAACACTGATGCAGTTTCTACTTCAACAATTTTACATTTACATCTTTACACCTGGGCTTCTTCATTTATGACGCTAGTAAGGCACGACTTAACAAACTCCACATATAAAACGTATTCCCTCAGCAGAAAATCTATATTGTGCTCAAAACATGCTGCAAACAGAAGAATCAGTTAAAACGCGGCACTTCCAGACGATTGTTTCATCAACCGAAGCTCTAAACCTGCTCCCAACCAGGTTATGTGTTCAGCATAAGTTGCCATGGTGATTTAGCCAAGTAAAAAGCGAGCCACTTTCGTGATACAGAGCAATCTGACTTTAAGCTCGACATAGCTCACTAACCCATTCATCTTGCTTGGTAGTAAGTACACCCCTCAGTTGCCAGTGTGTGCATGTGTGTGTGTTTATTTACTTTTTTTAATATGACAATTTTACTTTTCCAACCTTTGTGTCGACCATATTTAGAGCACATTAACGTTCAACAGTGGGTATATTTATGTGGATTATGGTCATGTATGAATTCTGAATATTACTCCATTTATCTCTGTGCGTGTCGTGGATGTCAAGTTGATCACAGCAGCAGTTTGGAGCCAAACAGTTGTGTTGTGAAATAGTAATAATTAGTATGCCTCGCTCCGCTCCCCTATAGCAATATGGCCCATTGGAGATTATGGGATACAACCGTGCCATCCACACACACCTTCCCGCACCAAATCCTTTGGGGCCAATTACCTGCTGCTGGTGGCAGGCGGCAAGTCAGAGCACGGCTGCGGCTGCTAGACTGCTTGTGTGCATGCTGCTCCCTTGGTGATTCTCAGGCTTTGTGAAAAGAAGTGAGACTTGTTGTTTCTTGCAACAACAGGGCAAATGCAAAAGTACAATATAGAGTTAAAAACACTGTAATGTACAAAAAGAACTGCAAGAACAACAATGACACCAACAAAAGCTGTATTCCATATTTCTGTTATCTGCTCTGAGCGAGTGAGGTGGTTTTTCTGCCCTGGCAGACAGGGAGCTAATTGGCGAGAGACTCGGTAGAACTCAGTGGCTGAGTGCTGAACAGTGTAATGAGGGACCTTTAAACATCACACCTGGGCTAAGTCCTCCAATTTCTTCTAAGACAACGTAAATCTCTATAATTATCTCGTAGTCACCTGAGCAGAAGGGCAGGAGAAGCGGACAGGTGGATAAAACAATAGAAAAGACCGAACAATCATTTAGTGCGTACTGAGCGATTAAAGGCCTCCAATTTAAGAGACCTGTGAGAACAGCAGCTTTCACAACAACTACTATACCCCTGACTTTTCACTTTAACATGGAAAGATTGGTATTCATTATTCATAACTGATGAATATGTTATAAGACACAGCATACTGCATTGTTCAGATCAGTTTCACAGGTGACTCTATACAGTACAAGGTGTCTATTTACTTCAAGACATGCACACATACACCTTTATTAAAACTACTCCATTTAGGTCCATCTGCACGTGCACAGTATCGAAACAGTTGTCAGACAAGCTATATTTGATACGTGTAAAAGCTTTGGTGGGTCTCTGAATACCCAAAATATCCCAAACAGGCCTTATTTAAAATGATACATGGCTGATACATGCCCTGTCAGGCCGTCTATCATTGCCTTCGATGATCACATTGCAAAAATTTTGTAAATTTTAGACATTCATGCTATTTCCTAAAACGTGCATGCTGCAAAGAATAATGTTAGGATAATATGAAAATAAATAAAGTTTGACAACTTGTTTGGAGGAAAGTAGAAAACAATTATACATGTAGAAGCTTGACATACTATATGCATGTCTCAACCTTTTAGGAGCACATGTGTGAAACGTTCACCACTGAAGCTGTTTTTTCCATATCAGATTTTAGTACCTAGACTCGCCAGACACCTTATTAGTTGCACCTAGTCCTGGGTTTGACCTCCCTTTTGCTTTGATTCTAAGTGGCACCAGTTCAACAGGGTACTGGAAACATTTTGGTCCATCCATGATGCAAATCACCTGCACTACCACATCCCAAGTGTGCTTTAATGGATTGGGATCTGGTAACCATGGAGGCCATTTGAGTACAGTGAGCTAATCACGATGCTGAAGAAACTAATTTGAGAGGATTTTACTTTTTTGACATGTCAGCCATCAGAGGATGGGTACTATGATCATAAAGGGATGGACACAATCAGCCACAGCACTTGTGGAGCCTGTGGTGTTTAAAGAGTACTAAGGACCCAAGGTGTGCCAAGAAAATATCCTACACCATTACACCACCAACAGCAGCATAAACTGTTGATAGAAGGCATGATGGATGCTTTCAGTGTGTGTTTATCAGCCTTAGCTGACAGGAGTGGCACCTGTTGAGGCCTTCTGCTGCTATAGCTCAAGATCTGGTGTGTTGTACATTCAGAGAAGCAGCTCTCGTGCCTTGGTTGTAATGAGTGGTTATTTGAGTTGTAGCTTTACTTCTATCAGCTAGAAGTAATCAGGTCGTTCTCTTCTGATCTTTGGCATCAAAAAGGCATTTTTCCCAGAGAACTGCTGCTCAATGGATATTTTCTCTTTTTTGGCCAATTCACTGTAAAACCTAGAGATGATTATGTGTGCAAATCCCAGCAGATCTGCAGGTTAAGAAATGCCCAAGCAGCTGTTCTGGCACCATCAACCGAGCCACGTTCAGAGTCTTGTGTGTGTGTGTGTGTGTGTGTGTGTGTGTGTGTGTGCGTGTGTGTGTGTGTGTGTGTGTGTGTGTGTGTAAGGCCCGAAGCTACAGATGTGGTTATGTGGGAATATTTGGGGGTGTGGGGGGGTAAACACACTTTATTGAACTGGGTTTTAAAGGGCGGAGTGTGCCACAAAGGTCACCTGTTCAGTGCACTATGATTTTTCGGTTGGCTAAACATCATAAAAACAGAAATATAGTCTACTTTTGAGGCCTGGGGGGAGATACATGTCCAGCTTTGCGAGTCACCTTGGATACAAAATGCAGGTTAATGAAGGGCAACATGGAAACTGTCAGTAACAGCACAGGATAAAATAAAACAAGCGTGAGTCATTATTTTCCTTTTCTTAGTTAACAAGTTCTAGTGTGGATCCAGAATGTGATCCACATGTTTGGCTGTCAGGTTCCTATAAACGCAAACAAGGATACAACCAAGTACACGGGGCAGCAGTGTATCAGGTATCAGTAAACATATAAGACCTAAAGCATTTAAAGCAAAGTCATGGAAAAATCATGAGTCAGAGAACAAACTTCCCATGCGAATAGAAAAAGTATCCTAACGTATCGGTCACTGCCCGGAAAGGATTCTCGACAGGAAAAGTATTCGCTCTATTTGTTGTCATTTTCCAGACGTAGTTTACACCTGCCTTTAGGTGTTAGTTTGTAGGCCTTTTGTGTAAACACACACACACACACACACACACACACACACACACACACACACACACACATTCATTTTTCTATACTGTAAAGAAACATTAAGTCATTTTTACTGATTAGCTTAATCCCCTTGTGAAGTCCTCAAGTCATAGTAATTCATTTCATTTATAACAACAACAACAACAGTCACCTCACGGAGCTTTGCAATAACTTCAACAATGCAGCGAAAACCACAACAATCAGACCCCTATTAGCAAGCACTTGGCAACACTGGTAAGAAAAGCTCCCTTTTAGCAGATAGAAAGCTCTGGCATAACTAGAATATGTCTGTGTCCTGCTTCCAACTACCTACAGAGTGACTCCGAATTGTAGAGGGTTGTAACGCTTTTGCAGTTTTGAATTTAAGCATGCATGTAAGCATTTGCCTCTTTGTGCTTGTTGTACATCTGAAGCTGTTGGGTCACTGCTGGTGATGGATGTCTTTACATCCCGTCTTGCGTGACCGGCTGCCGAGATAGCCATCAGTAGCCAAATAAGCTCAGGTCAGGCCCCTGTCCTGTCCCTGCCTCATTTGGTATGCAAATGAAAAGCCTAAACAAAGCAAGCCTTTCAGAGCAGAGCAATTTACAAACTGCTTCCTTTGAAGAGACTGAGGTCCGCTCAAGGTTGATGGTGTCAAAAGGAAAAAAGTGAATAAACTACTTTTAATGCTTAAGCCCACCCTATGTAACTATTACCAAGTGTGGTGGTCAGCTAAAGCAGTAAACGACAGCAAACTGTTAACAGGCTGAACATTGAGCTTTGCCATAACCATCCCTAACCTAATGGTTAAACTGAAAGACTTGTGGATAATAAATTATTTTATTCTAGTTTCCTTCCCTAATGTCTATTTGCTATGTGTTTTATAGATTCAAACAATCGCCTTTATTCCATCTTTTTCAATGTAGTTCTGCTGCAACCTCGGCCACGCCCCTACTGAAACAGGATATGGTTCTGGCATTGTGCTCATTGTTGAGTCTAATCCCGATAATTACACCTCAAGACCGAAAGTGACCTTACCCAGCATCCAGCCAAGCCCTGACCAGGTTTGGATAATACCCCTCTTTGCCCTTAAGGGCCAAGGGCCCCAACAGGCCCCTTGTCGTTGCTCCCCCGTTTCACACAACTCAAACTGACCACAGAGTGCTGGTGTTTCCTTCTCAGTATGTCTTACTCACCTGTACTTTGTACACCTGTCCTTTCCCGGTGAAACTCAGACGGGTTATTGTTGGGGCAAAAAAGGTGTGTGGACACAAAGAGAGCCCGGGGGAAGTTATGAGAGCAAAGGGCAGGCATTTCAGGTTATGGTGGGCTTATGCCTCTAGGAAGCAGGTAAAAGTTTGACATAATACCTTAAAGATACATGTTTTCAAATACTTGACCCCCAATAGTTTTTCTGGCTTGATGATTTATTTTCCCTGAGCAGGATGGGTGTGTTTGGCAGTTGGGAAGTAATAAGTTGTAATAAGAACATAGGAGGTCGTTTCCACAGAGGCTTGAGCTGACATCATAAAAACATACACACACACACACACACAACAAGGTACCTGGGGGCCGATGGGGAGGGTGGAGGTGAGCAAACCGGTGAGGTGGGATGGGTGGGGTATTCGTCTTTAAGACCATTGGCTAAAGGCAGCGCGGGGGACGCACCTGCAAGCGGCAGAGCCCGAGGAGATTGGCTGCAACCTGAAAATTACACCTGTGGGGGGAAAGAGGAGGAGGGGAGGT
Source organism: Pundamilia nyererei (assembly GCF_000239375.1). Taxonomy (NCBI): domain Eukaryota; kingdom Metazoa; phylum Chordata; class Actinopteri; order Cichliformes; family Cichlidae; genus Pundamilia; species Pundamilia nyererei. Next base: position 2,591,520 of record NW_005187440.1, on the reverse strand, counting down.
CATGCTACATGTAAACCAAGCCCTTTACAAATTCAGCCTCTGTCTTCTTGAGGAGCTTAAACGCTTCACACCGCCGATGAGGCCTCACGGAAAAAAACAAGTTTTGCTCTGGCAGCAGGATGATGACTGACGCGCTTCGAAATGGTTGGCTGTGTTCCGGGGTTTGGCTTGTCTTATGACTCTACGCCTGCATCTACGTGACGAGGACAGCTTTTTTCCCCCCTTAACTTTCTAATCACCGTCCAGAGGTCGACTGTCCTTCAGCGTGAGCAGGACCGCGAAAGACTAGCCAACAGGGCGTCAGGAGCCCGCATACAATGATGCCTCTTGTCTGGGGTTTCTGGATCGATGACCACACCTGGGAACGACTGGGTAAATTCACAAATGCGATCCCCTCTTTGTCTTCATTCTCCATCTTTAAAGTTTGTGCTGTTGTCATTACCTGTTGCTCAGCGGCGGCAGAGTTAGAACTTTAAGGACAATCGGTAGATGGCTAAGAGCAGGAAATGTACGACAAACAAATTAGGTCATCGCGTGAAGCCCTCGGCAGTTGCGTACTGATATAGGAGGGTCCAGGTAGTTTCAATGGGGAGCGAAAATAATGTGTATCAAATTTCAGCTCCATTTAAGCAGAGAGAAAGAAGAGGAAACAATAGAGGCTAACGCTCATTCCTAAACTGGATAGACCAGTTGGGGCAGGTAAAGGCAAACTGCCAGACTTGTCAAAGGATATGAAGCTAGACGCTGATTCCTTCTTTTACAGACTTAAACATGCTTTACGAGGAGACAACCACGACACTACGGTATGAAACATCTTCACAAATCCATAGCATGACAGTAGTAGCCGATTGTTTAACAAACATTTCTGTTAATTTAAGCGAAAATTCATATCAACTTAACTAGTAACTTTTTTTCCTTCAACCTGTTGAACTGTAAATCCGTTGACGACATTATCCAGCCTTTTCCCCTCGCGTTTAACCTACGGGTTTTCTCTTTTGGCTTTTCAACTTTGACTCAACACTGCCCGTTTCAGATGTGGAAGTGAGTCAGACAGACGTAAAATGTCTGCTCATCCGTTTTCCGTACCTTTGAGGTTTAGTACAAGTTGAGACAGGAGTTGGAATTATCAGAGCAGAGCATTTTCACAAGATAGAAGGTATACATTTAGTTTCCTAGGCTGCTATTAACATGCTTTCAAGCAGCGGCGGACTGTGGAAGTCCGAAACGGAGAAGGGAAAATGGAGGGAAAATGTCGACTGCTTACTGTACAGCGACAACTGCAGAGCGAGGTGGAAGGTTGTGATTGGTGGAAAGTGAAACATTTGTTCATTTCTTTCATACAGTAGAATAGCTGCGAGTCACATGAGTGCCAGTTGCCCTGCTGGTGTATTGCAACAGGGCGGGAAGTACTGAATAGAATTTCAGTGGGGTGACATTTAATCACCAGCAAGCCAGAAAAAAGTGGCAGATACTTATTTTACATTGTTTGCTCATGTTTGAGGCACAGGTCTGACCTGAAAGGGAAGTGTAAGTCTTATCGCCTCATGGGGTGAGAGGTTAAATTCAAGCTGCAATACGATTGCAGGGTGAATGACACTGCATTAAGGGTCAGGACTATTTAAGGAAACTCGGTGCTAGGCTAGGCTAGTACTTTTTTTCTTTTTTTTAAACCAAGGAAAAATTACATCATCAATAAATACTTTCTGAATTAAAGTTAAAAACAAAATAATTCCACTTTTGGGATTAAACACAAATTTTCTACTTGGATTTTTGTTTGTTTTGGGATTAAACACTTAATCAGGAGTAATGCTATCTCCCACCAGGGACCTGGCACCATGTTAAAAAGTAATTATTTAACTTTTTTCATATTCATAACTTAGCTAATAAAGCTGTATTCCAGGGGGAGGAGCTTAAAAAGTCTGGTAGGAAAAGCTTAAATCTCGTTTTTTGGTAGTCAAATTTTTTTTGAATATTTTAGTCAAAATGGGGGAGGTGAAGTGACGAGGACGAGACTGGGCTGGCCAAAGGAGCGACAGTTTTAAAAAAGACAAAAGTATACCTAGTCCATCACAGTGTGCACATTTAAAATCATTAGCAAGCAACTTGAGTGGCACACGGATGATAAGCAGTATCGTAGCCTAAATGTCACCACGCAGCTCCTCAGTAGTCTGAAGGGCCAATTAGGTGGCACTGAGATAAGGTCTGGAGTTAAATAAGGTTTTGGGTTTCCCTGCCATTGTTTTCTCACAAAGACAGCAACTATTGATTAAGGCCCAGGCCAGTTTACCTATCAGGTTGTTCACTTCACAGCAGAGTCGCATTCCAGCAGAGAGGGCAGAGTTACCTGAGCACGCCTCACTTCCAACAGGCAAAAAGCGTGGTTAGCCGCGAGCACAGCTAACTCCCACGGCGCAGAGCACAATGGGAGAAAAGCTTTGCGATACGTTGACATAAGCTGGAGCAGAAGAGGAAGTATATGGACAAACGCGGGGCAAACAGAGAGGACGTAGGAGCTGGTTAGATATTTGAATACTGACACACGACATGCTCTGCTTTAATAAGGTACTGTTATTTTCACAGCTTGTTTCTACCAGCTTCAAATTTCTAGGCTAATCTTTGTTTCACCTCTTTCTTTTTCTCTCATGCTCTTGTCTTTCTCAGAAGGCCTGCAGCACTGGTTTATAATGCTGATGATTAACTAAATAGTCTGGGAGAGCAGGTCTGCTTGGCTTTCTCATTTCATGGGGCCTGCCTGACCGGGAGGAAGACGGAGTGTTCTCAGGCAGCGGGCTGGAAACTCAAGATCTTTTTTCTTTCTTCTACAGCTCCATCCCTCTAAACGTGCTCACTTTACTTTGGTTTTGTTGCATTCTTTCCTTGGGGTACTTTTCATGACGGTAAGGTTACAGGTGCATTCTCAGTTTCCTTCCCCCGAACTTTTCACTCCCTTATACTCTTTTCTTCTCCCTCCCCCCTCTGTACTCTACTTTAGCGTTGCTTTAAGGATGACTGTGAAGCTGCTCTTGCCAAAAATGCCTCAAAATTAGTTGCTTTTAAAAGGACAAAGATTTAAAATCGAAGGTTTAGTCTTTAATTAATTCTTTTTTTGTAGGTAAAAGTGTACTCGCCGCACGTATTATTAGAGAATAATGATGTACACTCAAATTTCAGTATAGGGTGTGAAGATTTCACGCTTTATACCTGTGAATGATCCACGTTATTCAGTAAAGGAGGGCTGTTTCAGTGACCTTCTGCATACACAGCACTGGTCAGGTCGGGCTGAGCAGCATTCCATCAACCTTTCATCACTCGGCAAACACAAAGACAACGGCCCGAAAGGTCCGCCAGTGGAAAAGAGAAAAAAAGAGGTTTTCCTTTCTTTAAATTCATTAAACATCTGTTGAAACAGCTCTGTTACCACGCTGCTTTAATCGAACGAGAATAGTATGTTACAACCTAAAACAAACAGCAAGGATACAGTGTGACGTTGGTGAGAGAGAGCTCCCCGAGGGCTAACATGCCTTTGAGGCTGAGGGATGTGCGCAACTTTTAGTGTTTGAAATTAGTAACTGCCATGTATTGTGTGAAAAGCAGCCTTCCCAACCTTGCCGTGCCATAGATTTAGACTAGTCAGAACAGGTTTTGGCAATCATTAACAACCACTGTGGCCCAGTCTTCTGTGACAGCAAGTTTAAGCTAAATACCCCAACCACAACAAGGGCTCAGCAGTTACACAGCAGAGAGGTTGTCTGTAGATATGGACTTTCCCCTGCTACCATTTCCTGTACTATTTTCAGCAATGTATGGCTGTTTGGTGGGCTCTGTGGTGGTTAAGTTCAGACGTTTAGTGGAGCTGAAAAGTTGCATATTTTTACGTGTCTTTGAGCTAAATTCTTAACATTTAATGTGATAAAGTTGAATTTCCCTGGTTTTTTTGTTCTTTTCTTCTTCTTCTTTTTTTTTTTTTTAGAGAAAACTCTTTGAGATTTCCATTTATTGAAGGTTAATGAATGAATGATGACCTCACGAACTTTAGGCGGTGTCAGACGTGTTTTGGGTGATTATCTCCATCTTACGAGGCAGCATTGGATATCATCACTTTCTCTAATACTGCCTGGTAATGATGATGATAGCCACCTGCCGACTACAATCATATCAACCGCTCTATCATTGTTTGGTGGCAACTTGCTCCCATTCTGGGCCCTGTGGATCAGCTCAAATGCTTGAGCAGTGACAGAAATGGCTCTCAGGATCCATCTTACCTGACAGTGCTGGACTGTACTACTGTTGTTCTAACACTGTCTGGTAACGATGTTTTCTGGGTGACTGCGTGGTCTCCGGTATGTAAATGACAAATATTGTGAAGGGCAGCTGAACTCTTCGAGGCATTTTGATGTGGTCGCTGAAGGGCACATTTCACAAAGCCAGCTGCTCGGTGTGCTCACATTTTACTCGCATGTCGATTCCAGGTAAAGTTTACAGTCTTTTGTTTACAGTAGACTTGCGTTGCCTCAGGCTGTACCGAATTCTGTCTGAGTCCAGCGAACTAGTATAGTTCTTAGGCTTTTCCCTAATATATTCTTGTGAGAGCAAGTAGATCTCTAATACAGTAAGTCCTGAAAGTCAGCTCTTTAACTTATCTCCCAACCTCCCTTTTAAAAAAAAAAACGTTAATGGCAACCCCACCCCAAGTTAAAGAATAGCAGTCAGTTGATGGTTCCACCGGTCCTGCAGGGCCTCATTTCCTTGTTCCCTCCCCTGAACAGTGTTGGTCTTTGTACTGTGTGGCAGCGATTGGTCCACCTAGCCCTACCTGCGTGGCACATCCTGGAACTGACACATGAGCTCACCTGAGAGTGCCTTACTGCATAAAAAAACCCAACACAGCTATAGAGTCATTTATAGACTATAGCCTTTTCCCAGCTTTCCAAGGCTTGTCTACCAGGAATTTTAAGCAGATATAAAACTGACTTCCTATAATACATTGGAAGTTTAACTTCCAATTAATTTCTGTGCTGTTGACTTAGAACAGAGGAGATTAAATACACCGTTTTACACAATGAACACTTTCCATCATCGGGATAGACGTGAATGTCATGGGTAAAGTCTTCAAACAGACGTCAGAAACAAAAGCAAATAATAGACATGAAGCAAGCAGAAACCTAGTGTTTGCAGAAGGAGGGAGAATTACCCCACAAATATTGAGCCACACCTTTATTTGCTCATCTAGCTCCATTATCTAAGCCACAGAAACATGGAATTGTATTTTGTCCCTCCAGTTATCCCCCTTTTCTCTGGATTTCATCATTTAATTTGCGTTAATGTAAAAATGTAGCCAAACCGGAAAACAAAAAGTCAAGCTAGCCAAGCGTACTTTGCTTTTTTTCTCCCCTTGGTCTGTTTACCTGTGGCTTTGACTCTTTCTGCATGCTTGGCAAAGTAAAATGGAAAAAATGACTTAAGGTACAATGTAGTGTTTACAGAATCTATGATCGCAGCAAAAGAGGAACTGCTCATTTCAGCCTGTTTCTGCAACACTGTTCTCTTCCCTCCAGCTTTCATCTTCCTCTTTGCACAGGTGAAAGCTCAGAAGTCATCCTTCCAGCCTGTTGATAGGCGTCTTACCAGACATGGTTAGATGTAATTATTGGTGTCTAATACTGTCTGGTAATGCCGTCCATTAAATGGCATTACCTTCTGCTCTCTTACTTCCTATTCTCACACTCTCGTGCATCTGACTCTCAGCGTATTGACAAAGGGCAATCCAGGGAAGCACATCAGCATATTAACAGTAGTGGCAGATGGGGCTGAGTGATGACTATGGAACTATGATCCATGCGCTGGAAGATGGTTTGATTTTTTGGTGGTTTCTTCCATGTGCCTTGAGTCAAAGTTTCTCAATTGAGCAGCAGTTCAAGATAAGGTTGGACTTTTAGGGGTCTTTGTGCTGTAATCCTGCTTCTGACAGGAATGTTAATGTGAATATGATGTAAAAAAGAAAAAAAGGATTAGAAATTGTGTAACGTTTCTGTTGAAAGATCGGCGTTCTTACTCTTACCGCAATAACTAAATTCCTTTTGGGAACTTGGATTTTCTCCAGCTACAGAAGAACAATGCGCACAGTTTTCAAAACTCTCACACACACTCTGTACATAGAAACTGTATCTAATGTGGTATGTTGTAAAGAAAAAAATCATTTAAATAAAGATGGATAATAATGAAAATGTTCCTTTTGTTTGCTTGTTTTTTTTTCTCTCGTGAAAAGTGACTTTCAGAATAATTTTTAACCATTTACCGCAGATTTCCAGGGCCCTGGCTCTTTGCTGCAGTTTCTCTGGTAATTTTGAACTGTTCCCCCGGCCACACCGGAATGCCGAGCCCCAGTCAGGTGTGGATCAGGTTACCGCTGAACAGAGCTTCTTTTTAAATGCCTCAATTTACCCATGAGGTCTCCCCCCCACTATCAGCTAAGCCTTCATTGTGTCCCGCTCTATAGCAGCACAGAGACTAGCTTGGTAAAACTGCCAGGGTACTGGCCGACTTAAGTTTACACATTCAGTCAGTATAGGCAGTGATTAAAATCATAACTTTATTTTTTCATATATGCTGTTACCTCGCTCTCAGAAAAACAGGCAACACACACACACACAGGAGGTATGGAGGTGGTATTTAATTAAGCGTGTTCACTCAGGGGCTCAGTGGGTAAGCAGCTATGGTTTTTATCAGTGAGAACGCAAACACAAAAAAACATTTAATATGACGTACCTCGGGCCTCTGTGGAATGAGTTGGTCAGTTCCTTTTTATGCGTCAGTGTGTGTTTGTGTGTTTGACAAACACTAAAGGTAAAATTAAGAAAAGCTAAATGTAAGGGGAATGTGTTTATTCAGTAACCAAAAACCTGTTAATTTTAGCATTTAGTTTATTTTAGTAGCAATGTTTTCTTTTTCAGCGCCTGTTTAATCATTCATTAGTCAAAGCTTTATTTTAAATTGCTACACTGCTTGTTTTTCATTATGAAGGATTTTTTGTGAGGAAAGGTTTTTGAAAGGTTTAGTATTTAACAGGTTAAATACAGCATCAAATCTTAAAGCTCAGCCAACATGATCAGCAGGTTCTCCTTTCACTCTGATCAAACACACAATGGTATCTGTTTAACAACTTAGGGGGAACAACAAAGCAAAATTATGCTGAGTCATTGTGTGCACGCACCTTTAAAATAGTATCCTGTGTTTCCTACTGTAAATGACACATTACAGTGAGGTTTTTTTTTTAAATATATGGCCTTCAGTTCAATAAATAAATAATACTCTATTTATTTCAGGGCTGGAAAGATCACAGAAGTAAATACAATTACCAATCAATTCAGTATTTTTGACACTGCAATTTTCAAATGTTATATGCAAAGGTGTTATTTATTAGTTCTTTTCAAAATGTTTGTTGTGAAAAAGCCCTTTTGTGGCGGTGCATACTTATAGGGCATCAAAGTAATATGGTCTAAGTATTATTTGTGGTGTTGCAGTGAAGGTATATGAAGAATAAAACTGTGTAAATCCTATGAATGGTAAAGTAGAAATTGCTGTAAAATATTGTTGCATTAATGCTCCTAAACATTACCAATATGCTTTTTTTAAATGATGGGGAAACAAACAAATCAAGAGTGTGACATTTCTATGTGAGCTGGTAAACTAATATGAAAGGAAGCACAATTTTGAAATGACTATCTTTTTAAACCATTATGACAGCGTATGTATGCTCCACCTACATATTATTTTGTCCCTCCACAAGCTGCGAGTGTTTTAGCTCTTAGCTTATTGGTGGTTTAGACTGAACTTAAAGACACGGAGTTAAAATGTGTCAGAAATAATTAATTTAAGACTTTAAGTACAATTACTGCTGTAGTTAGCGCCTCCCTTTGTGACGTCTCACCGCTGAATCACATTACTAACTGGCGGAGGGCCTGTAAAGAATTCCTGCGCTGGTCTGTGCATGCTTACTGCAGTCAAACCAGATTCCTGTATTAGTGTTGGCTGTGGATGAGAAGTCTAGACTCACTTAGCTGGGTTATCCACTGGAGTGGAACAGGAGCACAACGGCAGCTAAACGGCTGTGACATACCTGCACGTGCTGACGCACAGTAAGAGTAAAAGGCTGGCACACTCGAGTGTATCAAGGTGTGGAGCTGATTACAGGTTTTGGTAGAAGCATTGCTAGATTATAGGAAATATCTTATTTAATCCATGTGAGAAATACTCGCTTTCACTGTTTTTGTTTTTATCAGCAACAAGCTGCAATTTGTGAGCAAATGCCTTCATTAGAAACACTGAGGAGTATCTTTTCATCTATCTATTTCATAAACTATACTATCTTTGTTTGGTTAATTCTAAAACTCATTAAAGACAGGATAATCGTAGCTTTTACAAAGATTCGATTCATAATTTAGCAGCAATATAATCAGTCATTTATTGTCAGGTCAGCGTTTGAAGAACGCAGATAAAGACCTATAAGATGTGACAGACTTATCACACACCGTACATACCTGCATGGAGTTTGCGGGTCCATAGAAGGTAAATAACTAACACAAAATAGCTTTAACTTCGTTACTTACTCAGGATATCTCTGACAGGACATCTCTGATACTGCTTTTTTGTTTTTCCTATCATTAAGAAACACAAAATGTTGAGTGCGTGATTAAATGATGTATGATATACCTTAATTTTTTTATTTTATTATTATTGAGCACATTGTCATTTTACTTCCAAAGCTGATGAAAAATAATTTTCTACCTCGTCTTATTCAAAAGTTAAGTAGCTATTTAGCATGCAAACATTAGTATTGGTCTATTCGACCATAAAATATTCTTTGTTATTAAGAACAAATCAAACTTACATGATTTGGATACTGCTGCAGTGCAAATTCACAAAATACACTGCTGTGACACACATATTTTACTTAGCTAGCTAACAACTTTTAGCTAACTTAGTTTAACATGGAGGAACATAATAAATACTACAGGAGCACGCCATAACATAGTCAAGTTGTACAGAAGCTATCAGAAGCTCTGGTAGTTACAGGTTGTCTGCTGGACAAAGGAAAGCGCCTGGTGTCAGTTAACGTTAAGCTTCTGAAGTCATCTGAAAGCCTGACAGCTAATATGTACAACTGTTGGTGCTGCAGTAAACATTAAACTTGCGCCTCCTGTGGGCAAGAAAAGTAATTACAGCAACAGCTCAGAAGAAAGGAAAGTCGGACCTTAACGAGAAGCGGTAAGTTTGTAGGTGTAAATTTTGGTAGTTTCAGGTGTGGAAGCTTATTTTTGCCACAACCTCTCCCACCCCCAAACCCAAAATAAAAAAATAAATAAAAAAATAAAAAAATGTGGCTGGTAGAGATTGTTTGACGATGGTCTACAGCTGCTCAGCATGCAGAACACAATGCACTGTAATAATTTTTATTTTTTATTTTTTATTTTTTAGAAAAAGCATGCAAAATTTAAAAAAAAAAATCTGTGAAACTGTGAGGCCACGAAAGGTGAACCGCGTTATAGCGAGAGAACACTGTATTTTCTAAAGATTTGGAGGTGGATATTTTTGAATTTACTTCCAAGTTGAAATTTTGAGATACCGATCAAAACTTTAAAGCAGCAACCAGACATTGTACCCAAGCTTCCATAATTTGCACATTAAAAAAATAAAACACTCACAGTGAAACTATCTGTATGTTAGCCTAGAGCAGCAGCTGTTTGTTTGTCACTTTTTTCTCAGACTGTTGATAAAGTCTGACTCGCACAGATATGCTTTAACCCCCAAAACATTGCAAAAATAATTGTTAAGGTTTACTTAATAATAAATAGTTCATGACGCTAATGTTAGCTTGTTCAGTTATAGCTAGAAGATTTAATGTCTTAATGTTGGGTTTTAATAATCAAATCTTTTAAATGTCATAAACCAAGTAACATTAGTTGGTAGCCTCTCAGCTAGATTTTCGTTTTCACAACGTGACAGAATTTAGATTCAAATATACCAAATGAATGAATCTAGCTGCTTAAACTAGAAGTTGCTGTTCTTTAGCTTTTGCTAGTAGCAACAAATTGAAATATAAAAGGATAACATAACAAGTACTGTCATGTTCTTGTCAAAGATTTTTGTTTTTATTTATGAGTCATTTTCCATTTAAAAATCAAGCGGTGTCCTCCTGTGTCTTCTCATAGCTTTAAAGGGTGTAACCAACACAATTAACAATTTTTTATACCTTATGTTTCCGAACTTGGAATTCTTTGGAGATTCCTTCTAAATCTCTAAACAAGGCACTCTGGAACTGCATGCACAGTAACTTAGGTCTGATGCATATGACAGGAGAGCTAATTAAGTTTTAAAACTTTTACTTTGAAATGATCAAAATTACATTGTTACATTGTTGCACTGCTTCACTGAGTGAATGGGTTAAATGCAGAGAGGAATTTCCCCACAGGGATCAACAAAGTATACATTATTATTCTTATAAATAAAAAAAAACCTGTATGCTCTCATGCCTAATGCAGCTCTCCACCTCACTCCGCTGCACATGACATCACTCACCATAGTAAAGGGAACAACAACAACAACCAGTCAAATACACATATTCTTATCATCCTACATTTTGATCTTCTTATGTAAGAGGTAGGACTGAATCATCAAGTTTGTACAAAATTGTATTGTGACTCTTACACTTATAGCACTCTTACTTACTAACAAGTAAAAGCAATATAGGCAACACGTGTTCATGCTTGTTACACGGCTGTTTCAGAACAAAGGACAAAATGTACATTTCCACTTGCACATTTTCCCATATCATTGTTATTCTCTGTGAAATTCGATGTCTTTCTGTTTCTGTGTTGTACTTGTCACCAGAGGGAACAAGTAGATGTCGACCCTGGGAACGCAGTGTCGCCCCTCGATACTACAGCCCCCTGTGCTCTGCTGCTGTAATCCTGTAAGGAAACCATGAATAGCAGCAGCGAGCGCGAGAGACCCTATTCAGACAAGCTTTTCTTTGCATCGTAACTCAACTCCATTTCTTCCGCTATAACACCTTGACAAGGAGAATCCCTCTAAATAATGGGTTGTGTGGGGACACCATTGCTGCAGGGTGCATCCCTGTAATTGCGGCGCACTTCCTGGTTTGAGTCAGTTGAGATGACATGGGAATAGGTGAGCCTTCAAAGAAACACAAAACTTAAGTTGTCACTGCCCCAAGATAGGACAGTCACTAAGAGTCACACACACCTAACGATATATTCCTGTATTTTAAATTCACTAACCCACTGTCTTTCTGGCATATTCTATCTGATGTGTGTGTGTGTTTTTTTTCTTACAATAAGGCCCAGGAGTATGAGTATCAGCGGAGCACCACCCACAGAAAGTTAAACTACCTTAATGGAAAGAAAAAGAAAGGAAAAGTAAAAAGTGTCATATTTCCCACACCCTTTACTAACAAATGGAGGTCAAAGGAAAGATATGAATTCAGGTATAAATAATGAAAGACAGGATTAAAAAAAAGGGATGGTGACATTAAATACACAAGTTTATTCACTAAAATTCATATATGAGCACACACACAGACACACACACAGACACACAAATGTACACAGTCTCTTAGCAGATGGCGAACCATGAGGTTGTAAAACAAGCCTGTTCTCTTTGTCCACCTACGCAGCACTTTGCACAGTGTGTCTATCAGATGGCGGCTCTTTATCAAGGTGTGGCTCACACTGGCTCCACACAAAGCTCTGTTAAACAAGAATATGGGAGGCCTCCTTGTAACAACTGGGGTGTTGTGGCTGGACTCGTTTCATTGCCAAGCAGCTCCCTCTTATAGCTGGTCTTTTGCACTTGGGCATTTACACTTTTACAGCCATATGTGTATAAATAACTCAACTGATCAGACTGGCAACTTCCTTCTTTTACATTTGATTTATCACAGAGGATAATTGTGATGCAAAAAAACAAACCAGATCAATAGAGCCAAAATCACGCTGACTCACAGTTTGGTTGTCCTTTTATCAGGTTACAGATGGTAAGTCAAACCAAACTTGATGTATGCTCTAAAAGGCACAATACTTTGGTCCATATGGCTGCTCACAGTGTGCTTATGTTGCTCGTGGTTGCCCCTCTGTATGTGTAATTATATGGTTGCATGTGTGCTGGGTCTAAAAGGTACCCACCCCTGTCAATTATCAGGTTGTTTGGAGGAAGAGAGAAGATTATGCATAATTGCCAGCCATAGCTGGGCCTGGGTGTTTCCCCCAGAGTCAAATCACTGAGACAGAAGGTGATTAGTGGATTTGCCATGCGAGCAGACTAATGCTATGTTGCTCAACTGCATACCTGCTCCTGGATTTGGCGCTAGACTTTATGATTAATGATGATGTCTGGAAGTATCAAGAACGATTCGCCTTGGATGAAGTAGTTTTACAATAAATTAATGTTCACATTAAATTATGTCATAGTTTAATGGGACACTTGGGTTTATTTTTATTACTTAGATTCCTAACTTAAATTGTGTAAACTGGACCTAAAGACATAGGGTAGGCCACAGGTAGGACGATGTCTTGTATAGCACTTACTTAGTACTTATTCACCCATTGATATAAGCACTTTATTCTTCTACATCTTAACGGTTGCTATCTACTATTCACACACGCAAATTTGACCCAAGTTACACTTTGGCCAGACTGGAGTAGCCAGAGCTCAAGCCACCAGCCTTCAGATTAGCAGATGACCTGCTCTACCTCCTGTCCTACAGACAACCCAATGTAAAAGATGGAGACCGGTGTATCTAAAGCAAACAAGTCCCCTGAAATGATTTCTTTTAGATGTTAATGACACTGAGCCTGTTGAGAACACTATTTTACCTACCAGGCCACCCTGGAAAGCTGGCAAATCCATTTTGATTGACACAGTGCTCTCATGTTACCATAGGGTCCACACAATAGAGGCTTACGGGCAATAAATAATGAATGAAGCTAAACTTAGAGGTCCGGTTGGTGTGGGATACACAATCTTGACTTGTTAGTTTGTGTTGTAAGATTCAATCTACAAGTAGCAACTGTTGCTAAGGGTCCCATTACCCGAGTAACTGGTGATTGTTTACATTACTAGTTGGTTTTCTTGCTTTCATTGTGCGATACTGTGGCTAACTTTAGACTAAACTGCCGACAGACCATGTGATTGCGCCCCTGTCGAGTCTGTCCTTCAGTCTGTGGGTTTAACTGTTTGTCTTGGCCCTGCAGTTGGACTATAAGGTTGAGTGCACTTGGCAGAAGAAGAGTAAGCTGACAAGTTTTTCAGGGAGCCCTGATGTCTGTGTGTGTGAAGCTGTAGTTGCAGGTAAACCGTTTTACTTTTGAATAGCTGTAGTAGTTCTGCTCCTGCTTTCCAACATAAATACCTACCTACATTTATGATACTCACACAAAACAACAGTAAAAGGACTAACAGAGCTAATTTCTTATTAAACCACAGCAAACGGTAAAGCCATACAACTATTTATCACATTTCCACTGCTACTATTTGCATACTAGATCAGCATACCAGGCTGATTACATGCTGTTGGTACAGGAAGCAGGCCACCTGGTATGCTTACTTCATTTTTTTTCTTTATTCACCATTTTCTAGAAGACCAGTGACATGGTGCTGCAATTTCAGCATAACATAATTAGGCACATTAAACTTCACATGTCATCATATTGTAAGCTTTTTGAGGGAGATCACTTTAAAAGAGCAACACTGACAAATTGAAGTTAAATTGGCAGTTTGGGTGGATGCGTAATTAAAATGCACTTCAGGAAGAGTATTTATTAATAAGAGTTATTCTCTGCCATTATGAACCTGTTTGAAGTATGAATAGTGTGATGCTCAAATAATATAATAGTAAAAAATATGCACATACGAAACAGGGAAAATACTATGAATGAAGCGTACTCTACAGTAGTACTTTTTCTCTTGTTCCGCTCTTTATGTCAACAGGATCACTGTGAGTCAAAAGAGCTCCTCCCACTTTCTAATTATGGATCAATAATAAATTACCCCAGCGACCTTCGCCAGAGCAAAGATATGTCATCAAAGTGCTCCGTGGATCCCTGCAGTTATGGTCAGGATGCAGCAGAGACCAGACTGGAGAAGAAGCGAGGCCAAGAAAAGGAGGAAACAGAAGTTCCCTGTGGAAGCAGCCGGCCTGCAGGAAGTCTGAGGAAAGAGGGACCAGGAAGAGAACAGACACTGCCGCCACAGACACAGACTTGGAAAGAGAGACAGACATTTTCCCAATCGTCTGTCAACCAGGAGAGCCAAAGTGGAGGTGTGTGTGGAGTAAAGAAGGCGCCTTATTTTAAATTCTGTCCATAGGGTGATTTTTATTTTAGCACACAAAAATGCAAGTCTGCACATTTTAATCTAATAAAATAAAAACACTATAAGTCAAACAACTTAAATATTCCCCGGAATAGAATAGAATTAATTTCTTCTACCTTTCTGTTGTAAAGAAATGAATCGGTAATGTGTTGTGTTTGTGTATCAGGTCCATGTATAATGGCACAACCCGTCCAGAGGTCCAAGTTAAAGGATTTGTCAGGCAGGCAGATAGAGGAGCCGAGGGGGCCTGGGCCTTTTTACTTTTTTGGAGGAACCAACGGAGCTAAAATGTTAGTATGAATTATTTAATTTCAAAGTAACTGTTGTGGAGAAATGTATGGTGTGATGCTTGAATAAAAAATAGCATGGTATGTATTTTATTTGGGGCCTTTTGTCAGTCTAAATCTTTTCTAATGTGACCCCTTACTTCTTGTTTGTGGTGTGATTAAAGTCTAAGTGATTTCCTCTGGGACTTTTCCTTCAGAGTGAGCAATTACTGTGAGAGCAGAGGATGGAAGAGGATTTACAACAAGGACAGGGAGGATTTCAATCTCAAGTGGTGCGAGACCAAATCACCAGCCCAGTACTCCAACTTCAGAGAAGGTAGTGGGAATGCAGAGGATATCACCTGGAGCTGGTTTACGACGAAAATATGCAATTTCTGTTGCTTAGCTTAAGAGACAGAACTAAAAGTTGACATGCTAACTAACTAATATTTCAAAATCCTCATTTTTTGTTCCCAGGCAGGCAGTTGATGTACCAGATTCCCAATAACAAGGTGCTCACCACGAAGATCGGTCTCCTCAGCAGTCTTCAACAGTACGAGCGAGTGAGCAGCAGAGTCAGCCATGGTCAAGCACTTAGGTGAGCTGGACATTTATTTTCCTTTCTTTGTCTTTGTCTCTCTCTCGTATCCAAAATGGCTGTTTCTCTTAAAAGCAGACAGGTATATCTCTGTTACCAAATTTTGCAGCTGTGTCAAATCTCCCAGCTTCTATCCGGTACGATTACTGTGGCTCAATAGAAGCCCCACTCTGTAAATAATGATTTAAAACCATATCAGCCTGTGAAACTATTTAATAAACACGCCAAGTAACCTCATCAGATATCTAGCCTCTCCATTGAATCACAGAAGCTTTGTGTCGCAGTTATATGCTGGATCTGTGGTTAATTATTAATAGTGAATTAGTTTGATTTTACAACCTGATTTTTTTTTTTTTTTTACGTCATACTCGGCAAGGAAATACAATAGTTTTAAAAACAGAACCATAGAGAGCGCCTGTACGCTCATAGAAACATGCAGTTAAAAAAAAGCTTCACTTATAGTCACAAACATTAAAAATGTACTTCACTTTCATAATTGGGATATGCTGAATGCGACGCAAAGTTATTGTGCAAACATCTGTGTCAGAGCAGGAAGTATTAGATGTAAACTCTGATACTAACCTAATTTTTATGGTAAATGACGTCATGTACAGATGGATACTTTATCTTTGGTAGGAAGGAAAACATGTATGAAAAGGAAAAAAGTCTCCCAACCATTGCCCCCCAAAACTAAAGAGCTAAAGAAGGACAAAGCTAACAGTTTCTTAAACATGCAATACATTTTTTATTTTTTTTGTTTTTTTATTTTACTGCATCTGTAGAGCTATCAGTGTGCATCGCAGAGGCCTCTGTATCAAGCTTAGTTCTGTAAGTTCAATTCAATTCAATTTTATTTATATTGCAACAAATTACAGCAACAGTCACCTCAAAACACTTTATATTGTAAGGTAAAGACCCTATAATAATACAGAGAAAACCCCAACAATCATATGACCCCATATGAGCAAGCGCTTCAACGATAGTAGGGGAAACTCTCTTTGGCGTGAAGAAAGCTCCGGCTGAACCAGGCTCAGGGAGGGGCGGCTATCTGCCGCGACTGGTAGGGTGTGAGGGGAGGAAGACAGGACAAAAGACACACTGTGGAAGAGTTAATAATAACTAAAGATTAAATACAAAGGAGTATAAACACATAGTGAGTGAAGAAGAAACACTCAGTCGATCATGGGAAGCCGATTCAGGCTCACCTGATCCAGTTCTCACTGTAAAGTTTATCAAAAAAGGAAAGTTTTAAGCATAATCCTAAAATTAGAGAAAGGGTTTGTCTTCCAAATCCAAACTGGGAGCTGGTTCCACAGAAGGTGCCTGAAAGCTGAAAACTCTATCTCCCATTCTACATTTAAATATCCGAGGGACCACAAGTAAGCCTGCAGTCGTAGCACGCAGTGCTCTATTGGACTGATACGGTACTATGAGGTCTTTAAGAGAGGCCTGATTAATGAATACCTTGTATGTGAGAAGAAGGATTTTAAATTTGATTCTGGATTTAACAGGGAGCCAATGAAGAAAAGCCAATATGGGAGAAATATGCCCTCTCTTTCTAGTCACTGTGTGCGCTCTTACTGCAGCATTTTGGATCAACTGTAAGCTTGTCAGGAAGTTTTTAGAACAGCTTGATTATAATAATAGTCTATCCTAAAAAGTAATAAATGCATGAATTCGTTTCCAGCATCGCTCTGAGATATGATGTTCCTCATTTTAGAGATATCACACTTTAGAGATAAAAACTATGAACACTGAGTTATTTTAACCAGCTGTTCAGCTTTTAATGTGATTATGTGAATTTATAGTTACAAATATTAAGATTAGAGTACTTCAGTTTCTACAAACAGAATTAAAAGTATGTAAGTGGAATTTTATACTAATGCTGGAAAATGTTTCAGTGCTAGTGAAGATATGCAATAATGGACTATTATACCAGTATATAGCAGGAAATATGCCATATTTTAGACTTTGTGTATGTTTTTAGATTTTTTTATTTTTTTATTACAAACTTCCTTCAGTTCTTCAGAAAAATCAATTTGCATATATGTAAAGCTTGACTTAATGCTTTGAAATTATGGTATGACTGGGGTTTGGAATAAATCTGAACATATTCTGAAAACGATGGATGAACAGAACATATGAATGTTGTTGTGGTACACCAAAGATTTTGTATGTTTGTGGCCTGACTTTCTTTTTTGCCTCAAAGCCAGTTTTCCCGCAATCCATGGCACCGACATCCATGTGGGCTTCCTTGTTCGTTTTGTTCTGTTGTAATTTACAGGAGGCTGAAAATGGAAGAGTTCATACCCACTACTTTGCGCATGGATGTGAGGGAAGAGAGAGAGGCTTTCTTTGCCCAACAGGAGGGTAACTGACATCTTACCTAACTACAACAACCTTTTACACATTAGCATTTTGATGCAACAATAACAGTACTGGTTGAACTGGAACATCCTTTAGTTTGCAGGTTTAAAATGAGATCAATTAAACTTGAAATGCATGTTGGGTCACGCATCCAACATTGAAAAGAAAGAAAATCGTTTGTCCTGCGTAGCGTTAAGACAACAGTCGCCTTGGTGAGTGTTTAATCAAGAGGCTGTGGACGCTGGAAAATAATGCACTTCACCTCCCATAAGGCCCTGATAAAATCACCAGGGGAACATGCTGTTGCCATAGAGATGAGTCAGCAGAGGGCAGGGCTGAGACACAAACACAAGGAGAGAGGTGCAGCAGGATGTGAATGCCAAAGAAAATACATTTAATATTAAAGTTGACATTTTTCATGGTAAGCATTGAGGATGAAATAGATTTTTAACACCCACTGTAGTAATTACAGGCACCCAGCATAATGAGAGTAGTTGTGCACGGGTTTTGACAAACGGGTTTTGACAAACACGTTTATCACTAAGTAAACAGGACAAGAATACAGACAGCTGCTTTAGATCTGTTGGTGATGGATGAATTTGTGGAAAAGAAGGAAAAAGGACAGAACCAACTCTAATAGACGTGCGTTTAAAGACAGTCGATGCTGGCATCACTTTTAAAACAGCGTATTGACTGTTTTTAAAAAAACTAGGAATTGAAATTTTGCATCATAATTTTTATTGACTGCAGTTCACAATATGTTCTGAGCTTTTTTACGTCTTTATTTTCATAATGATATGACATGTAGTGGCCTAGAGATCATATTCCACTACAACATATAGAAAAAAAAAGGAAATAGTCCGACTCACATTTCAGATTTAAATATTTGCTAAAGAGGTGAAAAGTAAATACAACACACTTGGGTGCAATCCAGTTTTCCCACAACTGTGCTTGAGTGCAACTAAAGCACGATTTCACGGAATCAGATTTTACTGGTGAAAATGACAAATGCCTCAATACAGGATTAAGCCTTGAAAAGTTCAAAACAATACAGAAAAGGAAACTGACAGGTGGAAAGCTCAGTTCCTGTGACACCCCATTAATTAATTTTGTCACTGTCGCCAGGTGTGAGCAACAGGGAGAGCCGCATGTGGATCTGTAAGCCTACGGGTATGAACCAGGGAAGAGGGATCTTCCTTTTGAAGAGCAAGGAGGACATAGCTGCCTTCAGACTGAAGCTGAAGCACATGGAGGACTGCCGGTTCAACAGGAAAATGCATTACCGCCAGCCTCAGGCTTACATCGTTCAACAGTTGGTGAACACAGGATGTTAAGATTAATATCACCCACACTTGCAGTTCCCAGAGAAGCAGGCATATTATTCTATTTTTGTAGCTTGAGTGCCTGCTATTCCTGGTTTTTAGTATTGGCACATGGTTTTAAAAGCATCAACAGGCTTCAAAAAACCTTTAGTTTTGGGTCTCTGATTCAGTTGTCATTTTGCAGTGCTGTTCTAAAATAACATGAACAGAAGTAACAGCAGCCAATGATAAGGAACCATAAAAACAATTCTGTTGTACTACAGGTTGTTTAGTCAACCATCTGTCATTCATTTCTTATTGTCAGCTTCAGCTTCTTGCTGTCAAACGCAGCCTTTGAAGGTGTTTGTGCGATTGAATGCAGACCTACGATTTGTCCTCAGTTACATCCAGAACCCGCTGCTGCTGAAAGGGAAAAAGTTTGACGTGCGCTCCTACCTTCTCATCGCATGCACTGCACCTTATGTGGTCTTTTTCCGTCATGGTTACGTGCGACTGACTTGTGACCTCTATGACCCCACCTCCAAGAACCTTTCTGCCCACCTGACCAACCAGGTAGACCCCTAATCTAGATAGACTCTGCGAGAATATGAAGGGTTAACTGGAAGATCAAAGTCTAAACGGTTTTGCAATCATCTGCTTGGAAATCAGACAGCTGTTAAAAAATGTGGTGAATGGGGGAAGCAGTTAGAAAGCAGGTCCTTCCAGTGGACCTTGTAACAAGGCTAAACGTGTCCTGAAACAATGTGCCATCTTTCGTATACACTAAGAAATGAGTCCTGGCTATAGCAGAAATGTGTATTTAGGAATAGAAACCAAAATGACACTTTACATCATCACTGTTTTAACTAGAGCGGTATGTCTTTGAAATGTTATTTACAAGCATTTCCACAGACAGACCAGATCAGATTCAGATTCACTTTATTGTCTACATTTAGCAAAACACACAAATCACTGTAATTGAACCATTAAACTAGCAAAGGATTTTAACCTTGGTTTATTTTGTATTTTAGCTTGAATCACACATTAGTTTAGGTTTTACTTTCGGTGGTGAATTTTATGTGCACATCAGATATTAAAGATGCTAAACATGTTTCAGCTGGAAAATTATTGCTAGAGGGACACTCATGTCTGTCTTTTTTTACGCTACATGTCTTCATTATTTCCAGATCAAGCTTTTTGTTTTGGCACAAACTTGCTACCTGCCTCTGCTCACATCTTCGTGTGTCTCTGGTCCCCCTGCTGTTCGTTTCCAGTACATGCAGAAGAAGAACCCTCTTTACAGCCAACTGAAGGAAGACACTGTGTGGTCCATGGAGAGCTTCAACGCCTACGTCAACGACAGGTTTCAGGCTGCAAAGGATCTGCCCAGGGACTGGGTGCTGGGCGCCTTTGCAGTGAGTGCAGTGTTGTAGCTCTCAGGGACCAATTACAATTATAATGATGGTTACTGGCACATGCAGCTAATTGAGATTGTGGTTAAGTTTTGGATGCATCATCTCATCACTAAAATGAGATGTTACATGTGATGGGTTGTTTTTTTTTTACAGTGCCCTGCAGATTGGTCGGTTCATTTTTGGCGTTGTGTCACACACACACACACACACACACACACACACACACACACACACACACACACACACACACACACACACACACACATTTCTTTGACTTAAATGAAGCTTGAGCTATATGAAGTAGTGAGGAACTTTAATTAGTTGAAGTGAAACAAACCAGCCATTAATACAAAAGTCGTAAAATCATTCTGATGCCTAATGAACAACTTTCTTTCTCCCTGATATTCAGAAGCGCATGCAGCAGATCATGAGCCAGTGCTTCTTAGCAGTCAAGTCAAAGTTAGACTGCCGCCTGGGGTTCTTTGACTTGATCGGCTGTGACTTCTTGGTCGATGAAGACTTCAAAGTGGGTAGGACATTTCTGGTAATGTGAATGCAAACAGTGTTTAGCATGTGCATTGAGTGTGTGCATTCCTGATAGGTGTGGCTGCTGGAGATGAACTGCAATCCAGCTCTCCATACAAACTGTGAGGTGCTAAAGGAGGTGATACCCAGCGTGGTTGTGGAGACACTAGGTGAGTTCTGGAAAAACAAACAGCACGTTTCGCAGGCCCCAAACTCAAATTCAGCATATGTTTGTATTAATACCACTCCACCAAAGATGTTCTCACATTTTGTTTAGTGTTTAACTGGCATAGTCACAGTTCCCTTTATTGCACATGTTTGCTAAACAGGCTGATGTGTTGTAACACCCAAAAGTGTTTTTTCTATCTATAAGTCTGTCTGTTGTTTTATGCCCTTCTCTAGATTTGACTCTGGAGATCTTCAGGAAGATTCGTGGCAGGCAGAAAATTTTTCCTTTGGTCAGTCAGAGGGAGTTTGTGCTTCTCTATAGTGCTTTTTCCACTACAGAGAAGTCTAGCATGGAATTGCAGAAACACACCAAAGATGCTCAGAAAACTGAACCCAGAAGGTTTATGTGTGGAACAGAGGAAAAAAGTGTTCCCTCGGCACCCCCTGATAATTCTGCAAATGATTCAGCACTTCCAAAACGAAGGAGCAGGTCAATGAGTGGCCACCGTCCCACCAGCACTTCACAAAATCATCATGAGTCAGGGCATTCACATTATACAGCTAAACTCAAGCTAAGCAAAAGTACTTTGAATCGTCATTTAAAGGCTGGAAATGACCATCACATCCCCGTCATCACTAGCTCTGAGTGAGTGAAGCTCTACCTGTCTGTGGCTCTCCTGGAACACCGTACCTTACAGTATTGAACATGTGGAAGAATTTAGGATATGAAGAGTTTAGTGTAGAAAAGAAAAGAGGAACTGTGACAGTATGCAGACAGCTGCGGTATAAAAAGCCTTTGGTGCTTTTTAAAGATTTTAAGAGAAATACTCTGGAAAATGCGTCAATAAAGAATGTATTCATCATCAACAATATCTTCTGGCTTCTTTTTTTGTCCTGTTTGGTAAGGAAGGCGTGGCGAAGAGAACCCATGTCAAAGTCATTTTTCTTTGTTAGTGCATGCATACAACATTCATTCTCAAATCAAAGGGTCTGGTAGAAAATGCATCAGTGAGTCATCTGACATGAAGTTGCATCAGCAGAGCAGCTTCTGATCTGTGGAAAGTCACTCAGACGTGATTGTGTGCAAACCCTCCCACCACCTTACTGCAACTTTAACCAGGAAGATCAACGCAAGGCTCCACTCTACAGTTGTTGTAGCTTGTTTTGACTGCAGCCCTTTACCTCTCTGTGTCATAACTCATAATTATCTCTCTTGGCTACTCAGAGTCAAGTTCAGCGCATGTAAACTAGACAGGCATGGCCCCATTTTTCCCAATAAGATAACTGCTTCCACACGTTTCACAACAAGGAGGGAGCTTGTCTTATCAACTTCAGGAGGTATGATAGTTTTTGACCTTCATCTGGTCGGCTCGTCTTTTTGTGACAAAACAGTTTTTATTTATCATGCTGATACATCAGCAGGTTCCCAGCGTAAGTTCAGAGTGTAAAATAGGAAGCTGCTCAGTCATCTGCCGACGGCCAACTGACAGGAAGGAAGGAACAACTACTACGCTGCGATTCAACAAAAACCTGCCACTTTTGTCTTCAATTCCTCTTCAAAAGCTTTTTGTTTTCGGGGCTCTGTGGAAATACACACTGAATGCTGGCAAAAAGGGGGAACTAGAGCTTAGCAGCACACCGCCTCCTCATCCCCTGCTCCTGTGCACAATATCCTCTTCTAAACCCACCCCCCCATTTTTTTTTGCTATCTCTTTGGTTTTAATGAGGCACGCACAAACTGTTTGGATGATTGTCTAGACAGATGGTGCTCAGTGTGTGGAACAGAAGCTGAGACGAGGTAAAGAGGGACAGACTCCTTCTCCGTCATGGGATGCTGCAGTGTGACCCAGAGGCATACTGGAGTGGACGAGGTGGGCCCTGATGAGATTGAGCTCCTGGAACTCTCTGGAGACAATTTAGGGTAAGACACAAATGCAAGATTAGTGTTTGAAGCTAGGAGCTGTTCAAAAAATAAAACAAACAATTTTATTTCACTGTATTTTGATCCTGCAACAAAAAGTTAACTATATAAATATATATATAAATATATAAATAACAGTTAACAGAACGGCAACGTGTGAATTTCACTCAGTATTTTTTTGAGTGTATCTCTAAAGTCACTTTAAATGTGGTTTTCTGTGTTTTGGAGGAAGCGGTGGCAGGCTGTAAAGTGAAAAGAGAGCTGCTTCTCTTTCAACACATGCGGTTTTCTGTGGCATTTCATTCTTGACATTTTTAAGGTGATAATGTAAAACGCAAGCATAATCCCTTTCAGCACTGCAGCATATTCAGTGTTATCATGTACAGGATATACCACACACACTACATGCTTGGCTTTACAGTAACAGGATGTGTTGTCACACAGAGCACTTTAAACTTTAAAACTGGATTTAAATCCAACAAGAAAAAGAAAACAAAAACTGCAGAACAACCAATGACACGCGTTCGATTTCTGCCCATCAGCACCTCATGGAGACACAAGACAGGAGAGCTAATTGGCTCCTATTTACTCAACATGAACTTGGGTGCTCAGTGATGCTGCACTGATGTGATTAGCAGATTACTATAAGACAATGGTTGAAGCATGGAGGGGTTTAATACAGAGTAAGGGCGGGACAAATCCCCTCTCATTCAAAGGCTGGGGGATTAGCAGAAGCTAATCACTGCAGGAGCTTCTGCTCCTTATGTGTAGCTCTTTAATTATAACTGCTTATCAGGCAAGCCACTTATGTTTGTATTTCATAACACACACAAAAGTGTGTGTTTCAAAGATGTCTTAGAATGTGCGCTTGCTAGCTACTGACTGGCTCAGTATACTGATGCTGACCTTGTTTATATACAAGAAAATAATGCAATTTCAGGAGAACCGGCTTAACTAGTGCCGTCACTAGTATGATAATAACAAAAACAGCTATAACGTTTAATCACCAGATGAGTTAGATCAGTAAATATCTAACAGTAATAACAACTTCAAGTCAGTTTATTATTAAACTTGACTTTATGTCCCCAGCCATGATTGTTTTTGTGTTGTTTCAGAGTTCCAGGTTTATTTACATTGCTTCTTGAATGCACTCAGTAATTATATTACACAATCATAATATAAAATGTGAAGTTGAACTGTGTGTGAAGTCATTGTTGTGTTCACGAAACCTGTTTAAACTTTGTGTTATGGCATGTCATCCTGCCGGAAACAGCCTTTAGAAGGTGTCTATACTGTGGCCATGCCAGGCCAGCATTATGTGGTTATATGTTATATATGGTTATACCACCTGCCTCAGTCATTTGATATCTTTCTCAGAAAATGAGTTTTGATTGATTGACGGTTTTCAAGCATGTGGTCATATATACAAAATAGAACTAAATAGGGCATATACATGAAGAAAAATAAAGTCCTCTAGTGCTCCAAAATGAGCAGGAGGAACCAACACTTATGAACTCCAACCCTATCACACATTTATAGCTCAGTCATATAGTTAGCTAGTTCCTGGGTAGGTTTAATACATTATATAACAACATTATGTAAAACATACAAAAATATCTATACTGAAAACACCTCTTGTAGCTTAATGCTCCCCCTCAATCAATCTATCAAACATATATTTATACATTGATTTAAATTTCTGGCAATGTGGACAATGCTTGTGCTTAGCCATTTTACAATGTTCTTACATTTTACAATGACCTATTATTATTTTCCTACAAATACAAGTAGTCAGCCTGCTCTAAGAGAGAGGATAACCCTCTTATGGCCATAACAGGCACAAATTGTTCAATTGTTTCATGGCCCAGTATTAGATAAATTAGAATTATTTTAAAATGTGAATGGTCCAAAGTCAAAATTTAACTTACTTCTCAAACAATAATATGAAATCATATCTACTTCCTTTCAGCTCTGCATGACTATACTCAAAAATCGACCATTTTGGCATGTATGCTAATTGTCAGTACAGTTATGACTAATGCATTAAAGTGTTTGTACCTTCACTGAGCAAGAGTGCGTGTTTGTTTTCAGTGTGTGGAGCCTGGGAGAAACCAGACTTCAGCTGTCTGTGAGGAACAGCAGAGACGAGCAGCCCCAGCCACCACGCAGACCTTCAATACCACACCTGGAACAAGAGGTTGCTATGTGTGTGTGCTGTGTACTTGACAAATAAACATCTTGACACTTTGATCGTGCACTTTTCAAGGTCAGAGCATGCTGTGTGGTTGAGTCTGAATTAACACTTGTAGTGCTGAGCCGGGGTGAGACGAGACCTCGTGCGCTGTAGGAATTTCCAATGCAACGGTGACATATTCTGCATTCCCCTTTGGTGTGATTCAAACTTTACAGGAAATATACAAGAGAGGAAACATTGCTAGACACAGCTTTGTTCTCAGACTTGATTCAACTCTTACACTTTACCTCTGTATTTGTTCCCTAAAGACAGACACAAAGTTTGCCTAAAGACAGTGATTCAAGCCTTGCAATGGTGAAATAAATTCAGGTTTGCTGTGTAATGCATGACTCTGTGGAACATGTGCCCATGTGTTAATACTGACTATAAATAAATAGAGTGATACGAGACAGTGGGAAGGGGGAAATGGCCACCCACTAGAAAAATTTTTTTTTTTTAAATTCTCTGTATTTAAGAGAAAATCTTGCATCTTTTAACACTGCTGTCAAAGACAGACAAAAATAAGACACATGAAATGAGCCACAGACATGGGGTGATATATTTTTGTGTCTCTAGGTGGTGCTGTGGGGAAAGAGCAGAGATGAGCTCCACCAAAGGATATACTCCCAACAGCCAATCAGGGGCTGGGAGGGCCAAGCTGCCCACATGTATGGAGAGATCATCCACTCCTCACTGGTGTCTCTCTACATCAGCTACACACAGGTAATATGGTAACACACAAAAGGAGTGAGAAATTTAATGTGTGAGACAGTCCTTGGATTTAGACTAAACTAAAATGAGCAACAAAATAAAATGAAAAAAATTGCTGCAATAAGAAAAATCACATTTAAATTAGTTTAATTAGTTATAAATTAGTTAAATATCATAAACAAGTCACTTAGCACCCACACATGTGTTTATGTGGCCCTTTTAAAAAAGCAGTGAAAATGATTAAATCCTGTGAATTGTGCCTCTGCAGGAAACCCAAGAACACTTCCTGGTTTTGTTCTCTTTCCACCTACTCATCCTTTCTCTGGACCACTCTCGGCAAGACTTTGTTTATGAGGTATTCTTTATACTTTTTAAGACGTGTGGTTAGAAATGCTATGTTAGCAGACGATCACTGGAAAACTGAAGTAAACATATTCTTTCACAGAAGTGAAAACCTTTATTGGATTAGTGTAGTGTAACATAAAACTAAAAGTGGGTGTTAATAATAAAGCTGCGGGGTGTTGGAAATTAAATCACGGGCTGTCATTTGTGCCCTGCAGAAAACAGCTACAACAGAGCATTTTTAACTCATTCTATGAGGACCCCAAGCCAAACTGGTCAACATAAACAACAAACCTTTTAAACATGATATCAGCTTAAAAGTGTGATCATACACTACATGCATGTGTATTTAAATTCTAGTGGGGGTTGTTCCTTATGAGGGGGTCGTTGACCCAGTACTAGCCTTTTACGTCATCACATGAACCAAGGTTTGGAAAAAGGCATGGGACATTACCACTGCTGAAGCCACTGTGAAACCTTACCCCTCCCAGGCTACTGAGGTCACCTAATGGAAGGCTCTTTAGATCCTTGTGTTGTACATGCACATGCCTTTTTTCACACATTGGCTTTATTAATAATGAAAAATTAATTCATTAACTTATTAAATTGTCTCTTGTGATCAGAAAACTGTATACTGTAACTTTAGACCCTAGTCATAATACCCTGCATCAAGCTGCATTCAAACAGGTTAGAATTTTACTTCCAAGTTGCAAAAGGTGAAAATAGAATGATTTAAGTTTTTATTTCCAGCTATGGGTCAAACCCCAAATCTACTGTCAAACGTCTATAATGCAGCTATTCAGATCCACTGTGCCTGCCACCTTCCCAAACACCTTTCACTTTTTTTTGATGAAAATCTCCAAACTTTGTAGGGTGAATTATGTTTTGAAAGTGTAGAAACACAATAAATCTGCAGGAACTTTTAGGGATCAATGTCCTAAATTCTTAAATGTTGGGTTTTTGTTGTCAGGCAATTTCTGCACTGCAATCTTAATACAGGAATCTAATCGTCGGTGTTATTCATTTCTTTAAGTTTGTCTTCGTTTATCTTGCAGGGCATTCTTCCCCTTTCTGGACTTTCCTTCCAAGTTGTCTCTCTGGACTTGGACGCATCACATTCGCCACACATGTTTGAAATCAGCAGTGAGTCAGTGGAAATTACAGAGTTCCACTAAGACGTGCAATGCAGTGTGAAAAACTAAGCATGATTTATGCTGTTCCCTTTTCTATCCAGGTCCAGTGATGGACTCCAAGGTGTTCACGTGTGCCAGTGCGGCAGACCTACAGAAATGGATGCAGCATGCAGAAGACAGGAGATACAAGGCCATGATCCAACCCATGAGTCCCTCCCACTGCGCTCTCTCCTATCTAGTACTGACTAACTGTTGCACTGCATCTGGTTACCAAAGTATTGTAGTTACATGTCAGTAAAATACACTGTGCACATATTTCTCTTCTAGTTACCGTGTGATGAGAACTGGAAAAGAGAAGAACTGAAAAAATACTTACTACAAGCTCCAATATGGCAATGGGAGGGCTCACCCATACAGCACATGGGTCAGCCGAGCTACGTATCTATTGTCCACATCATCAACACACAGAGACAGGTAGTAAATACTCTTCAACGTCCTCTGAAAGTTTTCTGTAACATATTTTTAAAACATTTTTTGTGTGTTGACATATTAAACTAAAGATGATCAACTGTTTGGCGGGCACAAAAATCACCAAAATTAGACAGTAGGCAATTTCCATTTAGATCATTAAATAGAAACTTGACTTCTTTTTTAAATCCTAATAAAAATGAGCTTGTTTTATTAGAATTATAAAATAGTCTTTGGGGAAATGATGAAGCCATCATAGGGAACCAAAAAAATTGCTTGCAAATTAATAATAAGACTGCTCTGAGTTCTCATTCACGGTAAAAAAGGATTGGGTAACTATGACATTAACATTGTGCAACTAACTTATGACAAACCACAACTGGAAAGTCTTGTTAAAATCATGTTCATTGCATTCATATATTGTATGAATGCAATGAACATGATGTATACATGCTGTCTTTCAGCATGGAAAGACATTTTCTTCTGACTTCTTAAAGGCCTCAGAAAAGTGTAAAGACCCTATTTTCAGTACTCTTTCCTTCTACATTTACCACATGATGCAAGTTGAACCATAATTGACAAGAGCACATATTTCCCCTCAGCTCCTAAGAAAAAGGATGTGCAACCTTGTTCTCTATCACCATGTAGCAGTTTTCACTCTTTTCACCTATGAGTTCTCATAAATATACATTGATACGTGTGTAATTCGATCTTCCAACAACTTAATGCAATCTCATAAACTTAGAATTAATCCAATTAAAAATACAGTCCTCCCACCATCTTGAATACAGTTGTTGAGATAGACATCGCTATTCCGCATAAATGCGTTTTATATATGACTAGAGACCAGCCACCTGCGTAGGACATGTTAAAACTCATAGGCATACGAATGCAGACTCACCATATGACAGATCATAGCTGTGTTTTATCATAAAGAATGTGACCGGCGTCTGGATAAAACGTCATTCTCTACATCATCAAATCAAGCATCATCTCTTGAACCAAAATATGGGTGTTTTAACACACAAAAACTTAAATATGCTTATTTATTCATGATATTTTCTCAATTATTTATTTCCAGCACATTAGACATGTGACACTTCCCTCCAGACAGCTGCCAACAGGCCGGCTAAACAACAACAACAACAACAGCTGGTTATAAGCTAACATTATGTCAGCTAATGTTAGGGTGGAGTGTTCTAAAAACAAACAAAAAGAAAAAAAACAGTTTTCTTCAGATAAACAGGTTGATATACATTCTCATTCATATCATATGAGAGTTTATTCACAAGTGTCCGAGTTAGATCTACTTCAAAAAAGTATCTCGAAAGCCAGCTAACAGCTGCTAACTGTGGCTAACAGAAGCTAAACAGTAGGTAGCAGAGACTAACATCAGCTAACAGCAACTAACATAGATTAATCCCAGATAACAGAGACTAACAGCCACTAACAGTGGCTATCAGCAGCATAAACAGCGGGTAACAGAGACAGAGATAACAGAGGCTAACCCCAGATCACAGAGGCTTACAGCAGCAAAAACAGCTGTACTTACTGACAGAGAAGTTCAGGGTATCTTCAACAAGTCACTTCTCTGTCCCTGTCATGGGCAGAAGTGAGATTCAGATTAGTGTTGTTCTTTGTTCAGATTATCTAAAATGAACATGGGCAAGAATTTCCATAAAGCCGCTCAATGCACAAAAAGTCTTTTCAGTCATCTCCAGGTTAGGTGACGTTGCCCTTTTAACGACAAAAGCGGATAAAAATCCTAGAAAAAATTAATGTGATCATCCTTTAAATTTGAAATATAACACGGTATAACAGGAAATGTGAGTATGCTCACATACAGTAACCAAGGCATGCTGGCTTTGTTCTTTTAGGGTCTCCAAGAAAGACTGATGGTTCTCTTCCCTCAAGACATCGTGCTTCTATCTGTTGACAACAAGCGCCTGACTATAAGATATGAGGTACTGCAAAATTACTCTGTGGGAAAAATCCATAATAACACCTTTTCTGCTGCTGTGACAGCAAAACTTCCCAGTGTCCCAGTAATTATGACATGTTCCTTGTTATTTTGGTAGGTAACATGGTAGTTGAAACTTTCTGCCTTCATCATTCAGTATCTTTGTAGTAGAAAATTATTTCCAAAATGATGAACTAACTATTCTTTTTTCATTTTCGCTCGTATTTATATATACACTGTTAGAGAAGTGGAAGCTCAGGCTTCAGACTGCTCTACATGTTTAGTTTCTGGCTGAGCTTTTAGACTTTCGACTGTGTATGATGTGAGAGGAGATGTTGTTTATATGGTTATCTGTCTTTAAGGACAGAAGCCCAGCTCACCTGTTGTTAAAACCTTTAAAGCAGCATCTAGAAAACAACTTGTCTTTTCTGTCATCTCTAACAGGGCAGATTGCCCCGACAAAGTGTCAAAGCAGTTGAGAGGTCAGCCTTGCCTGGACGGCTGGAGTTTGAACTGATAGGTACACTCTACACACGTGGTATCTTTGTATTTTTAGTTAAATGCAGCGTTGGAAGGGCAAAAATAAATATGTGATTCATTTCATATAATCACTGTTTTTGTTTGGATTTAGGTGAACTGGTGGAGCCGCTGCAGGTCTCTTGTACCTGCATGGAGGATTATCAGAACTGGATTTTTCAGTTACAACAGGTTAGACATGATTGTATGATTATACATGTTTAATGAACCATTAAAGAATAATGTATGGCTGTAACAGTGAAAGAGGCTAAACAGGTCAGGAGAGATGAGGGAGTCACAGGGAAGGTGATCGTTTGCAGCCAGTTTGTGTAGGTTGAATTTTAAACATTATTATGTGCTTTTTATTTAAATGAGTGAAAAATAAAGACATTTTAAAAATACTTTTCTGTAAATTAATTTAAAAAACAGCCATGTAGCACTTTATCAGCCAGCAATACTCATTCACCGGACACTTCATTGGGTACACCTTGCTAGTTCTTCATGGCATAAATTCAACAGAGTGATGGAAACATTTGTCTGAGATTTTGTTCCATGTTAACATTATAGCATCACACATTTGAAATGTAGCCTCGTTTTTCTTTTCTTAGTCGACACGAGTGGCACCTGTTGCGGTCTTCTGCTGCTGCTTTCAGAGATGGTCTTCTGCATACATCGGTTGTAACTAGTGGTTATTTCCATGCTTGAAGCAGTCTGGCCGGTCTGCCCTGGCCTTTGGCATCAAAGACATTTTCTCCTTCTAGGATCATTCTCTATAATCCCTCGAGATGGTTATAATGGAAAATCCAGTTTAAATCACCTTTATTCCCCATTCTGATGTTTAGTTTGCAAGTCATCTTGAACATGTCCACATGCCTAAAGGTGATTTGCTGATTAGATATGTGTGTTAACAAGCAGTTGAACATGTATATCTAATGAAGTGACCAACAAAGAGTTTTTTTGGCCTAAATGGTTTGCCAAGAGCAGGAGCACATAAACATTCAAGAAAATTGTGGCATTAAACGCTATGTTTCCTTAGCAGTTGTAAAGTAGCTGCATAATAAAATACTTTCTAGAAGAAAACTTTCTATGAACTGACCGATCACATTTCTGCATAGTTTAGGCTTATGTGTGGTAGTCACTTGTTTTAGTTTGGTATGAAAATCAACTTGTATGAACTTGTTTGAGATTAAAAGCACATTCATGCAGCTATATTCAGCAACTCTGAAAGCAGAAGATATAAAAAATGTTTATTTGGACACTCCTTAAGCACAGGCTTTTTAAAGTCCGTTGTTTTTCTAGATTCAAGAAAAACTGCTTGTCATGCAGAACATGACGTGTGGTGCTTTAACCGTGCGGCATATTTGCGTAAACAAGATTTTCTTTTTAATTTGCAGCCAGACAGAAGCAACCATGTTACTGTGAGTCAACCGCCACCTCCGATAATGCCAAAGCTGCAGAGGAACAGGAAGGAGTCCCAGGAACCAATGCTAGCAGCCGACCCATATCACATCAATGGACGCGGCTGATTCCTCAGACGGGAGGAAGAGCCTCAAATGTCACTGTAATCATAAATTTGAAACATGTAGATCATTTGTACATATGTCTGGTATGTGCCACAACATGGAGGCAGAGCAGTGAAGACTTCTCGTTCTAATCTTTGATATATTTGGTTGATTTTGTCACTGTGAACAGACAGAACACAGCACTTAAAGCCGGTATTCATGTTAGAGCGTAAACTAGTCCTTGACCCAGTTTAAGAGCAGATCAGAGCTGAAGAAATGTTAGATGTAGAAACTGTAGAGTCTCAAAAATAGCTTATTAAACTTAGGGCTGAATAAACTGTAAATACCTGTATGTAGCTTTGTTTTACCTTTTCAAAATAAACTATTTAAAAAATTTTTAATTCCAAACAACATATTGTAAGGATCTGTTTATTTCAGAGGCAAAACATTTACAGTAATGTGCAGAAATCCAGAAAACATCCAGTGTCTGACAGCGCTTGTAATTACTGTGGCGTTGGGAATTAAACTGACTCCAAATGTCATATTTATACAATAGTATTTGTCAAATCTTAGTTCATATAAATTACAGTCATAACGTTTTGCTCTTTATACACAAACCCATTTTATCGGAAAACACATTTACATCAGAATCTCCTTAGAGAGGAACCAGCTAGAGGAGTAACTATAAATACACATACTGCAACTGCAACAGTTTAAATTAAAACTAAGAAGTGAGATACAGAAATAAGCTGTGTTACAAACATTTCATGTGCCGCTGGATGAATTTACACTGGAATCTTAATTAAAGTGGTTCATTAACAACAGCTTTCAGCTCAGTCACACTGTGCTATTGGTCACTTGTGAATTTTTACACAAAATAATTTGAAGGATGGAGACCTATACGCAAGTTAGTGCTTAGTGTATGCAAGCAGTATTTTTTCAGTATTTCTAGTATAATGGTATAATCAATTATATTGCTAATTTGGGTCAAAAAGGTTTTTAAAATGATTACATGTAACGCTAAACGTCCACATTTACCACATGGATGGTTAATGTAAATGCCCGACAAGGTGAAACTGGTAGGTTTTTCAGTTCCTGGTTTTATAGGTCAACAGCTGCTCGCTGCGGCTTTGACTTCATGCAGATGTTACTAAAACAGGAGTAGATGTTTCAATGTTATGTTGTTGTACACCAGTCATGGTGTGACTGACAAATTAGAGATTTCACCAGTGGATTCTGAACAAAAGTGGAAGTCTATGGCACAGAGGAATGCACACAATATATCAGGGTTTGGCTACATATGTGGATACAGTGTAACCGGTATTAAACCCAACGACTTGTTTCATTTCTAAAATACCGTCCTGAAAGCATTTCATCACAGCACGGGTACTGCAGATCATGTCCAGATAAAAAGGTATCATCCTCTAATAAAGAGGTAAGCATGTTTTACCAAATTCTTATCACTTTAGGGTGTAGATGGAAATAATGCGCTGTTGCACTGGTAAAAAATCGTATATCACTGCCTGTGGTGTGTCCTGAGGCATCTCAGAAGCAGCACCCGCATCAAGCACATTTCTGATTATTAGAAGAGTGAACCTGCAGCACCCCACAGAGGCCAGGAGACAGCCCAAAGTAAGATTGTGCCCCACATGAGCCATGACAGAAAAACAGTGACAGACTTGCTTAGTGATGCTTACATTTACTACCTCTGGTGATGAACGTGCACATATTTAAACCACATTCTTCATTCTTTCCAGCCTGTAAAAATGGTACCGAATCATGCATAAAGTAATCCCCCTGTGTAGTTTACAGTCTTACGTGTGGAAAATCTAAATTACAAATGGAAAATGAGCATTAGAAGCTTTGCACTCTCTTTCTGGAGCTAGTGTGCTAATGTCAACCACGGGGATAACAATCAAAACACGTTGGCTTGTTTTAGCACCTGCATACTTTACGGAGGTCCCACGTCCATCTAAAAAAGAAAACAATCATCCACAAGCTTCATAATGCAACTTTAACACATGAAAAGTTGCAAGTTAAAAAGAGTTAGTGCTCTCCCTTCAGTTTCTGTGTGACACATTTGATGCGGATATTTTCTCTGAGGTTGCGGAGGCGCGCGCTGCGACTTGTGATTTCCTCCACGTAGCATTTGGGGAACCAGCCCCGCTCCCCGTCTGACAGCCTGATGCCTTCCACCCAGCCTGTTGAAACACAGCAGCCCTTAGACATCAAATAAACAGCTGCGTGTTTAATGCATCCATGTTCTGTTCATTTAGGTTCAGGCTGGAGTGGTAAAAAAACAAAAACAAAAAACCAGACTCTGCCCGATTCTTACCATCACTTGTAATTGTCTTGGCGTGAAGAATGTCAGCTTTTTCCAGTGTTAACTCATCGTGCTCTTGAGCCTGGTAGCTTTTGATGCACTGAACTTGTGATATATCTAATAGGAAAAGGCACGAAGCGAGAACATGAATGAGGAGGTGAATAGTGTTGCCTTAAATCTTTCTGCACTGATAGATCTCCACTGACCATCATTTTCATTGGCTTGCTCGATGTCTACGAGCGGGTCAGATGGAAACATGGCGGTGATCCATCTCTGCTTCCCGCTCCTTGGCAAACACAAAGCCGACAGGAGCGGTTAAACAACTTAACTTGTCCAGCTGTGACTGAAGCTTTTGACAGACATGACACTCACTCGGTGTGTGATTTGAGCAGAATCTGATGTTTGAGCTGCTGGCCTTCACACAGCTGTAGGTGGAAGATGAAGCCTGAGATGCCCTGCAGCTTCTGACTGAGATCCTTCACTTTCAACTCTCCGATTTTAGCGTGTACAAACACCATAAACTTCCATGTACTGCAAAGGACAATGGGTCATTTTAGTATAATGATCAATAGCAAGCAGTATATACAAATTCATAGATAAAACTACATCTCAGTAAGTTGTTGAACCACTAGCACCACCTACCCATTCTACTTGGTTTTGGTACTCTACAGAAGGAATGAAGCAGCAATCTTTTCCTATTTGGTGCAGGTGTAGCCTGTACTATTGGAAAAACTCCACCACTCCTCAATAAAGAGCATTCAGTACAACTTTGAAATGATTTGCAGGGATCCTTCCTTGTAAAGGGACAATCGAACCAATATTATGGCAGCAAAATGCTGCCTACAGCATAATAGAGTCACCTGATCACCTCACTGTGGGGTTAAAGGTCTGGGAAAAACACCAAATTGTCAAACTGAAACAACACCTTTAAACTAGGTGGATACCACCTTTAAGATCATCTTCTCATGCATATCTGAGCCGCTTCTGGCACTTTTACCACTTTTTAATGTTTTAATGTCCTATTATGACCCTCTGCATTTGTTCCATTTTGACACGGGACCTTAAACTTCGATGTGAAAGTGGGACGACTTTCATGCTGAGGGTGATCAGTCTTGATGAGATCAAGAGACCAAACAGCAGCTTTCGGTCAAAGAGTCCCCAGATCTCAATAATCAAAGCGGCGGGAGCACATCCTGGACTCCCCCCACCCCAACATTTATGGGGCTCTGCAACGTGAATTCATGGCCCAGGGTTAGACTGTCAACACACACTTCTACTGTCTTAGACCGGTGGAAATGACCCAAACTGGGGTCCTCGCCAGTGTGCCGCTTGCAGTTTACTGAAAATGGATGAATTTTTCTGGCCACACCTTTGGCACTTTTCATGTTATGCATCATTAGAGCAATATTTCAGCTTTTCTTTGTGTGCACACTGAATGTAACTCACTCCTTCCTCCTGGACAGCAGCAGGCAGTCATTGAACAGGTGGAGGTACACTGGCTTGGTGGGTAACTTGAGCTTTGATCCGGAGATGCT
The DNA here is from genome assembly GCF_000239375.1 of Pundamilia nyererei. Lineage (NCBI taxonomy): Eukaryota > Metazoa > Chordata > Actinopteri > Cichliformes > Cichlidae > Pundamilia > Pundamilia nyererei. Next base: position 2,555,848 of record NW_005187440.1, on the reverse strand, counting down.
CATTGTCTGAGTGTCTACTTCCAGGAGTTCTCCGTGCTTTACCAGCCAACGTGACTGGGAAATAAGAGGAAAGATCTACAAAGAAAGGAAGCAGGCTCCGCTTTAATGAACAAAAAAAAAATACAAAAATGTGATAATAAGAGGAACCTTCAAACGCTTCCCTCACCTTGCCCTCAAAGTGGATTTTCTTGTTGAGATGGATGAGTTCCTCCATCCTTTTCATCGACTGCACACTGGAGTTACATTCTTTGATGATCTAAGAAGACAAATACCAACATGGTGATTACTGTCATGTCTCACTACTGGTACTCATCCAACTGGCTATTACAGATGATAATCACCACCTTTTTTAGCTCATTGAAAGCTTTGGTGGCGGTGTCCTCATCTCGGGAACCTGGTGTTGTCCTTTTTAAGATATTCTGAAAAGTAAAGATGGTTTTGAAGATGTTCCAAGGAGTAAACAATACTTTTGTGTGTTGATGTCGCACGGGAAAAAGAAGAGTTATCCTGTATGCAGTTCCGTATGATTGGGTTTCAACTGGAATTCTGCAGTGAATGTTTAAGCGTGTACCTCCACTAGCATTTTAAGCCGCGTGATCCTCTGAAACGGGAGGATTAGGAAAGAGGTCAGAGGAAGTCTTTGGCAGATGGGGTCCTCCTCCAAGCGAGCCAGGATGCCGGGGAAACGAGGGTTTTCGTGCCTGAGAGGACAGGGCGAGAAATGTTTTAATGACTTTCAGAGAAAGTGAATCAAAATTCCAGCATCCAATTCAGCTTGAGAAAACATGCTCTTAGTCGAGATGAATCATCTGCAAGTTAAGTCATGCAGGCGTGAAAATACACCAGAGCACTCTCAGACAGCCACACAACAATCACACTTTATGCACTGCGGTCAAGCACATGTGCAGATGTGTGCTCACGTCTCCCGGGGCTGATGTGTTTCTACACTCACAGCAAACGCTGGTATGTCTGCTCCTGGTAAGCCTGGTTGGTGACATAGGGTAAATAAACCCTTCGCAGAGATGGGCAGTGGTCCAGGACGATGTCGCACACATCGAAACGGAGAATGTCTTCTTCCAGCCTGTGTTCCAGATCCTGAAGAAATCTACAGGCAACAAGCGAGGAGAGACTCAGAGAAGGAGATGTGATACTGGAGATGTCAGCACACGCCGACCTCAGGGTAACAGAAGGACGTCAGCTGCGTGTTACTTCACCTCTCACTGACATCTTTGACTTCGGGCAGCTTGGAGAAGAGCCACTGCTTTTCCTGAGCCCCGAGGCAGTCTGCGAGCTCCGGTGATAGCATGAAGTGGTCCACTGCGATTGTCAGGCTGCGAATGTACGACGCCTCGGACGTCACCAGCTCAAACTTTGCCTGAGTTTAGATAAAAGCAGCAATTCAGCTTTATAAAGAGCAGTAAGAGTGAAACAGAGATGAAATGAGACGGATACGTAATATTTTACTCACCTCCTGTAATTTCCTTTCTTCGTTGCTGAAGTTGTCGAGCTGCCCGCTGCTTCGAACATCAGGTATATCCTGCCACAGTGCAAAAGCAGAGCCTCGCGATGAGCGAAAGGAGCTGGATGGGGACAGATTTGATGGAGACGGGATCCCATCAGAGCCCTCCTCCCTGAGCCCCTCCTCCTCTGTGCCCGGCTCCTTCCCTTGCTGCCTCTGGATCTCTCTATTGATGGCGACGTCGCTGTATTCCTGGTACAGAATCGCTGCAAAAAGAGCAAGTTTGTTCCAGCAAAGCACAGGTAGGACTTTGTACAGATTGGAATATCTTACAGTTTTAGAAAAAACAAACACAGTAAGTGAAGCGAACTTACAGCTGGGTAAAAACCGTGACAGTCGATTTGAACTAGGAACAGATGGATGTGTGTTCAGGTCCTCCTCTATGGATTTCTTACGCATTCTGTGAAACGATGGGAAATGAAGCTCTATGTTTGATTTATTCTTTACAGATTTTAAGTAGCACTATTTTTGCTACTATTTACCCGAGCTTGGCGCTCCAGCGTTGCAAAGGCATCCCATTGTCACCGCTGGGAAAGGAAGGTGCCGGTCCCACGGGACTCTGGGGAGCGCTGTCACTGGAGCCTCCTGAGCTCCGCTGCTTTGAGTTTGACTTACCTTAGGAGAATGAAATGCAGATGGTGGATGTGAGATTTATGGAGAATAAAGTAATCTTGTGATTTATGACATGACCTTCTGAGACCTACTCTGATAGACCGCATGCAATAAAGGAGACAAAGAACTGTTGTACTTTCTTTTTCATGACTTTTTACACTAAGGATTAACCTGAGGCTTCTTTTCTGAGAACATAGGAAAAGCTATTTATCACTGTCAGTTTGTACACACTACAGTCAGCCTGTGCTTGGTGCTTGGCAGCAATAGCAAAGTTATTAGAGATGATGATTTTATGATTGTTGCCTGAGTGGTTAGGCTTTGTTCCACTAACATTCACCTCTAGAGTTTAAAGCACAGCAGAACTTTTAATGTGGCTGAATCCTGCAGTCTTTACAGCTTGTGGACACTCTTGCCTCTGCTCAGTAAATGCTAAATTTCTAATAGGGATTTAAGATTGAAACTTTTGGAAGAAGTAAATGGATAAACTGCCCCAAACAGCATGCTGTGGTAGTCATCTTATTAAGTCATCTTTAATTTGTCTCACTGATCTGTTATAATCCATTGGGCTGCTTTGGAAAACTCTTGATTGATCCATCACTGTTGTCTACTCACAGTCGGTGTTGGGGTTGAGGTTGCTGGAGCTCTGTCTGTCCCTGGAGGCTACCCGAGCAGAGAGCGACTTCCCCAGCTTCAAGGTGAAGGAGTTCTTCCTTTGCGATAGCTGAAGCCTCGATATTATCTCTGAAGCTGAGAAGCGCCGCCGTTCCTGGTCGCCTTGGCGGGTGCGTGACAAAGAGCTCCCTCCACCCGCAGCGATCGATGTGTCCATGCTGCCACTCACCTCTCCTACACATGGCATCGAGTCCTCTATTATCTGCAACGGTTCTTCGGGTAGATTAAAAATATCATCGTGACTGGTGTTTGAGAGATCCGTAGCACCGTCTGTGGATGAGGGACTTGAAATGGTCTCTAGTGAAGATATTCCGCTGAGGTCTTCCTCTAAGAAAGATGCAAAAGGTCCAGGAAAGATGTAGTCTGCTTCCAGGACTGGGCTGCTGAGCGATTCATCACTCGGACTGTCTGGGGAATAAACCTGCATCTTTCTCCCTGCGCATGAGAAAATTACTTTATTAGATGAGAAGAAAGAATGTTAAGGAGCTTTAGAGCCTAATTTGCCAAATCAAACAAAAGGTTTACACTCACGGATGGATTTCTCTTTCAGGGAACCCTGTGATGTTCTCCTCTGAGGCTGGCAGGAGTCTGGGCCCTGAATGCCAGGACATTCTGGTGACGACGGTAGCTGAGATTCCAAGGAGTCTCTGTTTGTGTACAGAGAGGACAGAGGGAACGATAGAGGGAGGCTAAGAGCAGCGTGGAGAGGACGACATACTGTCGTGACCGTTCGTGGCTTTTCAGTTTCCTCCTGCGAACGAGTCCTGCTGCCATTTTGGCATTCAAGCTCGCCGTCACCTGCGGCGAGTGTGGGAGAGTTCGAATTCAGATTTGTTCCACGCTCGCTGTCTGTCCTGCGGCCTCTGCTGCATGTGTCATTCTGTTCGTTTAGCGTCTGTCTGCAACCATTCAGATGCTGCGAGTGTGTTGTGCACTGTGCGTGTGGTATAATGGCCGGCCTTGAGGAGCCAAAACCATTTAATTTGTGAGTCGCTGTTGGCTGTAGCTCAAAAAAAGCCAGCGTTTCCTGCTGGCACACAGCAACGTGCTTGTGGTGACACATGTGGATGAGACGTCTGTCCTCGGTGGATTCACTCAGACTCTGGGACTCTGATGAGCCGCCCGGGATCCACATGCTGGGGGCTTCTCCTGGGCAACGAATGGCATGAAGGTGAGGCTGGAAGTCAGGCAAAGGTGAGAACCCATACCCGGGGAGCATCGCTGAACGGGCACATGAGAGCTAAAAAAGAAGAGAGGGAAGATCACAAATTCTTATTTTCTAATTCAAATGCAAATGAGCTGCAGACTGGAACTTTGTTAATAGCTTTGGTAAACAGTGGCTCATAAGGGACTGGATAAAAAAAGGATTTAGAAAATCTACATTCAGGATTTAGAACTGCCTAAAAAATAGCATTTAATTCTGCAGTAACATCTGAAAAACATGGAGCAAACATAATTCCTCCAACCACCTTGCTGGACAGAATGACTACAGCAGCATACCACTTATCTTGCAATCGAACATGGTCGGACGCGGCTCAGTGTTTGCAGCCTGGCTTAGTGTCGCCAGAGGATTCCTAACAATCGATCGAGTGTTTCGGTGTTTTCAGTTCTAATAAGCAGCAGTTCAAATTCTGGAAGTTTGTGAAACCATTTAGATCATTTATGGATGCCGACTGTGTGGAGGTGGCACAAGAACGACCTTCTAAAACCCTTTCTTCACATTTTACAACTCGTGCAGCAGGATAAAGGCACATATACAGCTCCATGAAAAAGGACCCTGAAACTGACATGTGCAGACATGCGCGCACACACACGCACACACGCACGCACACACGCACACACACACGCACGCACGCACGCACACACACACACACGCACGCACGCACGCACATTTAAGTCTGATGCAGTGTCTTCCTGCTCTAATTAAAGGACTTTTCTCCACACAGCATTCACCCCCTGTACTTAACATCTCCACACACACGTGCACACACTGCAGCTCCAGACAGAATACCACAACAGAAGAACAGACGGAGGACGAGATCGTCAGCACTCTCACCTTTCACCTGAGCTCTACACTCATCTGTCAGTCTGGTTGTTGTTCTGACTTCCTGTCAGCTGCTGTCTTCAGCAGGCACCTTTAGTGATTGACTATTTACAGTGAGTGTCTGCTGAAACACAGCAGCGGGTCATAAAGTTAGCTCTCCTGACAGGCTCTTTATACACACACACACACACACACACACACCAGTGGAGCTCTGTCTCTGCTTACACTGCTTCCTGGGCAAGTAATCCTCAACTTTTGGCCTAAACACCTAGGGAAAAGAATAAGCTAGACACGAACGTACAGCACACACACACACACACACAGCCTCAAACCCACAGAGAACTATAGAGGTAGGAAATAGTTTTTATATTCAAGTCACATCCTCGCAGGAACCTAGGCATGTGGTTCTGGCATAATCACACTGCTGTCGATGGCATCACACCAGATTCTTCTGTTTTCTTGGCAATAATAACAAAAAGTTAATGTCTTTGTCAGTTTTTTTACTGACAAATGCTCTTGTGGCTGAAGCACTTGGTTAAACTGTACGTAGCAAACAGATTTGCAAGCACTAATGCCGTTTTCCACACATGCGCGCTCACATTTGTGCCACATTTGTTTTCAGTCACTTCTTTTTTTTGTTCATTTTTAATAAAGATAACTATTGAATGCTCATGAAAAATATATATCTTGCAGCATAACTTGTTAGCACTGCAGGATAAAATATGTTAGCCTGCATGTTTAATTTTAAATCTATCCAGCTTCAGTTTATTATTTTAAACTCCTGTAAACTCACAGAGCGCAAAAATAGTGTACTGTATGACAATACAGGGCTGTATGTTAATTTTTAACTTTTCTATCAGTATTTTTCCACAACAGCCTACACACACACACACACACACACACACACACACACACACACACACACACACACACACACACACACACACACAGTGCAGGCTCTCTGTAGCCAGAAATTATACCCTTTAATTTGGGGATTTTTTTTTGTAATTTAGAGCTTAATCATCATTCTCACACTGCAAATGTTTACGAGAAGCTTACATTTTACATTAATGTATCCCATTAACCTGAGTACCTGTAATTGGCATGCGCCTAGTGTCCCTTAAGTGGATAAAAGCATACACTCGTGCTTTCACTGAGAGTATGTTTGTAATGTTGCGTGTTTGCCTGGAGAATCACGGACTGGAAATCACAGTTTACCTTCCTTTTTGTTGAGCGCAGATGTGTATGCTGTGAATATGAGGCCGTTGAAAAGCCACACCTGTTCTTGTGGCAAAGGTAGGCAGACCAGTCAATCCTATCTCTCTGTTTCTTTCTTACACACACACACACATACACACACACACACACACACACGGTAGGCAGGCTCAAATGGTTACCTGTTCCCCACTGCAGACAAAGGCAGCCTTTATCTGTGTACCTGGGCCAGGCCGCCCTGAGCACAGGACACCTGAGAGGGTGTGGGAACTGCTTATACTGATCCACTCATATAGTGCAGCCACTGAGCCATATAAACACATCTCGACCACTGCTGCATAATGACACCAGCTTACTGGTATCTGCATGTGATTACTGGCTGGTTATACTCTAATCCTGCTGTAGTGTATGTCAAGTATTAGCTAAACCCTCTCTACCGCTGTCGTTTATAGTGCATTGTCTAGCAAATAAGGGAAATAATCTATCCTAATGAATGAATGTTCACATAAGCCTTTAACAGCACGTTAAATGTAACATAAATCTGCGCAGCGCATTAGTTTCATCTTTTCATTTGACCAAGAGAAAGATTTAAAGAGCTGAGAATAAATCCCACTGCTGTGTTTTATCAAAACATGAAAGCATCCGATTACATGTGCTGCGCATTCCTCTCCCTGATACAATTATATCTATGCACTATTAAAATTTCAATTCCAAAGACGTGTAATTTCCCTTGTCACAGCAGGGTGTTATTTTGTGACTGTTGTGGACTTTGCTGCCAGTGTTTCCCCCCCTGTAATTTCACTAGGCTGCTCTAAGACAGCGTGTCTGCATACAGAAGTTAATGAGTGGCGCTGTGGCGTGCATTTAATGCCAGCAGCCAAACGGGGAGCACTTTTAATTGTGATACGTCTCAAAATAATCCTTTAATGGGGATAAGCGCAGGAATATGAGCATAAATCTATTGCTGATTCATCACGTCAACAGAGCCAAAACGCTGTGTAATCGCATAATTAAAGTTTGTCTGATGTTTGCTGCTGGGAGTTTAAAACAAATGGATTCATTGCTGGAGCTGTTTGTGGTTTTTGACAGTGAAGATGTACATGTCTACACTGTTTATTTTACTAATGCTAGGGTGTATAAAGGTAGCACTGCTTTAAATGGGCACGTAAGCAAATCTATCACAAACTTGTTGGTGACGAATCAAGATATTATTCAAACATCAACATGAACCCGTCCCACGCAGCACTTACTACTGCTGTTATCTTGCTGTGATTGACCTTTGATCTATTAAAACACGGCAACCAATGTACATTCCCAGTTCCCACTCGGATTCAAAAGTTACCTTCTGCCATGGTGCAGCTCCACGGGATTTTTCTAACTGGCTCGCTGACAACAATAAACAGCCAAAGTAATCCAGCTATCAACACAGGCACTGTAATTTATTTTAAGTCTTTTCCACATTTGCGTCTGTAAATACTCACTAGAGAGCTGAACGCACATTAATCGCAGCCTGAAAGAAGTAACGCTGATCTGAGCCCACGAAGACTGAGCTTGTGGTCTCCAAAAGTACAAAAACTAAAGGATTTTTATTTTCAGGGATCATAAAACTAAGAAACAGTATAAGAGTAGATCTAGCCTCTTCAAAAAAAAAAAAAGTTTTCACTGATGCCATTTCCCTGGCCGGAAACAGACAATGTCGTCTAACATCACAAACTAGGAAAAATAAAGCGTGTTGATGATTAGTCAAGATAAAATAGATAACACTTAAAAATGTACATTATTTTAGCTCTTTGGAAATGTGTTATCTCAATATGTCAGATAAAGGCGCACCCCCCACCCCCCAACAAAAATCTCTACGTTGAGTAAGACTAAAACTAGGTTTAGTAAAAAACTTTCAGTTGCTGAAATAAAAAAAAAAATCTAGTCATTTTAAAAATAACAAAAAATAGAAACTAGCTGAAATGATGATCTGCACTCACCAAACAAACTGAAACAAAGTAAAAATACCGAGCGTTTCATCACCAGCGCAGTGAGGATCTGGTGCATTTGTGTTTGTGGGACTGGTGTCTACACGACTTTGGGTCTGCTGCTTTCACAGACTCTCATGTTTCTATCAAATGTTCTGAACAGCTTTGAATCTTCCCCCCATAAATGCGCCCCATTTTATAATAACTAAAAAAGACCAAAACTAACCATAAAAACAATAAATAGAGATAAAGATACTTTGTCATTTAGTGACTCCCCGTCAACCAACGTCAAGGGATAAAAGCGGCTTTTTAAAAAAACGACACAGACATAGTAGCAATAAAAAAAAGTTTATATGGTTATTTACAAGAATGCAAAGATTACAATAGTGTGCATTTGCTTATATAGTAAATGTTAAACAATAAATGATTAAAGCCACTGTGGAATCCAGCTTAAACTAAACTGAGCTTAAAACAAAAACACTGCCGGGCTGAATGGATAAACTAAGATAAACTAATCCTGATCATCAGGATCCAGTATAAACACTTTACTTTCCTAACCTTCAGGCCAAAGCACACTTTGCTTTGCTATGATGCTGCAACCCACACAACGCTCCATAACAGGCGCCAGTGATAAAATACAATAATTTAAGGTTTTAAGGTTCCTTCCTTGCAGCGTTACGATGCCTTATGGCAGAAATATGAATAACCAGGCACAATGAAAAGATAACACACACACAGTCACACTTTTTTCCATGACTGCCCGTCCTCAGTGTGTTTGGTCAGACAGACGTGGAGTGTCCTGGCAGTGTGGTGCGACCATCTCACGTGTATGTGTGAGATCGCAGTTCAGCTCGGTCACATCGGACCACTAATTGCCAAGCAGCAGGCTAAAGAGCACAGCACTGTCTGCCGAGACAAGACGTGACATCATTCAGCGTCAGGGAAAAGCACCTTCCTCAACTCTCTGTTTTCTTCGAAATATTTCCATTGAGCGCTGGGACAGATGTGAAGCAGCTTTCAAAATGGAAAGCATAAAGCGTCTGATGCAGTATTCTGTTGTTGCAACAGCATATTTCACAGCGTGTTCAGTTCTGATGAGATCCTACAAGCTGCTGTAGAGCAAAAACGATGTCTAACTAGGACTAATTTGATGCAAATTATGATGCGTTGGCATACACAAAGTTAAAGGCAGCTGGGAACTTGTCGAGAAAATTTAGATCTAACAGAATATTACAGAGGTAGGCATGTTTAGCAAATGAGTAAATATCTTTGAAACCTCTGAAATGATGACCACAGCCTTTGGAGTTGTTATTAATGTTGCAATTGAACCTTGTGCTTCAGTGCAGCTACCATAGTTTTAAAAACAGCGTTTTATGGATGATTATGACGGCTTAAATCATTAGAAAGTGTTTTGCTATTTATTTATCTGATTACATACAGTTGATAATGCATCTATAGTGCAGTTGCACTTTCCCGGCTGATTCTTAAAATGTGCATTTAATTAAGGTGAAATTAATTCAACCGCACTGATGGAAATTTGCCTCAGTTCAGGTTTATTTTGTGCACTGCTTCAAATGTGCAACACTGACACGTGTGTGGCAAATCAGGTGGTATTCATGGTGTTTCATTTTAATCTTTCAAAATTAAGCTGTGCTGAATTCTAGTGAAAGAAGTAGTCCAGGTTGACGCGCTAATCTGCATTTCTTTT
>NW_005187440.1:2540112-2545808 GCF_000239375.1 Pundamilia nyererei | reverse complement strand
TCTGTGTGTGTGTGGCAGAGAGAGGGGCTCCCAGCCTTTAATTGAAACCGACAACATGTAGAGAGGCCCTCTCTAACCTTGTCTCGGCCAGTGGGCTTCCTGCTAGCAGAGATGAACAAACAGCGAACCCTCATTTAACAGCCTGGAAAAATGGCGACCATCTCACGCGTAAACGCCAAGACTTTTGGACCTTTAACCTTTCTCCTGCCCCCCACTCCCGGCTTCACTCATCCGCCATGACAACTGCATTCAGATAAGCTGATGCACAAGAGACACGCAGCCAGGATAGCAACGACACAAAGGAGCTATTGACAAAACTTATGGAAATAACCTGATCTAATTATGGTGCTTTGTCAGGAGTCGCAAAAGCTACCATGTAGATGGAGAGCCAAAGATCCAACAGGTTGTAAATCCAGAAAATCTGATAATGAGCACCTTCTGACAGAGGATGGTTATCAGAATGCAATGAGATTTGAAAAAAAGGAGAGCTGTTTTTGCAGGTTATGCCGAGATATGAAAAGTTAAACCCAATCAGATTAGTTAAAATTCAGCAAGCATGTCGTTTTTATAGTAAACGTTCCATTATACATATCATCAAGTCTTCAAATATCTTCTTTTTCTCCAACCACTAGATAAATGCCTTTAGATATTCATACATATTAGATTTAACTGACTCTCTTACCTGACTAGCTAATGCTAGTATCCTATATATTTTTTCTCTTTAGCTAATTTGAGCACCAATTCACAGAAGAAGTTCAGGACACTTTACACTGTACCTTAAAATATTAGCAAGAAACCCCAATGCTATATATCCAGAGGCTGATAAAACATATTCCTCCATGCTAAAAAATATTTTAAACACAGTACTCTTATACTCCTGGGTGTCTTTATTCATTACTACAAACATAAGCAAATCACTATTGTTCAGAAGGGTTAAAGAAATCTGAGCTGGCAGCAATCACTTCAGAGTGTCGGGTCAGAACACTTGCAAATGTTCAGATGTGAGAGGAACAAACAGGCAGAGTCCAGGAATAAAGTTGTCATTCTTTGTATTTCCAATTGAGAATGTGCCCGCAGCCGGACGAGAGAGTGTGTGTGGGTGTGTATGTGTGTGGTTTGGTCTTATGAACGTACACACTGTCCGTTGTTCGGCTGCCGTTTGTCCCTGAACTAAAGTTGCGGACATGCACCCCGATGGTGCATTCAGGGGGCATAGGAAATCCCATACACAAACCTAACCCTTTTGTACAACTATAGTTTAAACTCAGTCCTACATATGCTGCTCTAAATACTCAAACATCTAATACGGATTACTCCACAGCTGAAAATAGTTCCAAATGATTTGGTTTGTTGATAAAAGTTTACATTTTGTTTTCAAGTGGCACAGTGGAGCAGAGGTTGCCTCACAGCAAGAAGCTCCTGAGTTCGACAACCATTTAACTGGGTCTTTGTGTGCATGTTCTCCCCGTGTCTGTGTGGTCAGACTGGCGACCTTGTAGGTGTACCCTCCCTCTCACCCAGTGGTAGCTGGGGGAGGCTCCAGCCTGTCACAAACCACATCCTTTCAATTTATTACTCTGGGTTGTTTTGTTTTGTTATGTTTTTGGGGGGTTTTTTTTAGCCCAGAAGAGTTCTAATAACTGACTGCCATTCATGCAACTGCATTGGTTTCATTTTAGTTTATGGCTTACATCTGTCTGCTGAACAGGAGGATGGAGAGTTTGTTAGTTCTTCAACTGTCAATCAGAGCACTTTGATTCCTAATCTCATCTTTTGCCACGAGCTGAGCTCTCGAGAGTTTGACCTACTTTACACCGAACTGCTGCTGCATCTCTCGCATTCATCAGCTCCTGTGTTTGCACACACGCTCTCTGTTGCACTTTTAACTACAGTATCTCTCAGCACCGAGCCCTACCCATGCTCCTCGCTTTTATCAAGCGGACAGGCACGGACAAGCTATAAGTTGTTTTGAAATGTGATCAGGCAAAAGTGGAGCACGCCTGATGAGATGACCATTCAGAAATGATTCGTGTTTAGCTGAGAGCTAAAGCTGTAAACTATTCAAAACCAAACTGTGAATACGAGCAGCATCAAGGGGATTAGTGGGTGTGAAAGAGAGCTGAATGGCCTTTAAATTGGGAAAGAAGACATGCTGCAGATGAATGTGAAAGCAACACCTGGTTTATGTTGTTTTTTTTCCTGAAGAGCACAGATGTGCAGAAAACATTTTAATGAAGGGCACTGCTTCCAAACCCAAGAATGCATTATCGTGCACGAGCCCAAATGTGAACACACGATGCGTCTCACTGGCCAAGTCAATAACCTGGGGCTACAGTCTTAGACAGGTGTGCAGCAACGCAGTCAGGGCAGTGCTCTGTACACATCGCCCCTGGGTTTAGATTTCAAAATTCTGTTGGTTTTAACCTTTGTATATGGGCCAAAAAGCCCTCTGACACAGCCATGGACTGCTGCCTAAAAAGTAAAAAGTTTATGTTTTCAAAGCGAGGCTGGAGCCTCCTGCTTGCCTCAAAAAAAAAAAAGTTTCTAAATACAAATCAAAGCCATTGCCTTGCTTATCATTATTAACTGAGTGCAGAGGCTTTTAACTCAGTAGGTGGCCTGTTTCAGAGTACAGGTTTTGAAGACAAGTTCACGTCCAACTTGAGAGGCGCCCTACCCCCAGATGATACGCAGGAGACACTTTTCCACATTCCCCGGATGACTCGGCACACTCATTCCTCTGAAATTGACCGCTAAGCTGAGGCAGGAGACAAACAAAGAAACTCGAAAGCACACAAGCAGGAGCAAAAGGCTGCTATTATGGGCTGTTAACACTGCTGCTATTTAGGCCACAAGCCAAAAAAAAAAGGAACATGACCAAGTAAGTTTAAAATATCAGTGTCACTCATGGTTAAATGACAGGTTGCTCTCAGTCAGTGCTGCTTAGTGATCTTAGCCTAGTTTTTAAGGAAAACAGGTGAGTGAGGAAACCAGAGCAGAGGCACTTATGACAATGTTTGTGAACATCTATAAATCCCATGAGGTAAACAGGGAAGCAGTTGCATGCAAGGTTAGCAGGGATAGGTGAGGTGGGAGGATCGAGAGGTGTGGCATCCAGGATTGCTTTCCTAAACTTTGCACACACCTACACACACATGTGCACATGCACACACACACACACACTCAGACAGCCAGTGTCTGAGTGGCAGGTGATGGGGCAGGTGCTCTGCAGACATGCAGTTGTGTGGGGGAGGAAGTGTTGGGGAAAGGCAGGGCTCCTGCGGCAAGCAAAGTTATAAATCTGTGCAGGCGTGCAGAGTGAAATCAGAACTTCAGTCATTTGCTGGGAGGCCAAAAAATGTAGTCAGAAAGAAAAACAAGTCAGTCATCAAACATCTTTCTTCCCCTCCAATGTGAAAAAAGATAGATAGATTATCAGAGAGACGATCTCCAGCCTGTAATAAAGTGTAGTAAAACAGTCCAAGGTCCTGATTTACACTTTCTGCCCGTATGATGTGCATATGGCTCATTCGAGACAAACACACCGCAGTAAATCAGATAATCCACAAAACCGCTCACAACTATCTAATTGTGCTCCAGTCAAAATATGAATCTCCAGACTATCCATACACATCATCATCGTCGTCATCGCCATCATCATCGGCAGCAGTCAACTCACATGACAACGCACTTAGTCATCAGGATAGCAGAAAGAGGGCCAGCCATCACCTGGGATTTTGCTGATGATAGTAGAAAGACATTCAGAACAAGTCAGAGTGTTCTCTCTCAGTGGGTGAGCGAGAGAAACACAGCAGCTTCCAGCTATTAAATGTCATTGGTGCATTACTGTTTTATTCACTGATGAAGCGGCGTCAGCAATTTGGCCAGTTTGGAGCTTTTGAATAAGCCCTTCGTGTCACATATGCAGATGAAGGCATTAATTAATACAAGCACTCACACGTTTCGAAGCACACGGAGCCAGAAAAGGGAAGGGTTAGTAACAAGCTCTTAGCCAGGAGCCACAAACACAGAGGTGGATTTGAGTATTATGCTAAAATCTAACAAGGAGGAGAACAGAGCAGCGTGTTTGAGCTGAAGTGCCAAGTTTCAGCCCTGTGTAGTTTTTAACAACCCTTCATCCAGCATATTCCAGACATGCACTTACCTGCCCCACTCTGCAACAACTCACTGCTCCACTGTAACCATCACATTCAAGGCTCACCTTAGTCTACACTGCCTAGGGAGCAGCTGGAAACATTACAGATGCAAGAAGCAGCTTCTTCCAAGAGAATACATTAAAGCAGAAGCTAATAATCTCACTGGCAGGATACATGCATCAATTTGAGTTGGGTAACTTGACTATCTGCAGACTTTGCCTAAGCGGGGAAGCCAGCACAATGGTTAAGCTATTAACTTGATTCTACCACACACATGGCTTTAAAGAATGTGTTCAAATGGACGCCTTTTGTTGGTAGACAATACACCTGATAACCCGTCTCATGACTATGCTTCCTGTATCCAGCTGAGAGTTTATAAGCTGTCATATTTATGCAATGCACCTGACGAGCTGCACAGCACTACTTTCCTCAAGTGTATCACACAAAGCACAGCCTGCACTCTCGGGCAACTCAACTTCCACTCACAGCAGCCGTCTGATATCAGAGACAAGATGGAATGTGTGTGTTGATTTCATGACTTAATTTGTTATTTCAGAGTTATTGCTGGTGTATGTTTAGTACTGTACCTCAGTGGCGTTAGCAGCCTAATGTGTGTGCTGGATGGAGTTCAGCAGCAGTGTGTGAATCCAGGCCATCCCAGGGTCAGACTGGACTCTGTTATCCATTGCTGCCTTGTGTTCCTCCCGGCTTCTCTCCTCCCTCGTCCTCCCTGTAGCTTTAGACACAGCCTGGACTTTTATAAACTGCACTCCTCCGCTCGGATCTTCTCCTTGTTCTTGTTCCCCTCTCCAGAAAAACAAAAACAGGTTGAGAAAAAACAGCCACCGCTTGCTGCACTCAGAGCTACTTGCAATGCAGATCCCCTCTCTAAGCTCTTCTGCTCTCCCTTCCCTCTGCTTTTCGCTCTCTCTCTCCCTCTCTCCCTCCCTCTCCCTCTCTCACACACACAGCTACTGTTAGGGAAGTGCTGTCTTATTTTCTCTTATTCTCCTCCCCTTCTCTTGCCCGTTCTATAAAACTGATAGTTATTTAGTTTGCCATTTCAGCACCTGCCCTGAGATTGAAAGGGAACATAAATTGGAAGGATAAGGTTGCACTTCTATGGAAGTGTTGAACCACTAAAAACTCTGAATGTGAGGGCAGTGGGGTATCTACTTTATCAGAAAAGTGATTACTTTTGTGTGTGCATGCATTGGGAACCGTCCTAATGTGTGAGATTTGCACATAGGGATTGAAAGGCAGAGATTTGCATGTTGGATTTTGTGCGTGCAGCTCCATTGCTAGAAATGCCTCTGGCTGCGGGAGCGAGCGCACGCCTGCATGCAGCTTTCACCAAATGTCAGACTCCGAGATGGAAACGGAGAGAAGCTGCAAAGGAACGCTTGAACCGTTTATAGAGGGATCAGCAATGTTCACCAACCAAACATGAAAAAGAATGGCAGTTGAGAGTTGGGTTAACTCGGGACATTGGTGTACTAATCAGTGGGAGTACGAGTACGACTAATAGTGTGTGTGTGT
>NW_005187440.1:2511432-2539593 GCF_000239375.1 Pundamilia nyererei | reverse complement strand
CAGCTTCCCTAGAGCTTTCCCTAGAAGTTCGACGAAGAGACCTCTTTCTGTTTATATATATGTATATATATATATATATATATATATGTATATATGCATATATACATATATATTAGGCAACACATAACACTGACTGAACCCTGAAATGCAGCTGTATTTCTCAGTATGTGCATTTGCAACTGAAATGCTAATGCATTGACTATCAGGCAAGTTTCGAGGGCTTTTAAAAAAATTATTCAGCTGAGTCCTCATCATATGCCTCGTTGCCATGTCTTGCTTGCATGCAAACATTCCCTCACTTCACTCCAGCAGCCGGTAAATGAGCCAGCCGATGTCCGCAGCGCATACCTGTGCTCGCTGACATGTACTAACTCACTCTTCCTGCAGGCCATGGCAGAGGAACGCAGAGCAATCACAACAATCTAAAGGATGAATGTGGCCAAGAGAGAGAAGAGGAGGAAGAAGATAGTATTCATTACAAAAAAAAGTGACTTCAGGAATGAAATAACATGAAAAAAAGAGACTGAGGTGGAAGAGGAGATGAGATGAAGTAAAAGTCAGGAGTTGCCCAAGGCCACAGCCATTGGTGGAGTTTTTGTGTGGGAAGGAGGGAGAGGAAGAGGGAAATCATTAATGAAACACCTGTCTGTTTCTGACTCCCAATAAATCAGAGACTTTTCATCTTTTTGGGTGGAAGGTGATGTTTTAAGAAGGAGGGCAAAATGAAGAGAAGAAGAAAGTGGAGGAGACAGATGGTGTGGAAGGATTAAAGTTCCAGCAAGTACAGCATCTCTGAGGCTGTGAATCCCACATCGAGGAGGTGTTTGCGTTCGTCAAACTAGATTTATTTGATCAAAAATGACAAAAAAGCTCATATGTAAAATATGGCCTCTGCTCAGGTGCTGTTTCACTCCTGTTTACAGTACTGTACAGCCATACTGTGCAGGACATTCACGTAGAAAAGACTTTCATGCTTGGTGCTGAGTGAAAACGCAGCATAAACTATGTGATGATAATACAGTCAGTGAACAATGCCAGCTTTGTGAAAATGAGGGGCAAAAAACCCCCAAAGCACTGCTGACTCTGTTGATCTTGTTGTAACAGTTTGTCCAAGAAAGGTGAACTTTGACCTCAAGTCAGCATTCGTCATAAAGATAATAACAATACACATTAAAGAGGCAGTCTGCCGAGCTCACACATAAAAGTCTGTTTTCTTTCCATGAGTGGCACTACTGATCCTGTGCACTCCTTTGTTTGAAGCCTTCTGTCCCTTCAGAGGAGTTTTATAAAGTCCCCCCCCAAAATATTCAGGATGAGCTTTTGCAGAGTCAAGGTGTAATCCAACTTCATTACATTTCAGGTCCTCTGAGTATCCCAACAGTAACTCCAAGCAAAAAAATACTGCAAATTGGAATTTATGCAATTTCAAACTATGCTCTGTCAATACAACATTTGGCATCATTTAAATAGTTCATGTTGTCAGACTTTGAAGTCAATCTGAGGCTGCGTGGGATACACACACAGTACTGCAAGTAAGTCCCACACCTGCGTGGAGTCAGGTAGCATTAACAGTGCATGCTGCAGCTAGTGGAAGCCAATCAACATACTAATTTTCCCCACATACGTTGCTTAATTATTTAGCAATACATAGATTTATGCTTTATAAATTCATGCCCTTTGCTCCAGTAACATCAGACTCTGATAATGTTGCAATAACCACGAGATTGAAAAAAATCCCGAATATGTTGGAGAAATGTCCATATGAAGAAGGTGGGCAGGCCGAAGCACACCTGCTTACCATGTATCTGTGCAGATGAATATGTATTAGTGATATGAAAACCAATCCCAAGACAGTATTCCACTTTCTTGGGAAAATTTCACTTATCCGAGATACAAAGGAAAGTCTCATATTCCACCAGCGTTCAGTCCCACTGCTTCTTTTCCACAGAGGAATCCTAACTCATGTTTCCAAGGGACGTGTCACTTCCTTCAGAGGAGGCAATGGCAGAAGTAACGGGAAAGAAGCAGAAAGGCAAGAAAAAGAGTTAATTGTGTTAGACTGACTACAATAAGAGGTACAGAGGAGGAAAAGGCTGACACAGATACTTTTGCTGCAGCGATCACAACAGGTAACTACAACACTAAATAAACTGGTTACACAATGAAATGCAATAAATAATTTCAGATGCCAAAGTCCTTAGTCTGTATGTCCTGTAGGCCTCACATCTAATAAAATGGTTGCTTTTTATCTTCGAAGAGCAAATATGCACATTAAATTCACACAGTGTTGATCTAACTAAGTTCTAAATTAAACTAAACAAAATGTGACTTTAGGGGAGTTAGAGGATATAAAAATCCCACAATGCCACCTGCTGTAATCAAGTTTTCAGACTCCAATCCAAAACCTGTGCATCCCAAATGCATTGAAACCACAGGGAGTAGTAGTATTAGTAATTAGTATTAGTTAGTAATGTTGAGGAAAGAGCTAGCTATTAACTTGGATCAGCAAATAAAATAAGCAGCTTCTAAACAGAGACTAACTAATGTGATATGGAGATGAATAATCACCATAACAGCGAGCAACTCTGGGCCCACTGACGTCTTACAGATGTTTTGCTGACTTACATGTACTACATTATAACTTTTGATTAAACAACAAAAGAAAATCAGACTTTAAATGATCACAGGATCGGCTTAAAAATATAAATTAATACCAATATTTCTGAACTGAAATCATGACATCCTTTTTAGGAATGCCATTCACTTACCTGTGCTGTTTTTACCTGTCCTCATCCAGCAACATTCACTACATGAGACACATGACAACAGCGTGGGCCAGAACAAAGGGGACACACACACACATACAGGTGAGGATGAATATACACACTATGACAGTCTATACCCCACGATCATCGCTCGATCCCCGTGGGCAGAATATGAAATTTGACATGTGACGTGTTAAGCTGCTTCGTTTTGCTGAACATAATGATTTTTCATTTTATTTAAAGTCCAACCTGAACAGAAGTGCTGATGGATGAAATAACCCGTGCCAACACACATCAGGTCACAAAGTCTGGCGATGCAATCAAGCGAAATATTTGGCACTGATCCTACATAGATTACCTCTAATGATCATGCTGTACGCAGCACGTTTATGACAGCCAGTATAGCCGTAGGTGCTTTGCAGGTGGGTGGGTGAGCTCTTAAAAGCCTTTCAATTGTGGAATTTATTAGTGTGAATCAGCTGTGTCAGAGACAGTGACAGGTTTGACACTGCATGGATCACCTACGTGGAAACACACTGCAGAGGATTTGTTTATCATGCAGCTGACAAGGAAGCACGGTAACATTTTATTAGAAACTTCTAATAGAAAAGACTTGTTTTTATTTTTTTTCTGCTCTCAGACACACAAATTTGTATCCAAAAGATGATTTAAGTGAGTTTAATATGAACATATTTACCTGGTCATTGTTAACTAGATTTACTTTATATGGAGAAGTGTGTGCTGCATGACCTTGTGTGTGTGCGTCCCATGTTCTTACTGACCTGGGCTGGAGGTGCCTGGAGTGGCAGCGGCGGCCGCTCGGGCTCGACTCACCAACAGGGCCTCCTGGTTTTCAGCCAGAGCTTGTTTAGCCAGGTAGCGCTCCCTCTTCATCTTCAGCTCCAGGGACTCGGGAACATCGGGTACAATCCAGTCAATGGCTCGCAGCACGAAGAACACCACGTGCTGGTGACAGTAAGAACAACAGCAAGAACAGTGTGAACAATCTCCACATCACAAATTGTCATTAATTTTAAGCAAACAGACAGCTGATCTTCAAGCATGAAAATGGAAAAACAGTACTTGTAGTTTTATTTTCCACATAATTTGTACAACTGGTGAATAATTTCTTCTCTCTCAGGTGAGCATTAACAAATAACTGTGAGGAAATGGCAGAGAGGAGGTATATAGAGAGAGAATAAAAAGTGATGCAGATGGAAACAAAACGGTAAAAGAGAACTAAATCATTAGAATTTGTCCAAACAAGCAGAACTGGCATAGAGGTGTCAGTGAAAAGGCAATACTAAACAAAGGTAAAACCACTAAAACAGGCAAAATGAAGTCAATAGAGATGCTAGGAAGCTTCCGTCATACCTCAAATGCAATAATAAAGCCAAGTCTGACTGCCAGGAGCTCCCAGTAAAACAGTGTGTAGTTTCCATTGTTGTCTCTGAATGCTTTGTATCTGAAAAACCCCAACAAACATAATTTGTTACAAAGTTACAACAAGAAATATTTGTAATACTTGGTGTGTATAATATACAGCAGCAGCACATGAAAAGAACAGTCTTAATATTCAGTAATATCACCCACTGTTGGCCAAGGCTATGACATGAACACACTTAACTTAAATGTTAAGAAACTTAAATGTTGCTTAGCAACACCAAAGTAACCATATATGAGAAGTTGAACTTGACACATAAGATGAAGGAATAAAAAGGAGCATAAAAAGAAAGATCAAAGCAGCATACCTGCACATAGGGTACTCTGTGTAGTTGAGTGGGGCGTAAGCCAGGGTGAAGTTGACGTATCCGTTGAGATCATTGTCAAATTTGTACTGATACAGCAGGCGAGGTAAAAAATCTGAAGTGAACGCTATTAGGAAAGCCTGAAAAAGAATAAAAGATAATAAATGTTCTTTTTTTTCTCATATTGCTATGTAGTCTGGCAATAATGTATTAGACATGAACTCACATTGGCAATGACAGACAGGTGTGACAAAGCTTCCAGTATGTTAAACCACACTCCGATGTTTTGTGCACGTTCAGCCACCGGCCGGCGGTACTCGCACACAAACTTGTGTGCATCCAAACGAATCTCCACCCAGTTGTTAAGGAGGGCGAAGAGCGGAGCGAGGGGGAACGCCGCCACAAAGATAGTAATGAACCCAAACTGGAGCACTGCAGCACATGAAATTAAAATTAGATAATTAATCTTTGCATTTTTTCATCAAAATGGATATTATCTATGTGTGAATTTTTAGTTGGACTGAACTGGCGATCCGGTTGAATTCAGTGATATTAAAGTCTCTAAATCCAGATATGGATACTCACCCATCTCCAGGTACTCTTCGAACAGGCCCTCACACTCAACCAGCTGGTAATCCTCTTCCCAGCGCCGAGGCTCATGGGATGCCTTGCCACCCAGCACTTTTGCCAGAGTTCTCTTCTGGCGCCAGGCCTTCACTTTACTGTTAGGGAAGAAAAAGACATTTTTGGTTTAATTCAGTTTTATTTATAAAGGCACACATTCGCCTCAAGGTGCTTTATACTCTAAGGTTAAAACCAAAAAACTATTCGAAAGAAACCCCAACAACAGACAACCCCTGTGAGCAAACATTTGGCAACAGAGGGAAGGAAAAACTCCCTTTTGACAGGAAGACACTTCCAGCAGAACCAGGCTCAGGGAAGCGCAGCCATCTGCCACGACCACTTGGGGGTGATGGCATGGGAGAAGACAGCAGAAACAGGAGAAAGGAGATAACTATGGGAGAAAGTGCCAGAGTTTAATAACGGCTAATGACTAAATAGACACGTGGTGCAAAACCATGCAAAGAGTGAAAAGAAGTGAGTGAAGAGGGAACGCCCCAGCAGCCTGGGCCTATTGGAGCATAACTCCAGGGTCACCTGATCATTTGATGGAATCAGGATAAGGATTTATGTTAGTATGCATTGTAACATGCAATGGCAAAACTGACAGAAACAGCACATTTAGAGGATGTTCATTACATCACAGATATGACACAGGACTAATTTTTTGTAGCTGAACAGCAATCATTGTTCCCCAATAACCACCATAGACTTTCAGTTGGAATTAGTTAACCAAACCTATTTTCTATCACTGGAAGCATTTGTTGCTGATGTAATGACTGCAATCCCCTCTCATCTTTTACAACACATGCCGCCCCACCACTGAGTGGGGAAATGTGCTTGTTTTCTTCATGCAGTCATCTTTGTCTGTTTCACTGCAGCAGCACAAGACCAAATTTCCAGCATCATCCCCTTGGCCACTCCACATTTATGATTCATCACTAACATCAGTTAACACAGTCCACGACTGCCCCTCTTTGGCCCACTGTAAGCGCTGGCTTGTGTTTGGCTTCTCTGCGTGTAAATCTCATTTCATTCAGCCTGTTTCTGACAGTTCTGTAACAAATGTTGGCTCCTGTTTCTGCCCATTTATTTTTCATGTATAGCAATAATTTCTGTCATCATATCTGTGATTTGTTTATGTGCTACAAAGTAAAAGAGCTGGATCCTCAAGAGTGATGATTACATTATTTTGCCAGAGGTTTTAAGCGTATTTACTGAACTGCTCCTCTGCTGCCCTTATTTTACACTTACTGTCTGCAGTAAGTCTTAAACAGTAACACACAGCTGATGGTGCAGAGGCACATGGATGAGATTTACTGCACTAAACAGCTGGAACTGTGGAACAATATGACACAGCACAGCTACTTTTATGCATCTTCCACATCTGTACCAGTTTTAGCTTTTATCCTAACTCTGCTTTAATCTTTTCAGTTGTATTTGACAGTCACTGTACTTATTGCTCATGTGTTTGAATCTAATTTGTTTAATTATTATTTTATTGCAGAAAAAATTTACTCCTGAAATTTTTTCTCTAAAAAGTAAGATGTCCTGGTAAACCTCGAAAGCTTTTAAATAAATAATAAAGGATGTAAATAAAGGAAGAATAAAGGATGTTTAAATATGCTGGAGATTGACAACAGAACATTTTTCTATAAAAACATAAAACATATACATAAAAAAACCCATAAAAGCTAAAAGTGTAGCAACGTACGGTAGGATGAACTCCTGAACGTTGTTGATGAGCTGTTTTCCCACCATTATGATGAAAAGTTGTTGAGCCAATTCAATGAGGCAACCCCCGGCACCACACTGTAACGCAAAGACACACAGACATGACACTATGGGGGCATCATTTTCACATGCTGGTACGTTACAGGCTCTCTAAATCACTCACGTCTTCATTTCTCATCCCGAACAAGGTCCCGTAGTTGGTAGGGTAACCCACAAACCTAATCACAGAGAGATCAGTGGCACCTTAAATACTTTCTTTGTCTCAGTGTCTTCATCTTTTCATGATTATCCTGTGTGTCTGTTGTGACTCGTGTGTCTCACCTTCCTTTAAAGAAAGCCACATAAAAGGGAGACGAGTAGAAGTTGACAAACTGGAAGATGAAGACCTTGAAGATGAAAGCGTTGTCATACTGGGTTTGTGTTCTGTGCATCTCTGCAACACATCGCACAAAAACACAGTGTTAAAGACATCGAGACAATGTTGCCTTTGTTTTCACTTAGACAGTTTAAATGACTTCAAAGTGATTTTTATATAGATAACAAAATATTATGATAGCTGGTTTACAGGTAGTCAAAACTAAGAAAAAAGGGAAACCACAGTGTAAACTATTTTATTTAGATTAATTTGGGGTGTTTTTTGTTTTTTTGTTTTTTTACAAGAATCAAGAATCAGCAGCGAATATGATTGTCTATCATATGA
This sequence comes from Pundamilia nyererei, assembly GCF_000239375.1. NCBI lineage: Eukaryota > Metazoa > Chordata > Actinopteri > Cichliformes > Cichlidae > Pundamilia > Pundamilia nyererei. Next base: position 2,532,025 of record NW_005187440.1, on the reverse strand, counting down.
AGCACCTTTTCATTTTATTACAGCAGTCAGTCTTTTTGGTTAGTTGTTAGCATGGCACGTCTTCATTATTTGCCCTTCTCTTCTCTGTAAAAACATTCCAAGTTTTTCAGATTATGGCGCCATCTTTCGAGCACAGTCCTCTTCAGGTCACTCCACAGTTTTTCAGCAGGATCTGAATCTGTACTCAGGCTGGCTCATTTGTTGGTGAATCAGTTATTTTGATGATCTGGATATATGCAGGTGGTTGCTGCTGTTGTGCTACAAGGTCCAAATCCTCTTGATCTTCAGTTTTCTAGCAGATGCCTAAAGGGGTTTTTTGTGAAAAATGATTGCTATTTTAGTACTGTTCATAAATCCTCCCAGCTTGACTGAAGCCCTACTGTAGTTCCAGATGAAGAAAAACAGCCCCAAAGCACGATGTTATCACTACCATGCTTCATTGCAGGTACAGTTTTTCTCTGGTGATGTGAACTGTTTTTGTGTCAAACATATCTCAAGGAATCACTGCTAAAACCTTCAACTTTGGCCTCATCAGATCATGACACAAAACCTACATGCTTGTGGACGCTCTGATGTATGTATTTCATGTGTGTGTTTAACTTGAGATTGTTGTCACATGTAGTACACAACCAGTTCTTGCCAGAAATTCCTGCAGCTCATTTAATGTTGCTGTAAACCTCCCTGGGCAGTTATCTTCTTGTCTTTCCCTCAGTTCTGGCAGTAATGGTTTTTTTTTTTTTCATCTATTTTCAGCAATGAGATCAGTTTGATGTGTTTGTAAGTTATTTGCAGATCACAAATTTTGTTGGAAGATGCCACAAGGTACACATCAGGAAAATCCTACAAAAACAGCTGAACTTCATTTGATTTTAATGAGTCACTTTAACTGATGACTAATGTTTAATATGAATTCACATGTGATTAATCTTACCCCTAATTATAAGAAGGCGTGCAGACGTGTCCAACCACATTGTTTTAGGTTTTTTAAAAATATTTTTTTGTGTGTAGACTTTTTATGCCCTCTGTATCTGTACTTTACAGTCCCATAATTCTGCAACATGATGCAGCTACTTTGACAGAAACAATAACCATAAGGATCCAACTGAAGAGATTCACCTGCTCTGGAGAAGTCTAAGCTTTTAGTTAGTGGCAATCAAGTACAAAGCTGATAACAATATACACCACAGAGGTTTGAGGTGTGTGAGAGCAGCATTGATTCTTACCCCATTTAGTGAGCTGCTCAGCTAATGCGGTGTAGACCTGGCCCATCAGCAGTATGAGCCCCAGGTTTACAATACTGCTGGAGATGTTGGCTATGGTCCCTGCCTGGGGGAGGAAATTAAATGCATGAATGTTTGTATGATAAATAAAATGCAGTGATTTGCAAAATCATTTAAACATGTACAAATATATTTAATTAAAAACAGTACCAACACAACACAACTCAAATGTTGATCGTTTTTGACCATGTGAACTCAATTTGATGGCAGTAAAAGTTGGGAGAATGGCAAAAAAATGTGTAAAGTTAGTAACACTGAGCTGTTTCTTGGTATAATGTAAATATGAGAATTTTACTGCAGATCATATGTGTTACATAATATGATAAAAAGTGTCAGCATAAATTTCTGTACACAGTGGACAAAGAAGAAAACCAAGACTGAACGGTCATGATTGTTGACTGGAGCCTATCACATCTGTCACAGGACAAAGGGTGGGGCTACTCCCTGGAAAGGGAGCCAGTCAACCACAGGGCTTAAACAGAGAAACAGACAACCATTCACACTCACGTTCACACCTATGGCCAATTTTATATTCACCAGTTAACCTAACATGCATGTCTTTGGACTGTGGGATGAAGCCAGAGCACCCAGAGAGAACCCACACAGTATGGGGATGTATGGGTCTGGGGCCTCCATACAGAAAGTCCCCAAATGGCCAGTGGATTCCACCACCACTGCACCACTGTGATGCCCAAAAAACGAAAATGTTATATTAAAATGTGATTGTGATCATTTTTAATCATTTAATAATTGCATTCTCTTCTTATTAACAGTTTTCTTTTTGGAAAAAAGCTCCAATGTGTTTGTAGCATTTCTTTGTGCAAAGCATGAAACAGCTGTAATGTACCTCTGTCCGCAGCACAGGGCTCCCAGAATGAAATATCACCACACTGATGATACCACGGCACACGACCACAGTCACCAGGAAGATCATCACCACACACAGCTGAGAGAAGAGGGGGAAAAGCACACCTGTAGCTGCGACATAATATGCTGCACACAGCCAGAGGCACACAAAGGTCTGCTGTCATCATCAACACCATGCAGCATAATATAAGACCAAGAAGTCAAGAGTCCAGCATCCTCATTGCTAGACGACATATTTTGGATGCGGCTCTCATGATGCTCATCATAAAACTGATCCATATCTCTTACATCCTGACTGACATCTTTCAGAGCACAAACAAAGTTTTTAAAAGACGGCTTTAATTGAATGTGCTAGACATGCATATGCTTTTCTAAGTCAGTAGCATTTAGTAGTAGGATTTTTCTAAAGATTGGCAAGCAAGCAAGAGCTTCCAACAAGAGCTTGGATCAGGTATTATTCCCATAAAATTTAGTAACAGCTGAATCTTTTTTTCCATGATATTCATTTCTTTTCTTTGTCTAATAATGGATTCTATTCCTTTCAGTTTTGGGAAATTAACTTGCAGACATTTTCATTCCTTATATCAAAATTCACAACTATCACAACATCAGTATGTTTCCAGCAAAATCCTTCTACTGAACAGGGAAGAGAATTAGAATTTTAAAACATTTCCATCTCTAATCCCATCATCAAAACAAGGGTGTGTGAAAAATGATCCTCAGATCTGCATCTACAAAGAAGTGAATCTTGGACACAGCATAAAGTGCGTGGATGAGATGATGGGATCATATCTGGCCCTGTAGGCATGTGACCTGGATTCATTATTAAAAAAGGGTTCAGTTAACAATGCAGGATTTACTGGAATGGCACAAAGGTGTTAACCCCACCTCTATTTCTCAACACAATCACAAAAGGAAAAGCTCAAGAGAAACCGAGACTCCTTACTGAAACCATGTGCAATGAGATTAATGATGAGAAAAGGAGAAAGTCTGTTGTTCGGGAGCGGATCTGGATCTGTTGTATTAGAAGGACATTTTACAGTGTGACAATAATAGTGGTAATTAAACCATTTAAGAACCTAACTAAACATAATGCATAGTGTTAAAATGCACCTCGAGTATTTCTTTTACTGAAGTGCAAAAACAACAAAACAGCAGTACAGTATGTAAAATATTTTAAATAGCCTCACCATCATTATGATAACCATGGAGCCAGTGAACATGCGAGACAGCCTGGTTTTTTCAGGAAAGTATGGCTCTTTGACCCCAGTCACTGGATTTTGCTCCATAGTAGGGGCCATGGCTGCAAACTCCGGCCGAGGACGCTCCTTAAAGAAAACAGTGACCATCATCACTGGACACACTCTTCACCGGCTTTGTCTGGTTCACAGATTGGTCTGTAATTTTAGTCTTTGCTCTGTTGTTTACCTTGTTTACTCTGTACAAAACTGAAACTTCCGTGTGTAAAGGTTAAAATCAAATATTAAAAAAATAGAATCCCTGTGCAAACAAGTGCAAACAGTCATGATGCCCATTACTGTATTACTGGATCTATAATCATGACAGACCTAAGAGCTCTAAACCGAATAAGACCAGTATGATCACACTCATACTGAAAGCAACCAATACCTCCTCTTCATGGAAGTCCATACAGTCCCAGTGATGTGCCAGAGTGGCCATTTTTCTCTTCCAGTATTCCAGAAAGGTTACAGCCCAGAATGACATGAACACACTGAAAAACACTGTACCTGGATGGTCAAATAAGTATCCCAGCTGCAACAGAGAAAGGTACAACCATTAGGTTCAAGTCTTTTTTCGCAGAGTCAGCGATTTGTTCACCACGAAAAGCTTGGTACCTTCGTCAAGGTGCAGATCTCAGACATGTTCCAGGCCTTACATGTTTTGCAGAGTGGACACATGGTATAGCTAGCTCCACTGTTACAGATTTCCTCCCTGTTGACAGACACACTGACACAGATTAGTTACACCTGAGATAACACTAATTACAGGTTTTAAAGCAACACATATTTGGCCTCACATAACTGTGAGGCCCAATAATGATCAGTGTGGGAGCTAAGGGATTGGGAGAATTAACTCTAATGGATGTAAAGGCTGCACATATACCTATTACGTACTGCTTCCAGGGAACAGATGAGCGGTGTGGAAAGCATTCTCCTAACCTCCTGCCGGGAAACAAAGCTACTGCTCTTTCCTTTATTACAGTTATGGAGTGAGTTACTGAAACCCTGACTGCACATGGGATCAGCTACAAATAAAGCCTGGACTGACAGCGAGATCTATTTCCTCCTCTTTTTTTTTAATAGGAGGATTATTCTGCACTAATTGTCCATTAGAGATGGCTGCTTTTTCTTGCTGCCACAGACTCTCTTTCCTAGGATATCGACTTATCCCTAAGAAATGAAGCCAGAAAAAGGTAAATAGTTACAGAGGCAATATTACTGTACACAATCTAGGCTACACTTACACTGAGAAGAAAAACCAGAAAGGAGAGCCAACTCTTAATAAATAATATATGACAAACTGGCACAGACATCCCACATGAGTCTTTATGCAGAGTGCGCTCTGCTTTGAAATATTTGAATCTAAAGTTGTGCTTGTTTGAGAGAGTCTGTAAGTGGAGTTTAATTTCCAGGAAACTGTGGCAGCCCTTAAAACAAAAGCTATAACACACTTATTTGCTTTCTTTCTAAGGAGAAATCAATGCTAATCTCATGTGTGTACATTAAGTACAGCACTGAACTTTGGCTCTTATGTTGGACATCAGTAAGGTTTTTGCTATACGTTTCTGAACAGGCACAACGGCACCAATTTCAGCAGCTTCACTGAAACAATAAGACTCTAAGAAGCCACTGGAGTCAGCAGCTGGCTGACAATGATTAGTCCCGTTTATTTTTATTATGAGCCATGTGGGTGTGCATTAAATTCAGCTGAATCACTATCAATAGTGATACTTGTCAGTGCATAAGTATGTTTAATGTTTAATTAAACATAATGTCTGGTTACCATCTGAAACTCCATTGAGGGATCGGGGGGTCAGGGGGCTGGGTGATCAATAGTTGCCCGATGACTGCATTGGATTTTTTTCACATTTGGCAACTGCTTGCAACTAGTTGCAACTAACTTTGTGTGAGGGTTTCCTATTTGTTTGATTTTTATGTTATACATTATTAAAGACAAGATCCAAGTTTTTGTGTCTATTAAAACGGTGGTTGCTTCACTTGTGTTTGAACTGCCTGCTTAAACTGACCCCTGTGTGTAAAACTTCACCAACTATACCACAATACCTTATCCAAGTGAGTGCAGTCACACGTGACTAGCCATGTCTGTAATGCGACGTTTCATTTAAATTATTTTGTGTTACACAATAAAACACATGCTATGTATACATGATGCAGACTCACGCTGGTGTGTTGGTACCCATGGACATCACTCCAGACACAAAGACCAGAGTCCCGACCACTGCTGCCGGCAGCAGCCAGGCTGTGTAGAAACCTGCAGAGACAAAAAGCTCCATTAGACTGCAGCTCTCAGCTGATGCAAGACGGATGTTCAATTTCAGCTGCAGTGATGACTTTCATCCTGACAATAATGGTTTCAAGCTCAGGTATAGCCCCTTTGCATATACTACACTCTCCTCTTAACAGAGATTCATAAAAGAATTTCACTGCTGTGGAGTCAGTGCCAGGAGGCTGTAGCTTAGATTGCTGTATCATACAGTATGTTTATTTATGTGAGCACTCTGCTTATTGTCCTGTATTAGTTTTGATCCATTTCTAATCATTTTAAATGATTCTGGCGTGTAATACAGACTCCACGTATTTCTCATTTATTAAAATGAACAGCGGGGTTTTTTCTAAATAGAGAAATCTTTGGCCCCCATCAGACTCAAATCAAATGACCAGAATTGTAATAAAATTATAGTTAGCTACTAAATTTAAATTGATTTCAACCAAATAATCTGCAAAAACTGCTTTAGTTTGTGCTTCAAGGTAATAAAATTACTGAGATATCAATAGAACGCTTATGTTGAGCAGTTAATTAAACTCAAATTACTTGTCGACAGGGAGAAAACCTGAACAGTTGCACAGATATTTATAATGTTTTCATTTTAGCAATAATGACAAAATCTAAATATTTAATTAACATTACTAGTTATTGTGATACCTTCTGGTCTGGATTCAGTAATCCTCCTGGATTCAGGAAGGAGTGGGCTTTTTATCTGTAAAAAATGAGCCAAATTTTTTGAACAACAGAAATAAGAATATATATTTACCCAGCCAGGCAAAGTAGAGTGCAATCTTCTCTCCAAAGTACTCCCTGATATGGTCCAGTGGTTGATACTTGTACCATTTGCACCAGCGGGCCCAGTAGTAGTAGAGAACCTGCCTCTGGTTCAGCTCGTCAGGTCGGACCTCGTGCTTTGGAAGCTGAAAGGGCCCCTAAAGAGAAAAAACATGCTGCTAATGAGAAAGAGAAAACGACACATTTCAGTGTACAGAACAGCTAAAAATAACTCACCTCATGCAGCGGGAATGCTGCTGTGTACGCCCCTTCATTTAACAGTCTGTCCACTCCGACTTCAGCCTTCTTCCTTTTCCCATATGCTGTCCTGGCAAGAATCTCATAGACCTGAAATAAAACTCTCAGTCTGTTAGTTCAAATATACATCTGATACATTCAGTATACTGCTATTGTCACACTTGTGTTACTTACAACACGGTGCCTCTGCGTATTTGTGAAATATGTATCGTGATCTTCCCAGCCAAGGAATCTGAAGAAAGGCGTACATTCAGCAAAACACGCAGCAGTGATCTGATCCAACTGTTTGCAGAAGTTAACCCACCTGCTCATCTTTGACTTGCGAAAGGCACATGTGTAATAGTCCAGAGGCCTGTTAGGCACAGACTCCGTCATTACGTTAGGTATGCATAGTTTACTCAGTACCCGAGCAGATGTGTTGAGGTCTAGATGCTGCTGTGCCTGGGACACAAACACAGATACAGGTGACCTCCTTCTATTACTGTAGAACAGCATAAGATGCACATTTTTGGTTCTGAGTGAAATGTTACGACAGGTTTTCATTGTCTTAAGAGATAATCAGAAAATGTTCGCATGATTAAAGAGAAAAGTGAGATAGTAAAGACTTTATCTGGTAAACATCAGTGTGCTCTTTCATATTAAGTTGTCCTTGTTTATTCCCCAAATTAGTATTATTATCAACTGGGTTTAACGTCACGTAACAAATAACTTTAAATTGAACCTACCTAGAAATAAATAGCTGTACTTACTTGCAGTGGAGCTCTAAGGCAAAGCTCCTCAGCATAACACACCAACACATCCCAGGGGGCGCTAATTTTGAGAAAGTGTATGGTCTTCTTTTCATTTGCAGTTTCCTCCTACAAGTAAAGAGGCAACAAAGAAGACGTTAATCAACAAGTCAGGAAAAATAATGAACAGATTTAATAATTTAATAATAAGACAAATAATCTTTAATCTTGTCAACAACACCTTTTCCATGACCAAGCCAACACTCTCCAGGTTCTGAACAAACTTCTCTCTCCACTGAGCCAGTTGTGCTTTCCTTCGTTCAGACCTGCTGCTCTCCTCAGCGGGAACGGCTTCCCTCTCCTCACTGGTAGCCATATTTGTCCCTTTCCCTCGCCGCTTCCTCCGTGAACGAATCTCCCACACCAGCACGAAGTCTGCACCCCAGACCAGAGGAGTGAAAGGTTAAATGAACGAATGACTTTGTCTACCTACCACTGAGCTGATGAAACCTCATGCAAAGCGAGCGGCCTACCAATCTTAGTTCTCCCGTCTCTGAAGTAATTCCCCAACTGTGGCACTGGTTGCTTACTTCTTGTAGGAGACTGCATATAAATGGGATCATCGCCATCCATATCTCCATCAGCAGCTGCAGCTGCAAGCTGACAGTTGAGCCACCATTAATATATCATGAAACTCTGTAAAGAGACAGCTGCTGACGAAAACTCTGCTCACTTTTCTGCATTTGAACCTTTTCGCTCGGTGTATGAATGTTTAATTGGCTTTGAGGAGAGGTTTAATTCTTGTGCTAGTACATGCCTCCACTTTGCAGTAATAAGACCAGAAAGATGAGCCGAAAACAATCTTTCAGTGCAGTAAAGTCATGCCTCACCATTACCCATTATCAGTGTCCTTACAGTACCTTGTGTTCATGTTTATATTACATGAAGGGTAAAACCCCTCAAGACTCACTGCCACATCTCTGAGAAATCAGTGAGGCCAAAAGGGAACAGGATAATGAATAACTGCTGTGTCAAAGTGATGCGATTTTATAGATTTATGTGAGCTGAAGAGATATCACACTGCAGTATTGTAGGAAATAAGTAAAGCAGAGCTTACATATCGTGGGGGGATAAAGCTCCCATTCTGCAGGCTCCCATAGCTCTCTGTGCTTTGTGCTTCAGCCCTAGTATCCAGATCCAGGAGGACCTCTCTGTCTCCCTTCAGCCGCTCTGAGCTCTTCCTCAACATGATAAAAAAAAGCTCCTGTGACTTGAAACAAACACTATGCCTTCACATGAAATCTGTACTGAAGGAATTCAAAGATAACTTCAGCCAGGCTGAAGGTAAGAGATGCAAAAAAAGCCTTAAAAAATCTGGATACTGGTCTTTGCTATAGTGAAAAACAAGCTGCTGCTGAAGTCTGCATTTGTAGCAATCTACGCTTCCCTTGTCCTCGTTCTGCTTTTTATCTCTGCATCCATCAGGCTCCTCTGCTCCACTGCAAGAGCCGTGGATACCGTAATGGATCTAGCACGCAGGCAACACCGTGCACAGTGCTGTGCTGCATCTCAGCAGGGAAATGCACGTTTTCACCTCATAAATAATGTAACAGTTAGTGAGTGGCAGTCCAAGCTCTTATGTGCTATAATAATATAATTATATGGACATAACGCACTGTGAGAGGATTCTTCTCTTTGAAGTCAATGTGTATTCCTTCATCCATGCAAGCTGTTTCATATACTTCACTGAACTGGTTTGAAATTCTGCAGATAATTAACATAAATTACACGAGGATGAAGCACCACCCCCACGCGATCTTCTCAAAGCGCAGAACAAACTGTGCGCACTTAAAAATGCTGTTGGTTTATACTCAGAGTCCAGAAGCCCCACATGTACCAGGAGGTTGGTTTTTTTTTTTTAGCTAAAAAGTGATGTTTCTGTGTGTTTTTTATGTGTAATAACTTTGCTAATAATGGTAGAAATACTGTAGTCAACAGGATGAATGAAGAGGTTATATATAAAATGAAGAACTAAATAAATGAATTAATTATTGCCAATGAGACTTTTTAGCTGGATAAATAAAGGATATATAAAACTAAGTCACTTTTTGGCACACCACCTCCAGCAGCCTTCCTGCTTTTCATGCTGTTTGCAGTGCTGCAGTCAGAGCAGAGTCGAACCTGTGAGACATGTATGAAGGAATAACACAACACATACAGTAACCAGAGTCGTGCTGTCAAAGGGAAACTCTATTTTAAAAACAATGATGACATCACCGGTGTCTTTGAGTGGATTTTAATGCAATGCCGGAGCCAACACTGGCGAGTTTGAAAGATGCTTTAGAGCAGTGGTCATGAACTCCAGGCCTCGGAGGCCGGTGTCCTGCAGGTTTTAGATTTCACCCTGCATTAACACACCTGAATCAAATGATTAGTTCATTAACAGGCCTCTGAAGAACATCAAGACATGTTGGGGAGGTAATTTCGCCATTTAAATCAGCTGTGTAGGATCAAGGACACATCTAAAACCTGCAGGACACCGGGCCCTTGAGGCCTGGAGTTCGAGACCCCTGCTCTGGAGCTTCACCTTAGCTATCCACAACAAACCTTTAGGGCACAGCACATAATCTTCATTTTCATATTAAACTTTTTCCTGTGAATTTCCCTAGAGGTCAAAACCCCTGATGTTTTACCCAACATCGATCCAACATCTCTGTTTGTTTAATTTCCTCTTTTTTTCGCCATAAACCATCACAGCCTCCTTTTCTATCAGTGATGCTGTTTTGTAATGGTTTACATTTGGTTTCAAGTCTTTCAGTCTCAACTTCTAACCCTATTTATGATTTTGAAACTGTGTTACTACAAAGAGTTCACAGCTTTCTTTTTCATGGTAACCTCACAAGCACACTATTACTGTACTACTAAATAATAAAGATACCTCTGAAAAAGACCAGTGGTAACGGTTGCCCTAGCAACTATAAAATTATTATCAGCAATAAAGGAAGTTGTTGACATGTACTCTGGATTGTATCTGATGCTATCTTGAACGTCTTCCTTTCACTACAAACTGAGTCAGCTGATACCAAACATCCTTTAAGTTTATCGACACTTTGAGCATTTGCAAGGTGCTCCGAACTTAAATCCCATATTTGCTCTGCCAAAAGTAAATAACTTGGATTCACATAAAAGCACTTTGGGTGTTTCAGTCATAAGTTACTCACTATCCGCAACACACACACACCATATAGACGTCCCTGTACACTTTGGTTGACATCAGGCTTGGATGCAAACTGTTTGTATGACCTCTGCAGGTGTGTCAGAGAAATTAGAGTAACTGAAATGGCAAACTATGAATATGTAACAGCTCATCTGTCACTGTCTCAGTGTGACATTTGGTCAGAAAACCTTTGAACACTTTGATTTAAAACACAGAAGAAGTGACTGAAGTAGTGTTTACTTTTTAAGGGATTAGTATTGTATCTTATTCACTTATTCATTGTTTTATTTGTTCTTTTTAAATGTGTGTAAAGTACAGAAAATTACAAATGAATATGTATTTAAGCTCTACATGACATTATTATCACTTTGACCTTCAGCTCAATCTACTGGGCTTGAAGAAAAGGTCAGAGGTCAAATGTAACATGATATTTTAAATCTTTACATGGTACTTTCTTTAAGTTGACAATACACAACACACTTTTAAGAATCATAGTTGCTAAGTCAATTTTCAACCAATAAGTTATTGAGTGGACTTTGAAGGGGAAGTATGCCAAATTTGAATAGATTGCTAACATGAGCCCACTCTACACCCCTACTAGGTCTCAATAGAACTCATTCAAGACTTCATTCAAAACATAATCTCCTTGGTAGAGGTAATACAAATCACCAAGCAGCATGTCATAGGCACTACAAAAACAGCAAATTTCCCAAGACAAACTATTAATTGAGCAAACATACACAAGAAATGTATCTAAAGCAATCACAGACAATGGGAACACATTTTGTGTTACACTTCCTAAAAGCATAGTGACCTAAGATGCCCTCTTACCCGTGAATATTCTGTTCCTGCGCTAACACAACTGCCCTCATGACTCCACTGTATTGCACCATATTTCACTGGCGTGACCTGTGACAAAAAGGCAGCTGTTAAAAAACACAAACAGGCATACTAAAAGCGGAGGAAATGACACCACAGGAGACGGGGTTTGGTTACAGTTCACAAAGATTTATTTGTACATTCGTTACATTAAATGAACAGTATAAAACCTTCAGGACATGCACTTCTCCAAGTGGGAGTTCAGGGACTGTTATGTTTGATTAGTGCTTCATGTACATTTTAATAAAAATGCTAAACACAATAAAAATATTACATGCAGTAAACAAAAATCAAAAGGCGCTTTTGCATAATGCATTACTTAAAAGATGTCTTCCATCATTGGCCAGCAATGTCTCACCTGCAAAAACACTGCTTAAAAGGACTAACTTTGACTTTCTCGTTATATACAATTCATATTCTCCAACTCTTAAACACATTCATTATTAATCATCCGACAAACATTTCAAGTAAGTCCAAATATTGCAATGCTTCTTTCCCACTGTGGGAGACGAATTTAACTGCACTGCCAACCAACCCTATTTTGGAACCCATTAAAATATAAAAGGATTTCTCCAGAAAACCTTTTCCAACAGTTGACATCACTCTGCAGCCGTCCATGTGTGCAAAATCACTTCTTAATGCACCGAGCACAAGGGAGGAACCAAAAGGAAAGCAGAAAATTTAAAAAGGACTGCTGCAAAGCAGAAAAAAATTTAATAATAATAATCATAATAATAATAATAATAATAATAATAGTAATAAAATGCTCAAAAAAGAAGAAGCAACTGGTGAGTGTTCTGATGCGAAGTACCCTTTTCACCTGAGATTAGATTTCTTTATAAAATAAAATAAAAATTATATATATATGAATAAATAAAAGCAGAAGGTGAAAGAGAACATGGGGCACTTAGAAGAGCTTAAAATACAAATCAATGCGGACATGAGAGCAACACAGTGACATGTGTATAGGGCTTGGGTAACATTTCCATACATATTCAACAGTAAGTAGTGGTAAGACGTATATGACCCACAGACCTACATCGAGCACAAGCATTGACATTTCTCTCAAAGGACCCAGAATGAAAACGTTGATTGTTTTAGACCCTGTGAAATTATAAAGTGTAAGGCATTGCTGAAAGAAAAAAAACAAACCTGATGCTTAAATTTAATAATTTGGCAATTTAATTCAGTTCTGCTAAAAAAGGCAACATTGTCATCGCAAAGAAAACCTCATATTTATCTCAGCCTTCCAGAAAGAGCAGTCACACGGCACATGCAGCAGCACTTTAACCCTCTAATCAGGCTCAATACTAAAGACAAACATGCATTATTCATGTCTCCGGACAATCATTTCTATGCCAAGTAAGGCGGCTTTTTATTTTTTCTAAATTTGTCCTGTAATTATGTATTCTTGCCAGATTAAGGCTTTACCATTAGCTAATGTAACAGGCTATTATTTAAAAGGCTCTAGACTGTAAAATTTTGAAGGATTTTAAACCTCAAACGTGGTCCTACTTTGGGACTAGTGCAGAGGACGCAGGCATGTTATAATCTAGATGTGTGGCCAGAACTTACAGTACAGCATAAACTACGGGTGCAAAATAAAAATAAGAAGTCAAAACATTCTTTAGCTCTCAGTTATTAAACAACTCCTCACCCAAACCTTAAATCCTCCATTACAAAACAAAAACAAACCTCCAAACTGGATAATTTGGTAACAACTGTTCCCATTTTCTCTAAAAAGGAAATAAAATAAAACATGGCATGTTAATGCAATTCCACAACCAGTACCGCTTAAAAAACTGGGAAAAAAAGTGCAAGTCAGCATGGAAACCTCCATCTCTGCAGAGTGGAGAAAAGGCAAGTTTGTTGTATTTCCTGAAAGAAGTTATTTTCATCTGAATGAAAATGTTAAAACTGATAAAGTGAGAACTCGGACAGATGCTGCAGCCATGAGCATGTTATGTAACAGTGCAAGCTTTAAGTATTCGGATATCCTCATTCTCTCCCGATGATGTGCTGTGTGTATGTGACAATACTTCAGAGTAACTACTTACTGACAAACCGAAATTTAATCCCAAACGTACACAACACATATGTAACCGTCAGTGAATATGCAATGATACTGTATGTTTGCACTGATGATACGCCACCATTATGGTTCAGAAGCACGTTTTCTAAGTGTTAATAAGCAACAAGTGACTTTTTCTTAACATGGGTGTGTGAGCTGTGCAGAAAGTTCCAGCTATGGAGTGTCAACTTTTTACTAAACCAACAACCAACCATTTCCTGTTTCATTAATGGCTTTGTATATGTGCATGCATAAAACTCTCATGTTACAGAGAAGCTTCTGGTAATTGTTCTGTGTCTCCATCAAGCTTCTCCAATCTGCTAAATAATGTAATTATCATTTTGTATCTATATCTCAATTGTCAAATCATGTGACAGCAAATGTCTTTGATTTGGCATGACTCAGTCTACACTGCTCCCATGTGTGAGGAATACCAAGATAGTGAGTTATAATGCTGTTTTATCAGGCTACTATAAAACTCTGCGGTCTTGCATCATTGCAATGTGATGTGCATCACGCAGTGCTTCTACAACAGGAAGTTTCTCTGATTACATTTAAGAATCAGAGGTTCATCACAAGCCGCATCACATCTCGTTGGTTTATAAGTCTTTTAGTTTATGACTACGCAGTGGCACAAACTGTTACACCCCATCCTGTCAAACTATCAGACTCAGTGGCTGCAAACACACGCAAATGTGTAGATATTCACGTGCGTGTCTGTCAGCACCACGGTTCACGCTGGGCTCTGCCTCGAGCCAGACTGTCGGCTCTCTGCCAGGCGCTCTTCATCAGCTCGAGTGCCTCGCCGCAGCGTTTCTGCACCAATGGATCAGAAACGTCTCTGTGAGGAAGCTCAACCTGTGTGCGGAGAGGGTGCATGAGGGTTACATCCTGACAGTAGTTATCTTCACTGGCTGCACAGTTGCTCTATTTTTTCTTAAACACACAACAATTGACAGACTAAGCGATGTTGTTACCTGAAAAATGGCCTTCCATGCGTCGTCCAAAGCCTGCAGCAATCGATCTCTTTCTCCACAGCCGCTGAAGTACAAAACCCAGGGCGGGAGGAACTGTGCCCGATCAGCTGCAAACTCCTACCAACAAATTGGAGAATAACAGTGATGCTTATTATAGTGTTAAAAAAGTGTTAAAGCAGTGAAACGTAATTTATGCAATGTACATGGGGCAGCTGTGATCTACTAAGTGCAAGGTTGGTGGTTCAATCCCTGGCTCCTCCAGTCTGCATGCAAAAGGGTCCTTGGACAAGATACTGAACCCTGAAGCGTGTTCATAGAAAGCACTCAGGCAAAAAAAACAGCTTGTATGAATTTATGTGTGTTATACAAAGTGTTTTTAGAGCTTGAGAAGAAAACAGCTGTAGAAGAATGAGTCTATTTACCATTTGAGAGAAAATGAGGTAACCCCTCAAACTGAAATCTGATGGCACATTCTGTAAACTTTAGTTCCACCAGATCAGCAGTGCAACAGTTCTTGACTACCTTGAAGGCAACGGCTGTAATCGGCTCAAGCATGAGTTTTATCAACATTCATTAAATTATGATACAATTTCCAGTCGTTCCAGCAGTGCTGTACAATTTCCAGTATAGGACAGAGATTACACTGGTAAGCCATGTTAGCAAAACTAACACCAGCTTTAGAAATGGTCACTCACAATAACACAGTACGCCATGTCTGCCTCCAGGCTGACAGCGATGACATCACAGATGTCAGCGCTGCCCAGTGAACGAAAGAAACTCGTCTGGCAGTCCTGATGGCAAGTCAGCAGCTTCTTGTCTGTCACCACGAGACAACATGGGATACACGGGGTGGGGGAGACACCCTGAGGAATGACCTGGAAGCAAGGTGGTTGTATGTCATTTTAATACGGCCGATACATAGAAGGAAAATAATGCACTTCCTCTTTTAATATCTAAAGTAGACCATAACCATTGCTCTTTAAAGAGTTTTTTTATGGTTGGGTGAACCTCATGAGCACTAATGAACAGGCTGTCTTTACTATCTTTCTCTCCTCACCCCTTTAGACACAGACTGGCAGAGTAACTGCATCCATTCAGCCATGTCCTGCTCGTTGTTTGCACTGAGCACCAGCGGAGGGCGCTCTGTCAGGATGACTTGGAAAGCATGTGGACGTTCTGTGTTGTTTGAGCGACGGCAGCCTCCACAGTGCTCTCCTCTTTTGAAGTGAGAGTGAGAGAAGTGAGAGAATACAAACGACATGAGAAAAATATACCAGTGAACTTCAGTGTCTTTGGACATTTGCTTCATGGATTTTGAAGAATCTGCATCTGAAGCCTACCCCATGGTGACTGAGAGCAAGGGGGTCACATCTGTTCTTTCTGCATACAGGTACAGAATCCCATTACTGCATGACAAGAGAGCATAGTTACATTCAACTTAACAAAAGACACATTAAACACATACAGTTCACTATGACTGCTAAAGTGAATGGAAGGAAGTGAGGTGTATGGTAAATGTAATCTACACTTTTTGCACATAGTACTCATAAAAGTATGTCAGTGGTGTTAATGCTTATCAGTGGTTTATTTGCTTTTTCAAGGAAAGAGACCTCACAAAACTGATAACACACAATGCTTGAGGGTTAATGTTTGATATTAAAATAAGGAGACAACAACCTGCTCGTACCTGAGAACGAGGTAGCAGCTCTTCCACTGCTCTTTACCCAGGTATGTAGTTCCAGACCGATACTGCAGAGACCCTTCTTTTGTGCTGGAAAATCCTCCAAGATTTGGTGGACCACCTTGGGGAGATAAAGTCATGTCCATAGGATCCTCCCAGTGAACCAGTGAATACAGTTTAATAGACACTTCAGATACCTGGGAACACAGGTAAGGATCAGTTAGCCACCTCTTTTAAAGTCTGCCAAGAAATATGAAAGCAATAAAGCAGGGAGTCTCAATTATTCTACAACCCTACAAAGAAAAACAATCATGAAGATGTTTTTGATCTTCTACTGTGATTAATGGGTTTATGAGATGTGCAAGTCACTGCATTTTGTTTTTATTTACATTTTACACAGTGCCCCAACTGGAACTGGGGTTATAATATTTGATGTTAGGGATGCTAAGCTGTTTTGAAGGAAAGTGGTTATTTTAGTATAAATATGTACTCTAGAGGATGAAATATGTACATATATGTACTCCTACCTGAACAGGTGCACCAGGAAGTTCTTTTTTATATATCAGTAATGATTGAAATGAATGTGATCATCGTGTTTAAAGTTACTTTACCTCGGAGTGAGACTCCTGGGAGACAAATTTGGTGAGCGCCAGTTTTTCCATGGTGGCGTCTGTCAGAACTGAGGGGTACGGAGGTTCTCGACATCCTTTTACCATAGCTGACTTGAGACTAGTCAGGAACCAACTAAAAGTCAAGAAGAAATTGACTTGAGGTCAGAAGGAGGCGGGACTAACAACCATTTGGTGGTGTAACCTTCGTGCTTCTATAAAGTCAGTATCTCTCCGGCTCACATCCTTACAGTTGGATGGAAATACTTATTTAGCCTCCTGCTTTGGACATAAAATTAACTTAAGTCACAGAAGAGTCTTCATTTCAGTGCAGATTATTTGATTTATATGAAAGGAGAGACTGCGCAGGCATGCTGCAAAGACATAATCATGTCAGACGGACGTAAATACTGTACATGTCAGACACTGCGTGGAGCTAAACTGGTAAAAACAAATATGAGGCACCTTGTCAGCGAGGTGTCAGCTGTGTCCAACAGGAATTTTCTTCGTCTGTTGGTGCAAACCAGAGTTACTGTCTGCTGGTCGAGGCCCACCTAAATGAAAACGACATCATGACATCATCAGAAACAAAACTGTCATGTTTGGCTTCACAACTCAGAGCATGTAGTCTGTATGCGATGTACCCTAAACCTAACCCGCCGGCTGTGGCTACAATGTAGCTTGTCATCACCAGTGTGTGAACGTGTGTGTGAATGGGTGGATGACTGAATGTGTAAAGCCCTTTGGGGTCCTTAGGGACTAGAAAAGCGCTTTACAAATACAGGCCATTTACCAATATAATATGATGAGGTAACTGCGTGCTGCGTAATAGAAACATGCAACTTCTGTAATTAAGAGCTTACTGATATGTAGTCCAGCTCGTTATAAGAAACAGCATCTTCTACTGTGTAGGGCTTCTCTGCTGCACCTGCGGAGGAATACGAGACATGCAGAAATGTTAATCTCATGTGTAAGCATTATGTGCAGCCCAAATACAGGCACTGCTATCCTACTACAGCACATTAAGCTGATGTAGTACTCTAAATTATATAAATATGTCAAGATCTTATTGCAGCTCAGATTCTTTTATTTTATTTATATAGTTTTGTATGTAAATCTTCTATTTCTTCTGTGTTTCTCATTTGCTGATATTTCTAATCTTTTCTATTGTTTTCAAATGATTGTGCATCCTATTTATATT
Source organism: Pundamilia nyererei (assembly GCF_000239375.1). Lineage (NCBI taxonomy): Eukaryota > Metazoa > Chordata > Actinopteri > Cichliformes > Cichlidae > Pundamilia > Pundamilia nyererei. The sequence goes on along the minus strand of NW_005187440.1, from coordinate 2,513,956 downwards.
ATTTATGTGTTCATTTTTTCTCTTTGGCATCTTTTGTGGACAGTAAAGGAAGATTTTGAATGTACAGGGAAATATGTGTCTTTACTGAGTGACGACAATAAAACTTGAAATTGTGAAACTTGGACACCACTGTTCCCACAACTGTTAAATATATACTTTAAATATATATTGTGGGAACAAATGCCATTATTATTAATTCCCAGTTTAAGTTTTGGACTTGTTCATCCCTTATTACAGACAAGACTTTCACCCTTTCTAAGCAGGTAGATGTAACAGTCAGTCAGCAGCAGATAAAGAGGCTGCAGGTCCCCCTCCATGTGACCTGTGCTCATCCTCACCATCTGAAAACACAAAGAAAAAGCTGAGACAAGTGTTGGAAACTGTCTGCTGTAAAGCAGTCTACGACATGATGTCGATGTTAGATAAATGACACAATCCACACAGGACTTTTAGAGGGATGCAGTTCATCAGCAGCTTCATTACATTTGATTATCAATGTTAATTAACTCTGTTACATGATGATTTTTGAAGAAATTGGAATCAATTTAGGTTTTTGTTTACAGGGTTGGTGTAAAGTTTGAAACATAACCTGTATCCACTTCTCTGATGTCAAAACCAGCAGGTGCAACAACACTAAAACCACCATCCCTTAAAGACAATAAAAAAAAACTCTCTCTCCGTCTTTACCTTGAAGAGCTGCTCCTCATTTTCTCTGAACACATGAATCATAAGCAGCAGCAAGTGATTGTTGTCCACCCTGAAATTTGAATGACGAACACTATTAAACAAACATTAAACAACGATATAACAACAAACAGCTCATTTTGTTCAGCTGCTTACTTAAACTCTGCAGGATGAGAACTTTCAGAGGGACTAAGCTTCTCCTCTTGTAATACTTGTTTTGTTTCTTCAGCTTTAAAAGTCTCTTTGTCTGTTTGTGCGTCTTCCTCCTCCTTCATGACTGGTTCTTGTCCTGCAATCGCTTCTGCTTCTCTTTCATCTTCAAGGCCACCTGAAAAAGTTTGTGACTGGCTAAGCTCTGTAGAGTCATGGTGGCTACCACGCGTGGGAGCAGAGTCTGGACTGTTGGGGGTAAAGCAGCAAACGTCTGCAGGAACAGGAGAGGTCGGCAGGAAGCCGTGGCTTTTGGCCAGAGGGGAGCAAGAGGTCTCTCCTGGGGCCGGATCAGGTGGTTTACCCCCTGAATCCTTACGAAAGGGCTGCTGTGCAGGAGGCTCGGAGCTCCGATAAGAGCATTTGCTATTTTTGTCCTCCTCTGGATGTTCCCAGGTGTCCTCTCGATCCAGAGTCCCATTGAGCTGGTCAATGACGTCACAAAGCGGTTGGCCCAAGCTGTCCATGGAGGTGTCTGCCATCTCTGGGAGTCGCAGGCCTGTTCCATCATCACGTCCTTCATCCAGAACCTCTGATCCAAGCCGGCTTCTCCTCAACTCTCCTTCATCATACAGCTTCACTATAGAGCAGTTAACTAAATCAGCATCTACTGAAGTGATGCTACTTTCCATTTCCACTTGTTCAGAGGAGATGGAGTTATGGGTGCTGCTGATGGAATCTGTAAAGCTCTTTCCACGTCTCTTCTTTGTTGGTTTCCTTCGTTTTGCCATCCTGGAACAACAGAGGCGTTAGCGCTTGTTCAAAACACCAGAAATATGTGCATGTCAGTAACGGAAGCTGTATCTACCCTACCTAATAACCTCAAGCTCATTGCTGTTGATCTCCGTGTCATCCCCTGTGGTGGTGCTACTGTGGCGGCTAGGCACATGAACTGGTGTGACGTCAGCTGAGGTATTGGTGTCAGAGTCCTCGTTGAACGGGTTGTGTCTGAATGTGGGGCTGTGAGGAGACACAGGCGGTAGCTTCACCCTCACAGTGGTAGAAAGCACCACAGTGTCGCTTATGACCGTCTGTGGATCAGAGCCACTGGATCGTGGGCAGCTTGCCTGGTCAGTCAGGTCACCCTCTACCATGAAAAGGCACAGAGATTCAATTATTTCATGCAAAAGCAGCAGCAGTTACTACATTTACATTGACACCATTGTAGAAATACACAGAATTTTTTCGTTTGCACCGTCCTGTTGGTTTGGTAGCAAATACTACAAAGAAGTAATGTGAAGGAGAATTCTTTCTATTCATGCATTTTTATCAGAATGTGAGAAGTGACCAACAAAACAGCGCCACAAAAAAGTGCGTGTATTCCTTCACCTGTGTAGCACAACAAATGTTAGGGACTGCAGAGTTCTTGGTAGGCCTTTGGCAGAGTCAAAAAAAGCACAAAATGCAACAAGTAAGAGCTCAGTTAGGCACACAGGCAGAGGTTTTCTTTTCACAGGCACAGACCTAGGTCAAGCTTTATCACTGTAGCTGGCAGAGTTAGATGATACATGGATATGTCTGAATAATTTAGAGGAATCAGTATTTGACATTAGGGTTATTAATAATGACTGTTGTGTTTTTGTACAAGCTGCATTTGACAATTATATTCTCATCAAAGCTTCAGAAAATG
>NW_005187440.1:2488886-2502523 GCF_000239375.1 Pundamilia nyererei | reverse complement strand
GAAAAAATATCGAACCGTGACACCAAAGTATCGAACCGAACCGTGAATTTTGTGTATTGTTGCACCCCTAGTAATTATGGAAGAAAGCACTGTGCTTTTAAATTTGTATTAAATGTACACAATGCAATTTTAAATTCCCAGCTATGGGAGTAAATGTACATCACATTCATTCATAAAAAGTCAGTCATGTGTCACAAAACTTCAGATTGAAATTTGCCTACAATTCAACTGAAATCACCTACATAAAACTCAACCACTCTTACCCATTTCCCATTGATCAAGTGTATTTCTGTGTCTTGAGATACAATATTTTACACCAGCTAGCAGTTTTTACTGGTAGAGTATCCAGCATGCTTTAAGCACAAACATGCCAGACAGTAGGAAGGAAAGGAAGGAAGGAGGCATGGTAGGGCAGGAGAGGGAGGGTTGACCAATGTCCCACCTTCCCAGTCTGCACTTGGCAATGACTGCAACACGGGGAAGATGTCACCAAAATCATAATCTAAAAAAAGGAGGGAATAACATTCAACATTAGAGAGAGGTGGAGTGGAGACAGGTGAGAGGAGACTTAGTCAATGTCACAGAAACAGTAAAACAACATGATATGTGGAACACAAAATAACAGAATCAATGCGGAAAACTAGACTAAAAAAAAGGAGAACTGGCTTGGTGCTTGTGGGGTGTGAATGGGAAATGCTTAGTGCTGCAATCACCCTGATGACAATATTCAATGACAAATGGCATCTGCACGCCAAGTCAGCTGATAAAATGCACTTTGATATCTGTGAGTAATAAAAGGCCAAGGTCAAACTAACTTCTGCTTTGACATGCCATTAGCCTGACATCACAGTATGAGCAAAAGCACATGAGTGTGTGATTGCACTGATGTGAACCCTGATTACATCATAAACCCCAAAATACAGCCTGCCATGCCTGCATGTCCTCTCAGCAGAAGAGCAGAATATAATGACACGAGAGCTAATTCCACACACTGCAGACACAGCAACACTTAAAACTAACACTACATATTTCTATTGGCTATTAAAAAAAATTCAATAAATAAAATAAACTGACTACTCAATCTTGACTTTAAGGGCTATTAAAGAATTAATAGCGTGTAAAGTTGCAAAGATTGCAAAACCAGTTAGTCTGTTTCTCTACTCTAAAACACACATAATCAAATCTGAAGAAAAGTAAGAAAAGCAGGAAATAAAAATTAGCTACAGATTAGCACATTAAGTACACCTTACCTTCACTAGAAGGAGCTATGGCACTATCATCCCACTCCAGGTTGGTGGAGGTGAGGGAGGTGAAGGAGTGCAGAGACAGGCTGTCTGAGCTGGGCAGTCTTTCCTCAAAGTCCAGCAGGTTCTGTGGTTTGTAGTATTCTGGCATGTAGGGGGCCACATCTAGATAGGGCACATCCTGAACCACCAAGACCCAACAAAAACATATAGTTATGCTGCAGTCATTTAAGAAATTTAACTTGTATTGATATGGTAGTCAAGTATATGCTAACCAGCTCCAGATCGAAGCGAATGAACTCCAGGCCGGACACCAGTGTGAGAAAGAGCGTGAGGTGGTCGTGACTGCAGACCAGTGCGTTCCTACCCGTGAAGAATTTTTTTAAAAAAACAAAAATTTGTGAGACGTGTTCACAAAAGACAATGTTTCAGTTTCAATATAACTGATTAGCAACATTTCATTTCCTTTAAGCCATCGGGATCAAACGACTAGATGACTTACTTGAAATAATACTTATGCAGCAGTGCTTGGTTCTCCTGAAAGAGCCGAAGATAGCTCTCTAAAGAGCTCTCGCTCAGTGCCAGGTATAGCCACGCACGACCTACAAACAACAAACATAATAGTTCAGTAATAATTTACTCTCCAAGTACTCCACATGTGTGTGTGCTGGTCTAAGAGAGATGCCTCACTTCGACCAAGGTTGGTTGCTATGTGCTGAAGCTCATCTATCTGCCGCACAGCCTCTCTTCTAGTGAAGTGAAGGACCAGCACCCAGTAGCCTGAAGAAATGTCTTGCAGCCTGCAGTGAAAAGTGTATATGTAAACTGAAACCAAAAGCCTCCACAAGTTGTAACAGATTTCATGGATGGACATAAATCTTGCAGAAAAACACAGAAAAAATACAACTGATACAAATGTTTGCTCTTTCAATCCATAGACTTTATACAAAAGATCTATTCAACATCTGGATCTGAAAACTGAAGCAGTGCAGAAGAGATTTTAAACAGCATTCTCCCTCATCAGCAGGGGGAGTCTCGTACAGCAGCAAAAAGTCAGAGCGCATAGCAAAAGTGGACTGTTCGTCCATTGATTCATGGCCTCAGTAAACATTTTCTGGAAGAGTTTATGGTCTCAGTTTCTAGGTTCAGGTCTTATGGAAACAGAACATGATGTTTATTTTGTACAAGGCTATGCTTTAGGGCAGGACCATCTTGTTGTTGACAAATCGAACAAGCTGTCTCCACACTCATGGCCTTTGATCAATGATCAATGGACTTTGATCGGTGGTTGTTTATCAATGGTTGTGACAATTTGCATATTAATGATCAAGACACTGACCTCACAGCTCATTGTTCATTCATTGGGCTGGTCTCAGTTACTGTACAAATGTTCTGTTTATAAGGTTGGGGAAACCTACAGTCAGCTGAGACTGAAAAAGTCATTTGGATGAGTGACGACACGTTTCTCTCACTGAAAACGCTACGAAAAGATGAACAAAATCAACCTTTTGGGGTGTCTACACACTGACATGTAGCTTGAAAGGACTCAAATGGCAACAAGTAAAATGCTCAGCTTGATGGGAATTTTGCAAATCATGGTGTCATGGTAGCTTTTATGTACAGTGTGTGCAATCTGCTTCTAGTGACCATCTTACCCATATAGCAGAGCGTGGTCAAGGTGTTCACAGAGCCGTTGCAGTACCCGGTCGTGATTCCGAATAGCTGGAGTTTCATCCTCGCAGGCAGCAAAGTAACTCTGCAGCTGTGAAGAGACAGCGTTGGTTTGTTTTGTTGTTCATTCACTCTAGACAAATAAAATAGCCACCAATAACCATGTAAAGGACCTCTTCCCATGACTGAATTTGTAAAACTGGTCATTCACTGTTATTTGTATTGCTTTAGTTTCACACAACGGCATCTTTGATTTCAAACTATCTGTTTGAAATCAAAGATGATGTTGTATGAAACTAAAGCAATATAATTGATGATGAAGTTAAAGTATATTTATGGATGCCATCAACACTGCATGAATAACATTTAGGACAAGGTCTCAAGAAAATTAATCATACAATACAACATACAGTTAACCAAGGAATTTAAGCCAAGTCAAGGACTTGCCAAGAAAGTTCGCCTTTCATGATTTACATTGACAGTCAAGGTAAGTTGGCTGCAGCACAGACTTCATAAAATATCTTTGACTCTGGGCTGGAGACTTTAGCTAGCTATAGGATATGCATGTATTTCTTGTTACCTATAATAGGGACAGGAGGTACTAAACAGGCTTTAGTTCATACATTGTTCACGTGATTGGGCTTCAATGTGATTAGTGATGAGCGGTGCCACTTCTATCCTTGTAGTGACTATTTCACTTCAAATCGCATGTGCTGGCACCGAGGACCAAATAGTGACAGGCAACACTGTTTCATTGTCCTGGACTGACCTGCAAAGCCCCTTGAACTTAATCCTGAACCTAATATAATGTATTAAAATACCAAAGCATGAACAAACTGTGTGCACTTTGGGGAAAGGTTTGAGGATTGCAACTCAAGAAAAAAACGATCATTTATTTCCTGTGACTTTATTCACATGACTAATGTTTGTCAGAGGTAAACACTGTACATTTGCCCACAAGCTTGAGGAATATCTGCTTACAAGCACTGTTACAGTCCTTTAGGTGTCAGTCCAATAAAACATATGAACATGGTAAATTACAGGGTAAAACCTGGTGAAACACAAATATTTGCTTGATGGAATAAACAAATATGGAATTTTTCTAATTCAAACACCCGATTATGGGACTGGTGATTTGGACTGGAAAATACAACACAGATAAATGAAAATGTCAAGGGGAAGAAGATTAAATATATAAATAACAGTAATAATATAAAACGATATAAAACAATAAATAAAATGACAAAAAATAAATCATTAAATAGAAAAACATGGTTTTTGAAAACGAATGCAAAAGCTAACTGGGAGAGAAGAAGGAAGATTTCCTATAACCTGCTGTCTGTCAGGTTATAGGAAATGTTCCACAACACCTAGCAGATCTGCACATGACTTCCAAAATGGCCCATTACTTACATTTAAAATCAAGAGCAAAGATCCACTGACCTCTTTTGCTACAAATGTGTCGGATTTATGGTTGCAGGTATGTTTATAACAGATGCCGCAGTAAACAAACACAGGGGCTTGGTGTCACTTTTGTTACCATAGCCAAAAAAGACACAAACTTCTACTTAACTGAGAGCTGGAGCCATAAAACATTATATGAAACATCTACTGCGCTATTTTCTCTTTATCAGTAGGGGCAAGGCCCTCCTGTGTCCTCCTGACTTGAAAGTTGCCCTCTTTAGCAGACAAAAGATGACCTAATGTTAGCTATAGTGATTCAAACGTGTGAAAAATCTTAACGCGAAAATGTCTGGCAGTATTTTAGCGGTAACCAACCCCAGCAGCGCTTACCTTCTTAACAGAAAATGAGATATTTTCCAATATACGATCCTTTACTTTCAGTTGATCCATCACTGGTCTGTTGGCAGCTTTCAGCAGGCAGTCAGCTGACTCAAAGCACTTGTTTTGCTAAAGCTAAGCTAACGCCGCCTGCAGTAGCTTGCTAACATTATCCTGCCCACCAACACAACTGGTTTCCAAACTAGCAATATAGGACTAATGTCAGTGTTAGCGACCGACACTAGCTCGGGACTATAGTGCTAACGCCAAAAAAACAGCGAAGCGGTGTAACCTCAGTCACTGAACAGCCCGGTTAACCTAGTGCAGTTACCCTATGGCTGTGCATTAGCTTTAGCCACTCGACTTTTTTTTCCTAGGGGCTTGCGATAACTAACAAGTTTTAAAGTTAACCCACATTTTACTGTTAGTAGAACCGATTTTTCTCACACTCTGCGTTTTATTACTTTGACTGCCACTTGTGAACTACGCCTACTTTAAGTCACCTCTTTGTGCTTATTTCCGTAGTTAATTAATCAATGTAACGCATGCTAAGGTTACTTTCATGCTATCGTCTTCTGAGTGACAACTGAACTCACGCCGTCAGTGAGTTACGTCAATGACGTCATCCGGTTTGTTAATCGCAGACTGAAGGACCTTAAATTTTCGCAAATTTAAAGATTTAATGCTCAGAATTGTGCCAAAACCCAATATCAATGTAAATTAGTGTGTGATTGAATTAATCTGAATGAAGTGATGAATTCGGCACAAGACTCCACTGTTTTAACTAAGTCATAAACTTTTTTTCCGCAGCGTTTCCAGCTCTTCTTCAGACCTTGTTCATCTTGGTAAATGCTTTTTTTAAAATGTGCACATATCAAGATTAAGGTTTGTTTAATATCTAGAGTTTTGATAGTTGTTCATTTTTACTTTTCCCCACATTTCGCTTCTTGTTAAGTATCTGCACATTAAAATGAGTGTCATTAAACATTTATTTTGCCTTAAGCACAAATCATAGCAGCTCCACATTCAGTGGACCAAACCACTCGTAACATTTCAATGAACACCGTTATTGCGTGTTAAGTTACAGAGACAACAGGCATTTCTATTGAGTGGAATGTCAATATTTTATTAAGATGACTCCAACTTATTTGGAAACACATTAATCTTATCAAAAACAAACAAACAAATGAGTTGTTGCCATAATCAGTGCATGTAGTTACCACAATAAACTTTTCTGGCTGAAAAATAAAACAATGCAGGTCAAATTTTATTGTAAATTTCTTCCCCATTTCTAAGCAAATGTTTGACTTGAAATATTTAATCAATTGTAAAGCAACTTTAAACAAACGCTGACTGACTTCTGAACAGACATGGGCCACTGAGTGATTCCAAAGTGTAAAAAAACCTCCCACAACCACTGCATTACAGTCAGGGCCTCTTTTGGCCCTCAGACCCTGACAAAGTGAGTTCCCCAATAACAGAACAGAAACAGTCCAAGTCCCTGCATGAAGACTCAAGCCATCACGACATTCATTTCCACTCTTCACACCACAGGTTCACTTCCAGTCTTATTTTCTCTTCCCCACTGGCATTCTGTATTAGTCAGACTTCTCCTTCTCTTTCATGTGGAGGAAAACTACGCTGAAGACAAAGAGTCCAGCCATCATGGAGAAGACACTGGCATAGTATGGGTAGGCTGAGGGGATGAAGCGCTCATACTGGGTGTGCTGCAGAGGACGCACCGATACCTACGGTGGAGAAACACAACTGGATTAGTTAGCAAGCCATACAGCACATCAACTAATAGGTTACTATGTTACTATTACAACAAATGATTGATAAAAGAACAGAGGTAGTAACCAGGATGATTAATTGAGCAATACTTTCCATATTTACCATTTCTATACATTTATCTTATAGTAAATAAACTCAACATGACTCAGTCTTTAGGAGGGAACTTCTGATGAACTTGCCTGAGTGGAGGAGTAGAGATGTGTATATCCTAGTCGGTTATAGTCCACTTTGAACTGGAAGACTCCATACACATCAGGCAGCTTGAACTGGACACTGTATTTACCTCCTAGTTGAACAACAATGGAACATTTATCATAAATGCAGTTTGTAAATATGACGAGAATATGAAGTCAATCCTGCCAAACATTATAAAAACAATACATGTAGGTTGTAAACAAGACGTAAATGAATGTAAATATATTCTATAATACAATACCATACCATTTTTCTTGAGATAAGTCCGGACGAAGGGATCGATCCTCACAAACTCAAGCTGGATATCATCTCCGTCGAATGGGATCCAACGGCCCTCGGACAACATCTCAATGACAATGCTGTATTCCTGCATGAAAAGGGTTTACAGTGATTGAGCGACACTGCATTAAAAACAAATATCTTCACGGTGATGATAACAAACAGACAACAAGACCCACCACGAGGTCGGTGATTGTGTATGCTGTGGGGGCGTCGGTCTCCCCCACGCGATGATGGGTAACAGCTCCCACTCTGAGGACTCCAGCCTCCTTGAACACCCAGCGAGACAGAGCCTCGGCCAGCTCCATGTTCCCTGTCCGCTCGTGCCTGAAAAAGCCCACAAGGACAGGGAACACTGACATCTGTAACCAACTATATTGTAACCAAATCTAATATCAGTGACTAGTTATTACAATCTTACATTTTAAGGCTGTTTTCCACCTACAGATTAGCTTTAGGAGGTCAAACGCACTAAACTGCAAACTCAGTGGAACACATTCTAAGCATCTAAACTTGCAGAAATCTCCAGTAAATGTGTTTGAACTTGTAACATTCACATGGCAGAAAAACAAGCCAGGCCATCACTGACAGGAGTACCTCTGTGAACCTGGTGTGGCTTTCTGCACAGCAGAGTTGAAGAAGGCATCGCTGAAGAAGTCCAAGGAGCCACTAAACACCACTCTGGCATTGTTTCGAGCCTGAAGGCCAGCGATCAGCAGGGTGTTCTTGCCAACAGCGTGGGGGTACTACAGCATTAAAAAACACAAAACAACAACAACATTAAAAAAGTAAAATTAACTTAGTACCTCCTGTCCCCAAACGGTCATGGCCAATAGCTGCCCCTCCCTGAGCGTGGTTGTGCATGAGGTTTGGTCCTGTTAAAAGGGGTGATACCGAGAAGTTTTTCTTCTCACTATCAAGTGTTTGCTCATAGCAGGTCATCTGATTGTTGGAGCTTTCCTCTTCACAATACAATATAAAATGCCTTGAGGTGACTGTTGTTGTGATTTGATTCTCTCTATAAATAAAATCAAATTGAAGTGAACTGAATATCCATTCAGGCTAATAATAGTTATACAAGAATCTCAACTCAACTTGTTTATTATTGGACTTTACCAGCGTAATTTTGCGTTAAAAATAGTTGAAAATAATCCTTAATCATCTCATACTGGGCTTGGTGCTGCCCTGTGGTTCATTCTGCCTGAACAAAGCAGTTTTAGCTCCACCCTTTGTTCTGAAACTTTGACCACGTTATACATCGCGGAGAAAATGAGGTAGTGCACAATAAGCTTGTCTTTTTCTTCCAAAAGCATTACTGCACAATTTTAATTTTAAAGGGCTACTTATCATGCCGGGACAGTTTGTCCTGAATAAATCATAATTCATTACCTGACATTATCATGACATGTCAACAGTATTACCTGTGAGATGGGTCTGTCAGGGAAAAAGGAGTAGGAGGTGGAGGACCCAGTAAGGATGTCCAGGACAAGAGGGTTGTCTGGGTCTGCCACCATGCTGGAAGAAGTGAGCCACATTCAATATATTTTCCACTGAGCATGGGAGTTAATCTTTTACAATGACTAAAAATCTAACAACACTATCTGTTACATCTTCTGACACAAGTCTCTGCTCCAGCTAAAAGGATGAATTTATCATTTATTACACATCAGTGTGAAAATCACTGTGCTTACCCGACACCCTTGAATAAAACAGGTTTCTTGGTGGGTTTGCCGACAATAGTGGGAGCTTTCAGCAGGTTCTCTGGGTCAGCGACAATCAGGGTATGCTGGAGTTACAAAAGATCACAAATTACAACAACATAACAAAACATAAAATGGCAGCTGTGTAAAGGCCAAGCCATTTACCTCTCCAGGATCAGACACATCATAGTTGTGATGATCAATGACGGCAGTCTTTTCCTCGTCAAACTCAATGCCACACTCACTTCCCAGCTCTCTCAGAGGGTCGCCTGTGAAACAAGAACAAAACAAAAATACTTGAATGATCATACTTAAACATTTCAAATAATATACGACTTGAACAAACACTGTTATAAATCAACTGACCGATGTCTGAACTTGCAGCAACCAGGACATTGCCCCCACCGTCAATGAAGGATGTAATAGTCTCCACATTTATATTTCCACCAAAGTCTGCGGATGACAAAAAAGTGTTTACCTTCAGGAAGAAATCACCTGCCACAATTTATTTATTTTTTGTTTTAACGCTGCGAAACTCACCTTCAACTGATGGTGAGAAGATAATTAAGTGGTCATACAGGAACTGGCCATATTTGATCAGCGACAGGGAGGGATCATCAGCGGTCTTGAAGGTGAGGTCAAATCCACGGTCTGAAGAAGACAGATGCATTATAATTAACAGTAACAATGGTGTACTAAGGCTAAAGTTTTAACACAGTGGTTTTTGAAAATTAGGACATGTTTACTACAACAGGATACAGCAAAGGTGTGCAAGCACTGATGTTATCTCTAACAAAAGCATGCAATATCCCCGAGTATTACAAAAAGTTGTATCTTCAGACAAAGCGTTTTGTTTTACATGTCTTCTTAAAACAGTAATAACCCAAACTGTATGAACTCCTCTTTTGAAGACTGTTGCCTAATCAGGAAAGTGGATTTCTCCCACTACTGTACCTACCAGCAAACCAGAAGAGCAGAGGAGCGGAAATGCAAATATGCACGGAAATGCATAGTATTATTTAAATAATTTTAACAACAACAGCATCGAGCACATCTTCATTTATATAATTATATTACACTGAGTTGTAAGAGGCTCAAATTACGTTAGGACCGCGAACACATTACAGCTAAGCTAATGTTAGCATTCTTGCTATCGTGCATCAATTTCTGGTCTAGCAGCGGCTTTTTGTTAGCTGCCAAAAACTTGCTGATGCCCGGTAAACGAGGCATATATACGACTGCATAGCAGAGTAAGTAAAGCTGCAAAAAATAGTATTATCATACTGACCTGCCAGACTGCGGAAGAAGATTGAATGGGTGTCTTTGATGTTGAGGTTGTCCAGCAGCACCAACGTCTTACCGTCAGCCAAAGCACAATGCAGCACGGAGGCTAACGACAGCAATAAAAGGACGCCATGGTCCAAAAGCTTGAACCGCCTCATTAACACCGTTCCGGTTCGTTTTTTGGACGATGATAAAGAACCGGACCGGTTCGTCTGCATGACTGCTGTCAGCGCCGCCATTTTGCTGCAGAAGTCGACGTCAGCGTTAGCAGTTGACTAAACTCTGACCCTAAGAGGCAGCCAATCACAGAGCGGAACGCGTCGCTCTGACTGCCAGTCAACCAATAGCGTGAGAGCTTCATTGTAAGCCTGGCAAACAGGTAAGTCCAGGCATTGAAATATAAATATGCACATTTTTACTGAATATTTACAACAAAAACGGCGTTTAAACGACTTAAAGGATTATGCCTTTCAGCTGTCATTTAAGTTATTTCTGTTTTTAAATAATAAGCAAGGCACATAAGCCTTTGTTATTCTTTTTATTTATTTTTAGTAAAAACAAGAGCACAACACAAGCAGTGGCAATTCTTTATTGAGCTGATGGCATCTTCCAGTAAAAGTAGTATTAGGGGTTTTATCCAAGCATTCTGCAGACAAATTAATGACACAAAAATCAATAGTGACACAAAAATGTCTTGTGACATTTGTCAGTTTGTCGTCACTGTACACAAGTCTAATCTTTTCAGAGGTAACATGACAAATATACAAATATTATCCAAACACAAGATTTACAACACCTTGCTTCTGTAAAAAGGCATCAAGTGTCCTTTACTTTAGTTTAGTACTCATATATGTTCATGTAGATAGCCTTTGAATAACATTCTCTGCATGAAAATACTTTAAGTACAAGAAAAATATTTTGGATGTTTAAAGAAAATGATTATATTATTATTTCATCATAAAAATGGGAAAAATATCACATAGAATTTTTTTCTTTAAGTTATACTGGGTAAGACAGACTTTAAAATGTTTTATATAATGGACGAAGCACAGTCCTACACTGAAGTCTAAAAATAAACTACACAAAGTAGCATAACCGCCTCTCAACGTTTACAAAAACTACTAGATCTCACCTTGTTTGCTGAAAACAGGACATGATTACTGATCACAAATCTGGAAAGAATTTTTTTTCAGGAACAGTGTCTGTTATGAATCCAGTTCATATTTAACAAAACTCATAAACACACTTCATTTCTTACTTCTCCTTATACAGTATAAATCTCATTTCATTTACAAGCAAAATGACACACACTTTTAACAAATCTGTCCCACTACGACTGCCTCTCACACTCCATCTCCTGCTCCTTGTCCTCCTCTACATCTTTTTCATATGTTTTGATCTCAGTGGTGGTCTCCACCTGTCCATCCTCCACCTTCTCCTGAACTTCCTGTTCTGATTCTTCTTGTTCTTGCTCCTCTCCAATCATCCCGTCCTCTGTTTCTCCCTCTCCAACCTGAGCACGGAAGATTAGCTCTCCTTCGTGGATGACCTGTTCGGGTGTGGGTTGCCATGTTGCAGTGGAATCCCCCTCGGCAGTGGTGGCTGCGGTGTACTGGTAGAAGTCGGAATCTGCCTGAAACATGACCAGGGCTTGAGCTGTGTGGATGCGTACGTGCTGAGCTAAGGAGCTGGCATCCAAGAATTTATCGCCACACGAATCGCAAGCGTACAAAATCTGCGTGTTGGGATCTGAGAAGAGAAGAAGGTTTCATGAACAAACGAACCATTTTTCAATCTGTGTCCTGTTCTGTGTAAGAAAAAGGAACTGGCTTCTGATGAAGTTTACGGTACTGTTTACAGTACTGTAATAATACTTCTCATTGAGACCATTTAGATGGTTATGCAAGTAGCTGTGTACTTCAAAATCTGTCTCACATACTCATACGTACATATTCAGCTTCTTTTACTGATTATTGTTTTCAGGGTCAATAAATGGACTTCAGCTTATAAGCGTAACACTCCATACTGCTACTCCCCCAAACCATGTCTGATATTCTGTTGTCATTCATAACATTACATGTTTTTATAATGCCAGGTCTTACCTGCTTCTTGCACTTTCTCCACGGCTTTGGTGATTTCAGCTTTCAGAGCTTCAGTCTCATCTGCAGAAACCGAAGCAGCCACTGGAACTACTGTTAACAGACACAAACATTGTCACCGTCTGTGCCTCACAGCCATCTATAAACATCTGTGTTGTTGATTACATTCTAGCCTTGACGATGTAGTCTGACCTGTCAGCTGAGCAACAGAACTGGCCGCCAGGGCCTCTGTCGCCAGTGTGACGATGTCCTCCGTGGTGACAGTGACGATGTTGATCTCGCTGTCAGAGGTGCATGGCCCCGCTCCTCCATCACCCAACTCGTCTGAGCTTCCCTCTGACACCACCAGCCGCTTCATGCCGGCCTTGCCTTGGTGCACAGTCTTGACGTGAGAGCGCAGATTGTCCACGCGATTGAACCCCCGACCACATTTATCGCACAGGAACGGCTTCTCTCCTGAGACAACAAAACAAAGATAAGTAGTCAATTGACGGTGAAAGATCAGAGTTCTGCTGGATGGATACAGATGTGGTGGGAAACAGACTTAACTGCTCAACAGGTGAACCCTCACTCTCCCAAAAAAAAAAAAAGCCTTGTAACAAATTTGTTCTTCACCTGTGTGAATGATGATGTGCTTCGACAGGTCTCCCACATTAACAAATGCCTTGTTGCACATCTGACACTTGTGCGGGCGGACGTTGTCGTGATGGCGAATGTGATTGGCCAGTTGACTAGACTGCACAAACCTGCACAAAAACATATATATGATATTTCCTCTCATCTACTTTACTGACACATTTATTCATTTTGTTCATAAGAAAATAATCTTTTAAACAGTATTTTAATCTCTAATTTGGTCAATCTCAGTACTCTCACTATCATTTGAATGAACTATAACAGGTCACTGTTACTTGACCTTTGAGAATGACCACAAATCTATATTATCTTCAATTCTCATTACCGCCTACACAAGTCAAAACCTCTAAACTACACTTAATATTCCCCTCTCAAACATCCCTGTTAAATAATGCCAGTTTCTATACCTCAGCTACAAGTGAGTTTGAAACCTGAGCCTATCATTGCAGCACTGTGCCGTGCTGACCTTTTACCACAGCGATCGCAGACGTAGGGCTTCTCTCCCGTGTGCTGGCGGACATGAGCGATGAGGGAGCTGGCCTGAGTGAAAGCTTTACCACAGATAATACAGACACAGGGCTTCTCTCCTGCAACATATAAATAACTGTTTCACTATCGTGGGAAGTAGATAATATTCACACAGGGATTCAGATGGAAGAATGAAAATAAGTTCCCCAGAATCCCCAGAGTACCTGTATGGATGCGCTCATGCCGCTGCAGAGCTCCGGGATCACTGAAAGCTCTCTGGCAGTGCCCGCAGACGTACGGTTTCTCCCCGCTGTGAACCCGCAGGTGCCTCTTCAGATTCCCTAAAAAGCAGGTATTAGTACACACAGATTAGACCAAATGGCTCAAAGAAGAAAAACAATTCTACATAGTAACACACCAACTAAAAGCAATTAAATAATTTTGTTCATGTATGGTCTAACTATTGGACATCACACTTTATTTTA
>NW_005187440.1:2474732-2488372 GCF_000239375.1 Pundamilia nyererei | reverse complement strand
GCGCGCTCAACCAGGGTGACAGTCAAGCCAGTATGACTTTAGTTAAGTCTCTCTGGCGCAAGTTTGGATAGAACTAGGGATCTAGCCTGGGGAACCTTACTGTATCCATGCCCTGCAGAGGATTTGTACCCTGACCTGTTGTTCTAAAGAGAGTCGTGTTGTTTTTCTCCTATCTCCCTTCCCTCACCCACATCCAGCTGCAAAAGCGGGTGTGGAAGGTAAAGTCCAAAGTGGTCTAAGTGGTAACCCCCAAACTGTAAGAGTGGTACCAGCACATTTCAGGCACATCATCAGAGGCTTCTGTCCAGACTCATAAGACTCACGGGCCTCAGGAAGAGGACCCTAGTTTGAGGAACACACACATATCATTCCCAAGGGGTTTGAGGCAGAGTTATATATATATATACATATACAAACAGTGAATATTACTATCCAGCTAAGATTTTTCAATTAAAAATAGTGTTGCCTGGAATCATGTTATTCATTCATTGTGTTTATATTTGTCCACAGAAAAGCCAAACCTTTCCAAGGGTACCTGGTTGAAGCGTTTGTCGCAGTGTGGACACTTGTTGCCCTTCTCTGTGTCGTGTGTCTCCAGATGTCGCATCTTGGCCGTGGGGTCAGAGAAAGCCTTCTCGCAGTAGTCGCAGTGGTATGGCTTCTCGCCGCTGTGCACCAGCTGGTGGCGCTTCAGATTGCCCGAAGTGGTGAAAAGCTTGCCACAAACTTCACAGCTGTACCGCGCTTCCCCTGTGTGACGTTTGCGATGCAGGTTGAGCAGACTGATCTGACGGTAGCTCTTTCCGCAAGTAGAGCAGCAGTACGGCTTCAGGGGGCTAGGAGTCAACGACAGCTCACTTTAATTAAGCCCTCTGCAGAAGTATGCAAAGATACACTAAATGAATATGAAAAGGAAAAGCCATCCACCTGTGTGTTTTCTCATGGGCTTTACAAGCTGCGGGGTCAGAGAAAGCCTTGTTGCAGTCCCGGCAGCTGAAGGGCTTCTCTCCAGTGTGAATACGCATGTGCCTCTTGAAATTGCCCGTGTGGGTGAATTTCTTCCCGCAGTCCTAAAAAGAAGAAAATATATCGTGAAGCCTTTTAATGCAAAGATATGCATGCAAATGTGACCAACATTTGCATAAAAGCATCTATGATGCCCAGCTTTTCATGAAAGCTCCCAGCATTGACATTTATATCTTCAGAGCCTGCAGACCAGAGCAGGAAAAGCAGGCACAGCGCAACTTAGGCCGTCCCACAAATCCCTCACCTCACATTTGTGTGTCACGGAGCTGTAAGGCTTTGATTCAGATCGGCTGCTCATGCACGCTGACTGAGCTTGTCTTCCGTCTCTCTCGCTGCTTGGGCTGTCTCCTTCCATTTGCTGACTTATCTCGTCATCCTCCTCTCCATCCTCGTTATCATCATTATCATCAGCCTCCACATCGCCGGTCTCCAAAGAGTGTTCTTCCTGCCCTTCAGCCACCCCTGCTGGCTCTGCCACCTTATTATCAGTTTTTGCCTGTGATGGGGCTTCATCCTCTGAGTCATTGTCTGGGAGAACAAGAGCAGAAAAGCTCTGAAAATGACAAACTGCCTACAGCTTTGACGGGAAATAGCAATGACTTTTTGAGATATGGGATTGCTGGCTTCATCGGTCTGTTAAAGTGATGACATTCTTTACATCAGACAGAGGTCACTCTTACGTTAATGTTCCCCACTGCGTCTTCCAGACATACCCGCTACAACTGGGGCAACAACTAGCACCATCAGCAATGAAACAAATACAAGAAGCAGGTTTGCTGCAACCTTTAAAGAAATGTGTTTATTCTAATACGAAGCAAATGCTCTAAATCCTATTAGATTAATGTGAAATAACTGCGTGTTTGAAAGGTGCTGAATAAATATACATGTTTTTATCACATTTCTGGCATTTTAAACGGAACGTGAAAATGCGGAAAACAACACTCAGATAATCATTCGAGCACTAATCAACCTGAATCTAGATGTGTTTTTAAATGACTTCGCTTTTCCTGCCTCTGCACATAGTTTGTCCAGTGGGAAGCTTAAACGAAAGGGGCATTGCATAAGTTCCTTCAGGACAGAGCGCTCACCAGGTGGGAAGTTTCGTCGAGGTGGTTTTCTGATTCTCCTCCCGCGGGAGCTCATATAAGGCGAACTGCCAGCAGATTTTAACGGTGATTCTAATAAAAACAATAAAATAAAAAACGAAAACACTTCTTTGTTAAGCCATCACAATCGTTTGTGTTCTTTCCATTGAATTTAACTCTTGATTTTAAACATGTATGTATTTATTTATATAACCTATCGTTTCTTAAAAACATTAATAATGGATAAAATAATATATCAAGATATCAAATGCCATCAAATAAAAAGCTACTAGCATCATGTGGATCCTTTCAAACTTTAAACATGCTAGCATACATCATAATTAAATAACTGAAAAGACTTTCTATGAATATGTATTTACTCAGTATGTAGTCGGCATCAGCGGTGTCGTCCTGGAAGGCGGGTGCGTCTAATGCGCCACTTTCTTCCTTGTTCTTGACAGACGTCTTCTTTTGAGTCAGAAGGTGGGACGTTTTTGGTGGTCGTCCGCGGCCTGTGTGGGTTCTAGTGGGTTTCGGCTGAGAAACAGGCTTCTGTGTTTTGGCAGAAAGCTCTTCCTCTAAAATGTCCTGACTTTGAATGGTCTCTTTATCCTCTGTGGGAATGCTACGAGGGCACTCCTCGGCTTGTGATGCCAAATCTGACAGCTGACTGTCAGTTTCCTCTTTCTGCTCTCCTTCACCTGTTTTTTCATCTGGTGTGTTAAAGACAGAATTAAAATCAAATCAAATCGAAATTATCAGGAGCAACATTTCACACATTAGAATGCAGAATCAATGACGACTGTGTTCCATTTTCAACAAACTGAATGCCAATAAGAACAGATAAAGAACCATGTTATGAGCTCAACAAAACAACAATCGGGTAAATATGTATTAATTACTTTTCATTTATCTTTTTTTATGTAGAACAGCATCTGTTAGGACTACTGCCAAACATGGACACAGCAGAAATACACGTTTGTCACCATGCTATGAAAAGTGATGGTAAAATTGGTTGACAAATTTAATACAAAGCAACTTGATGATTCATTTGAAGAATCAAGGCATGGACGGATTAGCTGAGGGCAATGACAATTTATCTGAAATAAAGAAAAAAAGGGTACAGACATGAGTATTCACCAAGGACCCGACTCACCAACAGCAAAATCCAGTGTTATGACGGACGGGGCTGGATTTGACAACGACTGGTACGCAGAACACGCATTCACGATTTCTTGCATCTGTAAAAAGTGAGCTACTGACAGCACGTCTTCTACATTCTGCAGATTTAAAGTCAGCTTTGCAGTGTACATAAAATCCAGGACCTGACCCAAGCCTGAAACGACATTCATCAAAACAACACATTGAGTTAGACAGCAGAGACGAGGCAGAGATAGGGTAGAGCACATAACCTGACGGGGACCGACCTGCTGCATTGCTAATGTCCAGATGTACCACATCCTTCTGGTCCAGGAAGAGGGTGCGGAAGTACACGCTGCAGGCAGCCAGCACAGCCTTGTGGGCCTTGAAGTCCACACCGTCCACGACAAAGGTGCAGTCACACAGCAGGCCCTGCTTGCGCTGCCGGTTAAGCTGCTCCAGAACTTTCCCACTGTGCCACGGGAACTCCATCGTCCTGAAGGACAAGCTCTGTGGTTAAAACGGATGAAATGTGGAGCACGAGGAAGCTTGAAAAGGCTGTGATGGTCAGGTTAAATCTGTGTCTGCATTGTTCACCTCTGATATAATTATGCATCCTCCGACAGCATAGTAGTTTTATTATTGACTGACTGCGGTCAGTCAATATTAGGGGATGATTGCTTTCAGAAAAATAGATGTATCAGCCTTAAAACTAAACCTATACATTACAAATTAATATAAGTCAACATAAATAAGATATAATGAGCTATAATGAAGTATAAATTCTGTGTCTAGACTATATGTCACATTACACTATTACATTATTTATTATCCTTATTTAAAACTGGAAAGTTGTGTTCATTTTAATTTCACAATTACCCCTTTTACAATGTATCGGCACAGAGATGTATTAAAGTTAGCGTCCAACAAGCTAAATCAGTTTTTTAACTGTGTATGTGTTGTTTCACAAGCAGTTTTAATAACAGCAATTGTATTCCTCGAACTAATTTGTGTCTTCCTTTGGACTATAACCACGGCTATCATAGTTAACTAAAACTAAACAAAAGCTAAAACTAGCTTTGAAAAATATTCTAGTTAGATAAATAAAAATAAAACCTAGACCATGAAAAGGGGTAAACTAACTAAAAGAATTTGGAAAATAACAGAGGAAACATAAATAAATATGGTATGTGTTAATCTGTTAGAATTTTGGCACAAACTGGTTGATGGGGTAAAATTTTGCCTCTGGCATTTGGCATAAGTAATAACCAATACCAAAATGAAAACTGAAACCAATAAAAACTAAAGTATTATTAATAATAACAGTAATAAAACTATAATAATTATAGCAACGCTGCCACTGGTAAAGTCTAAGTACGTCGTTTCAGTTGTAATGTTAGATAATGACATCTCCTCCAGACTCACAATTGTCCCATGGGACGCAACCTATGAACCAAACTTCACAAACATGTTGCGTGTGTGTGTTTTTAAGGACAAAAACGGCGTTTTGAAAATCAACCACTCAAAATGACTGCTAGCTTAAATCCGAAATGCAACGCGAAAGATGCTAAAGGCCAACTAAACCACGAGATACGACATTAACGCAAGGATGAAGCGTAATCTCGTGTCCCGCTGGCTGTGCAGCTATTTTTAATTCTCTCTTCTTCTTTTTTTTTTTTTAACTTGAACGTCAGTTTCTCCACAAGTTTTGACAGCGTGGTTTGACAGTGCAATATATCGATTGCAATTCCTCAATCCTTGCAGCTTTGTTATCAGGGATTAATTTAGCATGCCTACATGCGTGTGGTGAGGGAACAAGATGGCGGAGCTGCGAGTCCGGCCTCCCCCCTTGTTGTTTCCACAGCTAGCCTGTTCTTTTCGGTTTTTTAAGAAGCGCCATTTTAACAGAAACCAACTTCCGATTTACCTCCTTGTTATCTCGTCTTCACTCGGGCTTGAAACTGCTGGTCCAAGCGGTCTTACGGAGTTTTTGGCTCAGTTGGGAAAAACGAACCCAATCGAGTTTTTCGGTGATCGATCATACCCCGCTCACTCCATCCAACGCCATCTTCCTCTCTCTGATCGATTGATAGGGACCGGCCGGATGTATCGCTGGAGCACGCGCAGTGGGAACCAATGTTTTGCCGACAGAGGCCACGCGGTGTCGCGATACACCCAAGTTACATAATGTACAAAGCTGATACCTTCATAACACAGTGGAGCTAAAATGGATTTGTAATAGAATAGTTTGTCATTACAGGCACGTGTAGTGTGTAAATAAACGCTCTAAGTCTAACTTAATAATCACAAATTTCAAACTGAATCCCTGCGTGCTAAAATGAGCTATATCTTTAGGCTTTATCTTATACAATCAGAAGAGGTCCTTGTCTTAAATCATCGGAAACCTGAATAAACAAGGAGAAATAAATTTTTCTGCGATATAAAAAGTATATTAATACAAGGATAAAAGTAATCCTCCTGTATGTTTCTAAGGAAAAAGCCACTGCATAGCTCACGTACAGTGGAGGAAATTATAAACAACAATGACTTCCAAATTATATTGGAGAATACCTCCTTTGAAACCCTATTCTCCTGAAAGGAGGACAGGATGGTTCATAATGCTCCCACGCACAAAAGACTGAATAGAAGCACCTTTGTATATACACCTCTGTGCACCTACTGAATGCGAAATCAGTTTCATATTGATTTCAAGGGTAGTTTGCCTTGTGGTGCTCAAGGTTTACGCAGACTTTTATTCCAAGGATGGTTAACAAAACAGTGGTTTAAGGCAAGTCATACCAAGGATGGTGATAAGTTTCCACAGAAAATTTCTCCAGTTCTGTCAAAACTGAAACAATACGAATAAATAAACAAATAAATCTCTTAAACTGCCAACTCGTATTTCCTGTCAATAATTTGTAAAATCAGAAGTTCATAAAAAGCATTCTACAGAGCAGGATGGTTTATTGTCAAAGCAGTATCATTTTATTCACACAAATAATATTATACAATAACTTATCATCTTTAGAAGTGACTGGTAAGTTTTAGAATAACACTGGGAGGGGTAGGGGAGAAGTTAACTGATGGGTTGTGTGTCTACATCTTTGTGCAAAATGGTGCTCCAAGCCCTTGTGTCTCCTTAAATTAATGTGTATGTCCCGTTGTGTATGTGCGGGATGAGCTAACTCACATACATAAATGAGCAGCAACAGAGTGGCATTGTGTCACACAGAGCACAGTGTCAGCTCTCTTGAGTGTTTGAAGTAAAACTGAATGATGACAGTGAGGATAAGAAGCACAGGAAATGGTATGAAATCACAGGAATTGATGGATCGGACGGTCTCTAGATTTTGATCTCAGTGCGGAAGGTCTGTACGAGCTCATGTTTGGCTGGATTTCGCCGTGCCCGGACCGTGAGGGTCCCCTCGGTGCCCAGTGATGATGTCACTGAGGTGGGATCCACGTCCTCGGGTAGCTGGCACTTGTGGGTGAAAGTGTTCATCACTGAACCGTCCTGGGCCAACTGCCAAAACAGAAAGCTTTAGAGATTCATGCGATGTATTGTGGAGATGGATGCTTGGTTAGGGTTTATTTGGCTCACATTAACCCCTTTTGTTTCAACACCTCCCACGCCCCTACCCACCTTTTCCGCACGGACTTCTATCTGGTTGTTGGATGTGGTGACGATGATGTCTTCAGGGGAGAAATCTCGCACGTCAACTGTGAACTGGTACGAATCGTCAAGAGTCTTGATATTTCCAGCTCCACCTAAACCCACGGCCAAGACGATGAAAGGATGTTAGAGCACAAATGATGAATCGGGAAGCTACAATTAACTGTGCAAAGTACGTATATCTCGCACAGTTAACGTTCACAGATTTTCATCTTCAATACTTCCTGTGTGAATAAACCCACCAGTCTGAGAACCGTGTGCTGTTCATCACTGGAGTACCTGCAGGTGGTGCTTCATTAAGGATGGGCTACACACACTCATTTGAGTGAGGGATCTGCAGTTGTGTGTATTCACCAAAATCCATTTTTAGACATGATCAGAATCTCTGCTTTTGCTTCAACAGCATGACACACCTTCTATTCCACACATTCTGGGCAAACATGGATTTTATTGTCGATTTAATGGATTGAGTAGAGACAAAAGATGCACAAGCACCTTAATTATTACAGTTCAGAGGATCATCTGTTTTCCATGGTTAAATGAATCTGAGCTAGAATCTGTGCTGCATGCTTACCAAACTGAGCATGCCCTCTTCTGAACTTGAAAGCTAAGCAGCGTTGGGCCTGGTTAGTACTTGGATGGGAGACTGATTAGGAATACCAAGTGTTATAAGCTTGGGTTGGCTGTAGGTTTGTAGTCCAACTCTTGGCCTCTGCATGCTGAAGTACCCTTGGGCAACATACTAAAACCTCAAGTTGTCTGTTAGACAGAAAGTGCTTTTGTGAATGATGGGTGTTGTGTGAAGTGCTTTGAGGAGTCGAATAGAAATCAGTTACACTCCCTTGTTGTATGTTTCTTTTGTAATTCCCAAACCTTTTTTTTAAGCTCTTGTTGTTCATATTCATATACAAGCTCAAAAAATATGATGAGTAATAATGGTGATTAGCTGACGAGGTGTAAAAATTGGGGTAAAAATTAACTGTGTTTTGAAATTTGGCTCACATTATGGGCAGTCAGCAGACATGAAGAAACAGATCATTAATCTGTCCACATTCATCCATATTCTATATTCACTTCCATTTTTGCTCTGTTTGGGTCTGCACCACATATCTGACTTTTTAGCTGCTGAGTTAATGACTTTCTCTCCTCGGTTGTTCAATAAGCAGCGTGATGAGTTAACCAGAAGTTGATTTTTGTTTTTTTGTTTCCAGCTGACTAAAGTTTTCTGAGAACAGTTTGGAGACAAGAAAACCGACAGCCGACATATGGTTTGTGGCTTTGTCACTCCTGTGAATCTTCCACATGACATAATCATTCAATCCGTGCCCGGTGTGACTTTAAGAACTGTCAAGAGGCACAGCTGTAGTCCCGGTTAAATATCCTAGGACTGATAGGTGAGTCGGTCCAGGAAAAAAGCGTGATTTATTCTCTGTCCCTGTGGAGTCTGAGCTCACTGAAAGCCTGCGTGGTGCATGACCTCACACACACGGCAGCAGACTGGAAACGAGTGTGTGTGAGTGATATTAGCTCTGACTTCACGTATAGGTTAGCTTAATTATGTGACCTCACCTCACTGTGGTGTGTGTGTGTGTGTGTGTGTGTGTGTGTGTGTGTGCGCACTGGTCACTGGGCAACCATCTGGCCATTTCTCATGCAGGCGTCATCCCAGATACTCAGTGTGTGATGTCACACTGTTGGCAGTTAGTCCAGCATTCCCAGGTTTGCACGTACTCCGTGTGTGCTTGCATGTGTGTGTGTGATTGCGTTGCTTTCTTCTCAGCAGCGCCCACCTCACATCTTATCTGCTGCACCTATTACAGCACCAACCATGGCTCCAAAACAATGCTGCTCTGCCCCTGACACATAGGAGCACATGGACCATTTAAAGATCAGATTTCACACATACACGCGTCTGCGTGGACCAGCAGCAAAGTGATACGGAGCACTTCACACCAAGTGGACACTGAGATACTGAGCCTGTAGATGAACCAGGCTGTGTGAAGAAAAAAATCTCCTCAACCCTCCGTTTTAAACACATATGTAAATTCCTAATAAATCTTTTTAAAAAAGAGTAAATACATGTCCAAAAATGGAGTCCGTTCTGTTTATTCTTTCAGCACCTTGGCTACAGTTTCCCTTAAAGAAACATCTGTCCACACACAGATCAGCCACACCATAGTCTTCCTCTGAAGATATGTTATCAGTATCACTCCTTGAACAAAAACACACCACTGTACACAAATCGCCTTCAAGCGGGCATAAATCATCTTTGCCGTCAAAGCTGTTCCTTCCGCTCTCTTTTACTATTAATTTTTTACCTCTTTTGTTTACAAAACGAATGCCAGAGACCTTAAATTTGCTTCCAACTTACTGGAAAAACCCAAGGAGTCGCTCCCAGGCCTCATGAACGAGCCAAAGTCCTCAGCAAATAGTCCCCGGCTCTTCTCCATGTATGGGTTACCAGAGGACGTAGTTGAGGATGAAGTCTGGTGGAAACTACGCTCCGATCGATAGGCAGAGGAGTTGGTTACACTCATGGATGGCTGTAAGTGCTGGGTAAGGCAGAGGAGGAGTGAAAAGGAGAGAAGAGGGAGGCGGAGAGAGTTGATTCTTCTTGCGGCTATAGTTGCACACACAGGTCTTCTATCTACCTTTACTGTCTTTCTTTTTCTGTCTGTCTATTTATTCTTTTTTTCTGGTTTGTGTAAGGCAGTATCAACCTTTTCCCCCAATCTCTTGCAGCCCTTTACCCACGGCCCTTATATACTATACGGTCCCATGCAGTGGTTGGGAGGTGGCACGTGTCACACAGGCCACAGCTCATTGGGAACACTGTTCTAAATTTATCATAAGACTCAGAGAGCTGATGGAGAGATGGGTCTGTGGTTGGAAAAGTTCTGGGCACTGAAGGGCCTAAGGTTAAGAGAGGGAGGCAGAGTGGGATTTGATAGAGAGAGGCAGAAAAAGAGCAGGGGCTGACAAGGGATAAAGGGGAGGGGGGCAACAGTTGTCACTCCATCACACGTCATCCCTGAAATAGCTTTCCGGCCCTCGCTTTAATTCCCCCTGCTCTCCATCACTCCCATCTGTCTATTTCTTCTGCTTTCATAATATTCAGGGCCACGTCTTTTGACCTGAAATTAGATCCGCACGCGTTTCTGCCGTTTAATGCCAGCGTATGGAGTAGCGCGGCATGGTTTCATCTCACTATGGAGATGTTTGTGCTCTCACAAGGGCCCGTTCTCGACTGAAATCCTTCACGGTGTCATGAGTTTATTTAATTCAGTCTCCTAATCATGTGCCAGAAAACGCAGCTGCTGTCTTGTGTTGTGCTGAGAGAAGCGAGCAAAGTCAATCTAAAAGTGAAAAAAGCGCCTCACCTCTATTTTCAGAGTGTAGGTTAGGAGAAAAGCAAAGATGGAAAGAATGTGCCTGAAAACAAAGCCATGGATGGGGGCAGGGGCCTCGGTAGTGACATTGCTTTGTGGCTATTAATATCTGCACGGAGAGCACAGCCCATCATGATTAGTAAACACTCTCTGCTCCTTTTTTCTAGTTAGTGCTGCTGACAGCTAATCCATTAAAATCCATTTATGTGCTCTCTGAGGTTGCCTTGTTGACTTGTGATTCATTATTCCAGTCGAAAGGAGGTTTGTATGTAAGACACATTATAGGCAAATCAGAGATCACAACCTCAGTCCTTAACATCTAATAACGACCATCAGAGTCAATCTTTACAGAAAGTTCCCAGGCAATCCACCATGCAAGGTGATCTTTGTTTTTGAAACGTTACCCTGTATTGAAAATGACGTCACACTGTTTTATTTTCTTCCAGTCTTATCAGTACAGACCTCTGCTGAAGGTCTAAATCCAGCCCAGCAACTCAGCACCTCCCTAACAGAGCCTCCTCCCTACCTAGTAACAGCAGTAATATTGTTACTTTATTTCAGAATCAGTGTTTCAAACTTCTAATGGAGATTAAAGCTGCTGGTTGTAGGGATGGGAATTGATAAGAATTTAGCGATTCCTATTCCATTAGCAATATCACTTATAGATTAAGTTCTCATTGGGTATGTTTTCAGAGTCACCAGTATCTTTAAGCAGCAATGCAGAAATTACATTAATGCTGTTGGTCAAATGTTTGCGCATGTTTGTTGTGGTATTTTCCCTCTTTGTTGTGATCAGAGTCTTTACTCAAAAAAGTCATTATTTCACATATTACCCTGGTCGTAATGCAGTATATGACTTATTTACTCCACAGAGTAACATTACATTAAATTCATGTTACTCTGTAAAATAGCTGAAACACATATAATCACTATTTAACACTATCAACCCCAGGCAACATCCCACACACCAAGACTAATCCCTAATGAGAAGACATGTCTCGAAGATCAGTCTCTTAGTGGAATACAAATCTGACCACAGTGGGTTCTTGGCTAGCTTGGCGTTAGCATGCTGTCTGTGCAGATGCTTGAAACTGTGTTGTGTTAGCAGCATGATGCAATTTTTCCTGTCCTCGATGCAGTCTTTCACTTTACCATTTATCTTTTCCTGTTTTGCACTAAAAAAATAACTGTCCAGGCTCTAGACTGCAGCGCTATTTTCCTCCTCTGACAAGCAAACTGAAATCAGGTGATTGCAGAGGTGAGGACTCAAGTCACATGACTTGGACTCCAGTCATTAATTGTATGACTTTAGACTTGGCTTAAAAAAATGTTATAAGACTTGTGACTTGACTTGGACTTTACACGAATGACTTGGGACTAAAATTCAACATACATATTATTTAAAAAGTGCGGACCATTAACTCATTTTGTTCATTCACTCTTACCACACTCCGTACGTATGTGAGCGTGAGCTGTAACACAGCCAATCAAATTAACCAGATAAAAAAACAAAACAAAAACAAAACAAAAAAACACTCAATCTAAAAATGCTCCCAAGTACATAAACTACGAAGTAGTCAACAAAAAACGAAATGTAATATGAAAAACCTGCGAGAAGAGAATCACTGACAGGGATAGAACAACTTCCAACTTTGTCCAACATTTGAAGTTGCATAAAGAACGGTACCATGGTGCTTTTCTTTTGCTACGATGAGATAGCTGACTTATCTAACTTCATCTTATTAGCAACTGTTCTCCGGGCTACGCTGATGATACTGTTTGGCTTCAACATGTATGATATTTTTGTCATGCTATTTTACACCCGGTCTTACAAGCGCATCCAAGAATAACATGCAAGTTGGTAGCTCAGAATTGTCGGTAAATGGTGAGCAGGGTCCGTTTCGGAAAGTGGGTTTCTGTACCTGAACTCGAGGAACTTGGTCTCCGTCTCCTCCCCATCATTAACCCCGTAGATTTAACACAGTTTAGACTGACAAATATTTATTTTACCATCACATCAAAATTCAAAACCACTGTGTTTAATTTGCAATTAATGCATGGCCGTGTATAACTTTTGCATCATTTTTCTCCTGTCATTTATGTCAATACATCACATAAAATACTTTGATCTTATATTATTAGCTGTTGTTTATTTGAAAATGTCAGTTATTCTTAACATTGACGCTAAACATTGCTTATTAGAACGCATTAGAACAAAACAAATTTCCCACGCGTGGGACTAATAAAGGTTATCTTATTTTATGCAGAGTTTTTAGAAAAGTGTTTTAATAAATAGTTTTTATATTTTTTATTTTCTGAAAACTATGAGGGTTTAAGTGTTAATATTTATTACCGATTAGTAGGAACAAATTAAAGTCAAATGCAATTCATGAATGGCTGCACCTTTGAAAGCATATTTGAAGAATACCAGATGAAAAAGAGGATCACAAATGAACCTGAACAGCCTTCCATATCACAGTTTATGGACAATTGTGCTGGACAGCACAGCATGACTCATCCACAGCAGAAAGCTATCACAAATGCATGATTAAGTGACTTGAATATTGGTTGCAAACTGTCTATTGTGGAAAACAAGAATTTTCGACACTTTCTGCCAGTAGTTGACAGAAAATACAGAGTCCGGTAGTATGTTGCAGAACAATTATATCAAAACAGAGAATGGTCTGGTCGGGAGTCTCCAAGCATCTTTCTTGGAATTTTTATCAGTGTGCAAATGGCTAGAGCAGAAGATGGGATCACTGCTCCCTTTTCACATCCAGTGTACCTTAAAGCAGCTGCTTTGGATCCAGCATTTTCTCTGTTGTGGGTGGAACACCATGTGTTGGGCAGTTGTGACATAAAGACAGAAGTGACATTAAAAGTTAAAGGTAAAGACTGAATATAGTGTATATTTTTTCTGTATTTTTTTTTGTCTAAAATTGTAATAAAGACTCTTTTGCTGTTGTTAATTTGTTTTGCCAGATCTGATCCTGCAAGATGCTGCGGATCCTGCAAAGTCAGAGCAATCTGTGACTCCTGGTGAGAAACATCAAGAAGACTGTGAAGATGGAGGACTCTTTGCTGCTTAGTATAAGAAGCAGAAGAAGGATGTGGGGAAGAGCAGGGCTACAGCTGAGTCACTACCTGGATATTGCTGATGGACACAATGCCCTCTTGTTCTGGACAATGAACATACAGACTCTTCCTTCTCTATTTCATGTAGGCACCAGAGTTTTGGCAGTACCTTCGTGTGTACCTGCATTTGGCCAATTTGGCAAATGCAATGCACAATAGTTAACTGAAATAACTTAAACTGCACATTCATAT
>NW_005187440.1:2455715-2458418 GCF_000239375.1 Pundamilia nyererei | reverse complement strand
GCACTTTTTGTTTGAACAGGAAGTTCTTCTTTTGCATTTTTCACTGAATGTTTATTCTGTGAATTTGTAGTTTAGAGGAAGAATATTCTTGCAGCAAAGTTTAATAGAGCTGTATGTTATAGAGGTGCAATTTCAGAATTAGTTTGTGCATGTCTTGTAAGTTCACTTGTTTTGTCAAGTGTTGAGATAAATACAGATTTAAAAAAGAACACATGGTCTTTTATTTACATTGACTCTGACTTGCCTGACTTTACTTGAGGCTTGACTTGTGACTTGAAGATAAAGACTTGAGACTTACTTGAGACTTACAAAACAATGACTCGGTCCCACCTCTAGGTGATTGTAGCGCAATCAAACGACAAGCGGGCTTGATAGGCAGCAGAAGTGAGAAGTAAGGAAGTAGAAATTTTTACTGTACTTAAATAGAATTTTCAGGTATCTCCACTTTACTTAGGAATTTATGTATCTGTCAACTTTTGATTTTAAACAAATACCAGTACTTTTTCCTCCTTACATTTTCAAAACATGTTTATTTTTGGTTTAACACATTCGAGTCAGTCCTGTCCCCCTATTAAACACTAGGGGATGTCGCATGAAAATAGATGAAAGAGGCAAATGGTGTGCCATAGCCAGGGGTTAAAGTGGGCCGGCATTTTTATTTATTCATTTTATTTTGCACAACATTGGAACAGTTGCAGGACGGTTGCACTCCGTCAGCATCTATTTAGCCCTACACAAGATGAGCGAGCATTAAGCGAGTCATATTTTTTAAGTTGTAAGTCGTTTCAAATGCAACATTTCTATTAGCTCAGCAAATGTCCACAAACACACAGGCTTTCATGCATTTTGTCGCACAGTGTGTTGCTAGCTAACGGTCCAGCTGCTGTATTTCACAGGGAGAGAAAGAGAGCTAACTACACTCAGAGATGGAAAAAGATAAGAAAGACGGAAGAAAAGGAAGAAGAGTGGTTAGAATTACAGGTAAGAACTGCTCAGTGGTATGTGATAAACTGTAAATGTAAAGCTTACAGGTCAGTCCTCATGTTTTTAAATCAGATTTTGAGTCTGTACATTTGACATTATGCTTTTTCATGTTGTGAAATGTGCTGCAAAACAAACTGAGATACAATAACTGGTTTACTGTGATGGATTTAAAGTGCGTGTGACTGGTACGCAGTGGCTGTGGTGCTCACGGTCAGAGTTCAGTTACATAAAGGGTAACAGAGTTAAGGTGATGGTGCTTAGATTCATTCACAGATTGAAACCTTCACACCAACTTTATCCTGTGTGGAAAAAAGACAGCATAAACAGAATACTGTCAGTGTAGAGGATGGACATAAAAGACAAGGCATGACCATAAAATACTCAAAGGATAAATTCAATTGGTTTATAATTTTATTACACAGTTGGAAAAAAAAGTTAAACAAGTAAATAAAGAAACAACGTAAAAGAAAAGTAAAAAACCCCAAAAACAAATCAGTAAATAAAGGAAAACGGTAATAAAAAGAAAAAAAAGGGCCCCAACAATCCCCTCTGAGCAAGCACTAGGTGACAGTGGGGAAGAAAAACTGCCTTTAAACGGGGAGAAACTTCCGGCAGAACCAGGCTCAGGAGGGGCAGTCAACTGCCGGGACTGGTTGGGGGGTTAGGGTGGAAAAAGAAAAAAGATGAAGGAGAGAGGGAAGAGGTGTTAGGAGAGAAAGGGAGAAGGGGGAGAGGAGTGGTGAAAATTAAGATGGAACAGAGGTGGAGGACGACGAGGCTACATGAATAAGCAGCAGCGCCTTTTCTTCTTTTTCAGGTACTTTTCCATGAGCTCTTTTTTCTCCAGGATGAGGGTTCTTGAATGATCGTTTGTTTCTTCAATTTCCTTCTCAAGTTTCTGGCATCTTTGCTCCGTTTCTTTTAATGCTCATTTCTTGTGATTTCTTGAAGCTTACACTGCAGGTCTTCATTTATTTGCTCTTGTTGCTGCTTTTGCGCAAGCATTTCAGCGTTTTCGCACTTCAAGTTGTCTAATTTCAACAACATCTCATTAATGACCTCTGAGTGTTTTTTCGCCATTTCATTGATCCTACGCTGCATCTTTGAACGTAGTTTTTCCAATACTTCTCCTTCCAGTTCAGGTTTTCTGTCTTTCATTGTATTACAAAATTCATTCAGTTTTAGATTTCTTCTCTCAAAGTCCTGGAGAATAAGTTTTTCTTCTTCCTGTTGCTCTTTCTCTTGAAGAAGCTCTTTATTTTTGCACTCTGTTTCATCCAGCCTGACTTTCAGCACTTTGTATTTTTCCTTTATGCCTTCGAGTTGGTCCTGCATTTGTGTGACCTCTTCCTTTTTCTGTCCGAGGATTTGTACAATTTCTTCCATAGCTTCATCGAGCGTTCCTCGGAGCACCTGATTCTTTTGCTCCATGTTTTCGAGATCCCTTTGCATCTCCTCAAGAGTAGCATTCTTGTGTTGAAGCTGGGCAGACGTTTCTTTTAATTCAGCACTCTTTTTCTTGTTTTCCTTCATCAGGAACAAACTCTTCTCCCGTGCTTGACCAAACTTTCCTTCCCAGGCCTCATTAATAATTTTTGTGTAAGGCTGGCGTTGCTGTTGTTTTTCCAGCTCTTGATTTCTTGCTTCCAGTTGTTTGCACTTCTCCTCCAGTTGAAGCTTCTCTTCAATTTGTTTAATTTTTGCATGTAGGTCGGAGTT
>NW_005187440.1:2451723-2455474 GCF_000239375.1 Pundamilia nyererei | reverse complement strand
GTGACACCGTGTCACCTGCGACACACACACACACAGCACGTATGATTTTGCCGGTTTCAGCTGCTGGTTGTTAATGTTGCAGACAGATCCCACTGTAACAGACTGCGGCTGTGCTTGAAGGTCATAACATGTTTTCATTCATTAACCTATCGTATTTCCATGAAAACATAGCTATGTAGGCAGAAGTCATTTGTCGAGATTGCTGTAAGCAAAACATTTTCAACCTCAGTTTATCACAGAGAAGCAGCTCTCCTCAGCCTCACAAAGAAAATAAATGGAGGTCATTTAATTTGTGACTTTACTCTCAAATAAAGCTTTGTCTATATTTGCAAGTGCATTCATTTTCAGCTTCGGGATTCAGAAACTGTAAGGAATAAATTGATTGGTTTATTTACTTATTTGACAGCGAGGAAAACTTCTCAAGTCGGCAGCAGTCATTGTTCACAAGAGTAAAGTAACGTCTCTCGGTCTGGCTCTCTAGGAACCTCAGTGTGCTGTTCCCATGGAAACAAGTTTTATACTGAGTAAATTGTGTGTGTGTGTGTGTGGGGGGGGGGAGTGCATACTTTACTTCAGTTTTTTCAAACAAAACAGATGAAAGAATAAATTGGATGTATAACTGATAGCCATTAACTTAACTTAGGGCTGATTTAAAGTGTGTGTGGGTGCGCACACATGTGTATGTGTATTCCAGGACTGAACAATGATTACCTTGACCTTCAACAACCTCTTGAAGCTAAACCTGCATTTCCTGCAAAGTTTGGGACATTAAGAGAATTCACAATGACAAAATGTTTTTTTCTGGTTCTCGGGGCCTTTAAAGACAATCACTCTTCTAAGCAAGGTCATAGTTGTTGTTTTTTTTAATTGCAATTCTTGCAGTTGTAAAATTATTGCAGTAACAAAAGCTCAGATTAAAACTGATTTTCAACTGACCTACCTTCAAGTTTATATTTCCATATAATGTAATGTAATGCAATCTAATATAATATAATATAATATAATATAATATAATATAATATAATATCATATTCTGTTTTTGTTCTTAAAAGTCGGACCATTAAGTTATTTGAAAAAGAAAAAAAAAAGAAAATCATTCATTTTACAATTTTAAGTCCTCTATGACCTTGGAAAATAGACACTGAATATCTAATATATATAACAAATCGCAATTTTTAGTTTAACCAGTTAAATTTATCAGATTTTAATAGCTAAAGTTATCAGATAATTCATAAATTACACAGTGGAACATGTATTTTAAGCATATTTTGTTTTACCTAAAAGCTGAATATCATGCACGTCCAGACAAATGAAGGGCACATACCCATGTTCCCCCAAAGAGTTAATATTAGCTACCCTTTCAGCCGTGACTGCCCCATCACCTTAATAATAACACATTAACAGAGGTCAGTTGACAACCAGCTACCAGTTTGTACGTACTACACACAGACGTTTGTCTGTAACACATCATACTACTTCAATTGGGGCTTGAAGGTAAGTCTGCTTGTCTTACATGTAAGTATTTTATCTTCATTCAAGCAGCTTATTTGTAATTGCATTAGTCACACTGCAATGCAAACACTTCAAGACAAAATGAAGAGCCCGGATGAGCCTCAAAGGAGTAAAGCGGATGGCGAGAACAACAACTGGGAGCAAGAAAATCAATCGGACACATCCCATAATAAGAGCCCGCTCCTTTCGGATCCATGGAAACCATGCAGACGGCACCGTGCTGTTGTCAAAGGTCAGAGTGACGTTGGAAAATCGTTATAATCTGATCAATACTGATGCAATCAATCTATCTGAGAGCAGCCATGTGCAATCTTAATCAAGTATGTAGTTTTACGCTGGAGCTCCAGTTTGGTTTGACCTCAATCTGAAAAGTCATACATTGATCAGAATCTTGAACTCAATAACAGAGTTTATTGATAAGATATTATCACATCTTTTAAATATGTATTTTCTGCTCTAAGGACAGGGTGCAACACTGAATCCTAATTACTGATTTGATATCTTATTAATATTCAGTTCTCATACCCAAGTATAATCGTTTGCTGTTATATTTCATACTATACATCTGGTGATTTAACTTTCATATTATATTTTTATACTTCTGTTATTTCAGTTATACTAAACTGTCATTTGATTTCATTGTTACTTGTGTATCCAACCACAGAGCTGCGCACAATCCTTGTTTTTTAGATTCATGCAAGGCTTGGGTCAGGTCACTTAACTTGAAACAACAACTACAGAACCACTCGTGCTAATACTGAAGTAAGTAAAAACATTCTTTACTGCAGTAGAAGTACAAATACTAGTGCTAAAATATTCCTGTTACCTTTACACAAATATATGTGGTAGAAACATCCTCCAAAGAGCTACTTTATACTTTGAGTACATTTCAGATCCTGTACTTTTTCACTTTTATTTGAGTAAAGAGGTTGAATCAGTACTTCAGCTTTTTCTGGAGTGTTTTTTAGCACTAGTGTCTGTAGTTCTACTCAAGTACAGCATGTTTGAACATATTAGTGTTTGTTCTGATGGGTGCTTACTTCAATATTAGCTTATGCGATTCTGTAGGTGTTGTTTCAAGTTAAGTTATCTGACTCAAGCCTTGCACAAATGGAAAAAAATAAGGATTGTGCACAGCTCCATAGTTGAATACACAAGTGTGGGGGAAATCTGTCCCCTGTGTTCTGGAAGAGGCACCCTAGAACACGTCAGCAGCTGCCCGAAGGCCCGGGCGATGGTCGGTATCGTTGGCGTTCCTGCGATCCAGGGGCTTTGCAGGATGATCACTGCAAAGTTCTCTGCTGGCTGGGTGTGGCTGGGGCAACCAAAAAGAATTCCATCCAGGCTGTGAGTGAAGCGGCAGAGAAAGCCACAAGGTGGCTGTGGATTAAGAGGGCTGATCCGTTGGTAGCTACTGGTATGCAAGTCAAGGCCTGATCACCATCGGGTGGCTCACCTGAGCGAGGGTCTGTGATGTTGTGAGACCCAAAACAACTGATTACCCCAGGATACACCACTGAGGGAATGGGTTAAATGCAGAGAGGAATTTCCCCACGTGGATCAATAAAGTATACCTTATTATTATTATTAACCTCTTAAGCCCCAAGCCTACCTGATCTCCTGCCTTTTGCCCCCGTATCAGGGGGCGTTGGAGCTTAAAGCGCTATACAAATACAGGCCATTTACCATTTAAGAGGTTAACTCCAAGTGGACAAACAAAAGTAGAACAAAACAAGATGAAGACAAAAAATATCCTTAGTTTTGGCCTATTTTTAATATGATCATTTATGTTCAATACGTTGGGGTGCTCATACGACTGTGACCCAAGTGTTTATATTTTCAGATTGTTTTGTACAATCTAATTCAAAGGCAACAACTAGAAGGCTGGAATCAAACAATGCAAACTAACCTAAAAGATTCAAACCTGCTCTGGAAACTGCTGAATCGAAGCTGAACTGAATCCAATCTGATGAAAAATGTAAAACTTTAATGCTCCACAGCTTTCCAAGTAATTGTGAACTTTACCTTTTAACTTTACCACCTCTGTAACATCTCAGCACAACGCTGTTGCTCTGACATGCTAAACCTTTTTGTTTCCTCAGAGCTGCTGTTGAAGCTGAGGTGTTGTCTGGGAACAGTGTGTGGGATTGAATGGTATGGCTACGCTGCTCTGGGTATTTTGACTGCCATCCTCAGTTTCCTCATGGACCTCAGTGTAGCGAAGCTGCTGCGAGGTGGA
>NW_005187440.1:2439519-2451703 GCF_000239375.1 Pundamilia nyererei | reverse complement strand
ACACACACACACACACACACACACACACACACACACACACACACACACAAGCTAAGTAAGCAAAGCACACAAATAATCAGTGCTTCTCTCTCGTGTCTCTTGCAGCTCACCAGTGGCTTTATACGATGCTGGAAGGAAATGTTTTGCTGCAGTTTCTCTGCTGGACTCTTTACCCAGCATGCATTTGTGCCATTGCATCATCATTCTCCCACAACATCTGTCCTTTCTCCACAGGTCTGTTGAGCAACAAGCAGGAAACATGATTAGTTCAGGTGTTTTTTCACAGGCTGTGTTGCTTTTCTCTGTATTCTGAGAGCATGGCATTGCAACCGTCCAAGTCCACAGGTGAAGAAAGAGGGAATTAGTTTTTATTTTAGGTCTCAAATCTATCTTAGTTAGATTGTGGCTTGGGGGATAGTCACCACACACTACAAACAAAGCTCTAGCAGAAAACACCCCTTCCTTGAAACGTTCTTCAGTATGCAATTTAGTTCTGTGAGAACATTTTTAATCAACAAGCTTACCTAAAACAAAGGTGTCCATGTCAAAACTGAAAGAAAAAAGCAAAACTATTTGTGTC
The DNA here is from genome assembly GCF_000239375.1 of Pundamilia nyererei. NCBI lineage: Eukaryota > Metazoa > Chordata > Actinopteri > Cichliformes > Cichlidae > Pundamilia > Pundamilia nyererei. Next base: position 2,451,123 of record NW_005187440.1, on the reverse strand, counting down.
CAAAGATGATGTTTATAACTAAAAAGACTTGATTTTTCTTTACAACTCATATCATCAACGCCTCATAATGCCTCTAGATTCAGACTCGAATGTATTTATATTATTTATGCTATTTATTTATACTTTTAATTCAACTTTAACATAAATATACAAAACAATAACACTAATGATATAGAGGTCTCAAACACTTGTTACAGGGTTAAAAGTCAATAGAAAGTGATTATTATTGTGAACAACAGGAACTACTACAGCACGAAAAACTCTCCATATATTTACATGCAAACCTGATTATTGTTGTAAGACAGACTTGGAAAAATTGTGAGCCCATGCTTTAAAGCACCAGTTTTTTTTAGATGTGACAGCTAAGCAAACACTGAGTCTCTACCAAATGTGGATGTGTGTGAGCTAATGAGTATTGCAGTAGCAAGCTTTTGCCATTCATTCACTTACAAGTGATCATTACCGTGGAAGTTATGTAGTGTTTGGCTACAACACGGCACAAGATTAGAAAGGATAATTATCCAAGGTGATTTTGTGCGGCCACACCGTAACATGAAAGGACATTCAACCTTTTTATCTTCATTATAGTCTTAGAAAAAAGATAAATGAGCACAAATGAACGTGAATATTCATTTTTCATCACCCACTTTTTTCTCTTGGAAACGTCTTTCTGTCTATCTAAAATGAATGGTTATTGAAAAACAGTCAAATGAGATATGAAGAAGTCAACTATGATATTAGCAGTCTCAGAAATCTTGTATGAAGTATGAAGGATGTAGGATAAAGCATATCTAAGGGACTATGTGTTCTATCTGTCCACCGTTCGCAGTGCAGCTCTGTACTGTAGCCCAGCGGTCCCTCTGGTCTCTTACTTGCAAACAAAGCAAACAAGGAGACATCTCAGGTGAACCATAAAAAAGGAGAAATTGGTTTGATTTATGCAACCAAAATCCCCCTGTGCAGATATAGCCTTTACAATCAAATACTGAAACACAGTTCATCTTCAGCTTGCCTGTTTTGTGTTGATGGTCTTTTTAAGTCCCAAAGAAATCCTTGCCTTGACGTTCCCCTCTATTTAATCATTCAAAAATCATTCTTGCGTATTCACCTATAATAGTCTTTTTTGCCTTTGTGATTGCTTTTCTACCTCAAACTCAATCTTGTAATCCCAATTGTTTATCTTCTCAGGCTCAGGGATACCAGAGGTGAGAACCATGCTGGCGGGATTTGAAATGCCGCATTATTTGTCTCTCACTAATTTGTTTTCCAAGTTCTTGGGCCTCATCTGTACACTGGCTGCTGGCAGCACTGTTTTCCTGGGCAAAGTGGTAAGATGACTCAGCATGTCTTTTTGTTACTCAGAATGCGCAGCAGTAATGTAATCATTTTGCTAATGGTGTGTTTTCTGATTTGTTGTGACGGTTCTGTATATTTACCTCGAAACATCAGGGTCCATTTGTGCATCTTTCCACCATGGTGGGAGGTTACCTGAGCAATCTCTGCACTCTCATACAACGTGATAAGAAGGTAAAGCACAGAGAAGTAACTAAAAGGGATGCTGTACATTAAAACAGTCTGTGTATGTTAGAAATAAAGCACATTTTAATTCAACTTTTTTGATATTTGGGCCCAGAAACCTTTCAGTTAAAAAAAAAGAGAAAAGCTTTGATAAACCCCTTATATTGCACATCAGGTACCAAACACCAGGTAAACAAAGCCAGAGATGATTTAGTGGCACAGCTGAAGCTCAGGTGTTAGAGTAGGTAATCTACCAATCACAAGGTCATTGGATTAATCCCTGACCCCTCCAGTCCACCAATCCAAGTGTCTTTGCACAAAATACAGAACTTTTACTTGTCTCCAACGCAGTATGTGTGCTTAGGCCTAAATAAATGTTTGATCGGGTGAATGACACAGTTGAGTGAGACAGAAAGTTGAGTGCTCAGCACGAGTGGAAAGGTGCTATATAAATCCATTTAGTGGCTAAAATGACAGAGATTTAGAAGTTAGTAAAAAACAAAAGGAGTGTGAACACTGGATGTCATCATTTTGCTGTAAATAGGACCCCTAATCTGTTTGGACAAATAATTCTGACTCAGAATCTATTTGTCATCTTCATCTCTGTCTGCTTACCTCATTGCAACACATTTAATCCTTGGGTTAAGATCAAAGCCTAACTGCTGTAACAGATACCTGATAATGAAAGTGCTGAAATAAGTGCTAAGTGAAATAAAAGTAAGTGATGCATAAATAAAATACTAGAACTTGTCTACAGTCTTCCTGGACAGTCTAGAAATATTAATCGCACAGCAGCCCATTATTTGTCAGATAATTCCATTAAAAATGCTCAAAAGGACGCAAATGTTTTTGAGAGGTCCAGATCAGTGCTCAGGTGAAGCCTTTCCAAAATGCGCTAGCTGTAAGTGGCCAGTGTCATCTTCCACCTCTCAGCCAAAGCTGACATAAGCAAATCATGCAAGCTTCAACCCTCATGCAGTTGTCCTAAATGAGAAAATTAGCGATAAAAACTAAAATTGCTTCTTGTTTCAGGTTGCAAACATTTTTGGTTTATACTTCAAATTTGGGCGTTTTAACATGATGGTCTATGGAGGACGACTCATTTTTGGAGCCAGCCACGAGTGGCCGTTTGAGGAACTGCAGCTTTTGACACATCAGAAAAAATGAATCACATCGAAGGACTGAAATAATTCCAGTAAAGACAGAGTCATCTTTACAGGAAACACAATAAGAGAACATAGGCTCTACATGCTTGTTAAGGCCTGAGTGATGTCTAAATGTTAAGAGCTTTGCGTTTGATTCTTCCACTGTTTGGAGGCCATGTTATTTGAATCATAGCAAGGGACCTCAGATGGGCTCAGACGGGGTGTGAAATGCTTCTCTGGAAAACAATAAATGAAATCCTGCTATGTTCTTTAAAGCATAAAAGTCTGAAAAAAGAGACAGCACACACACTACAGCATGTGTTTCTTGTAGGAAAAAGCAGCTGGACAAATGTTGGTTGTATCTGCCGGGGTCGGGGTAGCCAGCTGCTTCGGAGCTCCCATTGGCGGTGAGAAAGCCAGGTTGAGCTTTACAATCAATAACTTTTTATGTATCTGCTCACAGCAAATCTGTTTTTCGCACAGTTACTCAGGTAATGCTCTTTTCTGCCTTTGATTTCCCTTTTGCAAGCTTCACAAAGTTGCTGTTCCCTTTTATCCTCCCTCAGCCCTGTTTGGTCCCCCATCGTGTTTGTATATGTTCCTCCCTCACCTCTTCCTCCTTTGATCACCTCTCCGCCTAATATTTTGATCTTCTTACCTCCATTTCTCTTTTGCATCCTTGCTGGAGGTTCATTGCCAAAGGTTTGTGCTTGAAGGATAAGCTCAAAATGTCACAATTTACATAAAACAGCAGGGGGTCTGTTAACACCTGAAATATACCCCTATTTCTGTTGGCATAGATGCAGACAACACTATTTATTACAGCCTTCCAAAGATTGTACTGTTTAAAGTAGAAAGGGCTACTGCCGTCGCATGCAAAATGTCATCTGCACCTTATTCCTTTGTGTCTTTGCTCCTCTTCCCCTGCAGGTGTGTTGTTCTCTGTGGAGGTGATGAGTTCTCACTTCGCCCTGAGGCATTACTGCCCATGCTTCTTCTCAGCAGCCTGTGGGGCATTGACCTTCCGACTTTTAGCAGTGTGGGGTGGAGATGGAGGTGATGGATGCACTAAACACCACTCGCTCCTTTAATAGTCTAGAAGTAGAGAGTTTACTTTAGAGTCGCAGAAAAAAAAGCCAAATAAAGCCTAGAAGAAGAAGAAGGAATTCCCTCCAAATATGGAAAATTATTGTGTTGCATTGGCCAAAAAAAGAAAGAAGAACACAGTTCACTCAATCAAAATCGAAATATTCTAAAATGAGAAGCTTAATATGAATGCGCGCCTTGTTTTTCTGTATCAGTGCTTGGGGCAGTGGAGCTGAAACAGATGTCAGAGAAAAATGTTCAGCAGTACGTCGAGTAAGTGGTTCAGAGGGTCCAAATCTATTAATTATCCACAGCCTTCCACCAGACAGCCAGACAGCGTGTTGATTCAAACTGGATCCAAACACCAAATTCCTGCAGGGAAGGGTTAGGGTAATAAACTTGCTTTCCAGCAGCTAACAGTTCAATAATCAGGCCACAGTAACAGCTCCTCACAGCAACAAGTCCAAGATAATATGATGATAATGACTGAAGAGCTGAGATTTTACTGAAGTCAGACTTACAAGGACATTGTGCTATTTCCTTTTTAAAAGCTGGACCACTTAACACCAACAACTGCGTCGGAAAATAATGACATTTTAAACACAAGTGTCCTAGATTATACTGGGCCACCTACACGCTACACCTACATGAGCGCTCAGCTGTAGAAACACAGGACATGAAGCTCCAACCACACAGTTTTTATGCTGATGTTAATGTCAGAGAAGATCTGGAAGTCTGCAGTTACTGAGTCAGCAGAGCGTTGGACACTTCTTTTTTTTTACACTGTGTGCCTTTAGTACATGGTGACACTGGTTTCCACTGTGCAGTAGTAACCATTGACAGCTGATCATGTCATGGTCCTGGGTTGCTGTCCCAGTTTTTCTAAGTTAAGGATCTCTTAGTTTTGGTTATTTTAATACTTACCGTTTACAGTTGCTTTATGTTTTCCCTCGGTTTTCCTGGTTTTGTTTATATTAAGTTATTGTTTCAGTTCATCCTGCCCGTCTCAATCTCTGTGTTTGGTGTTGCTCGTCTTGCCACTTCCTGTTTTATTTTCATAGATGTTTGTCCCCTGTGCCTTGCTAAAGGTTCTACTTCCCTTGTCATCCCTGATTTGTCCCCACTGCTTTTCCCACCTGTTTCCCTCTAGGCTCATGTCCTTTTATAGTTATTGTCTCAGTCACCCCTTGACCTTTGCCAGGTCGACCACAAAGTCTATCCACTCCCAGAGTTTTCTGTAAAATCACTCCTAGTGGCTCCTGGTTATTTGCATTGTCTGGCTTTACTTTCTGCTTTTTTAGCATGTTTTCCTTTTACATTGATCAGCATTCACTTCCACTTAAGCATCCAGCATCCACTTTGGAGGAGCGTTGGAATTCAGTGAGCTCTGCAGAACGACTTGTTCTCTTACCAGTGTTTGTAAAAGCAGACTGCGTGGATAGGTGCTTGATTTTTCTGAGCCTGTGGTAACTGGGCTGAAAACACCTGAATTCAAAGAAGAGACTGTGTGGCCTGTTGCTTTGTCTACATGACAGCAGCTCCTTTACTGCCTGCAGTGCACCAATAATCCACCAGTGGGCAGAAGATGTATGTCACTGCAGCTTTTTCAGTTGCCTATTGATCATGTTGACACATGGATCTCTCAGAAACCCATGTGCCAGACTGTCTGACATAAACAGACTCTCCATCTCTCTCATGGTATTTATCATGAAGATGTCTCATGTTGAAGTAAATTCTTAATAAATGAAATATTTTCTTTTTTTAAATTCTGATTTTATTTCTTTCTGTTGTCAGTAATGTTGACAGCTATATAATAACTCGCCGTGTCAAACATCAACTTTGGCAAAGTTATTGGAAGCATTTAAGCTGGCAGACTGTAAAATCCAATACATTTTGAGTTCAGTAATGTGAGGGATTATTAAATTTGAAAGGCTGTGGGGAAGATTGAAGTGATGCAATTTGTTTTATGTCCACAGAGACTCTCCAGGCCTTGTTCAGAACTAATTTCCCCGATGCTTTACCTTTCTACCCGCTGGAAATTCTGCTGTTTGCTTTCTTGGGGTAGGTTTATTTTGACAGTATCTGCATAATCAAACAGGTCCTCTTTTATTCTCTGTCTGACAGATAATCCCTGACTTCTGGCATTCGTATTCATATCAGTCACAATGAAAACCAGCTGTTTTTCCTGCTGTACCAATTAGCATTCCAATTTTTTTTAGTCTCATCTCAACCATTTCCTCCTCCTCCTTCTCCTTCCCATGACTTCTCCAAGTGTAATGACTTCCGATAGTCTGTTGCTGCCTGGATTAAAATTAGCCTCTCATCTCTCACTGTGGTTTGTGTCACTGTCTGAAAACAGGCTGCTGTGTGGGGCTGTGAGCTGCTGCTACCTCTTCTGCCACAGGTGGATCCTGCGTTTCACTAAAACAAACCCAGTTTTCGCCAAGATGCTGACGACAGAGTGAGAGCTCTTTGCAACCTGAATTGTGCTGTAAAATCTGGTTGACAACTTATTTGCCTTTTTTTCCAGATAGAAGCAAATATTTGTCGAGTAACACACTTTAAAGCCCTGAAAGCATGGACTAGAGTAGATAGGAAAATATTTCAGGTTATTTAGAAGTCGGACAGACAATTGTAAAAGCTAATGGAATGAACCAAATGCCTGTATTTTGCAGGAAGGCTCTGTACTCAGGCATGGTTGTCTTCTTCCTGGCATCACTGACGTTTCCCCATTTTGCTGGTCATTACATGGCTTCTAAGGTGGGCATCAGCAGCATTTAAAGACATAAACACTGCAGTGAGTCACGCTGTTGCTTTCGTCTGAATGTTCCTTCATTATAATGCACTTTATTCTGAGTCACTCCCGTGTATGCTGCCTTGCTCTCATCCTCCTATAAATTGTAACTATTAATCCACAATTATAGTCTGCAACAATTTCACCGCTCACTCCAACACTTGATCTGAGCCTGATCAGATTGTTTAACTCCATTACGAGCTCAAATACTTTGTTTGTGTTTGTCATTACTTTGCTCTTCCTTAGACATTATTACACTCACCACAGAGGCTTATTTCACTTTTATTTCTGTCAGGGTGTCAGCTCACAATATCTAATTCTATCTCAGTAACTCATAACTGAGATTTTTGGCACAAAGCTTCTTGAATAATTTCCCAGTTCTAACATAAAGAAGAAACTTTCTTGTTTCCTAATTCCATTTAAAAAGCTCTGATTGACTCTGATTGCTGGTTTTTTTTTTTTCAAATCATAATAATCCCATTAAGCTAGCAAAGACGCTAATTGATGCCGTTGTTGAATATCACCATCACATCAGAATGAATATCAGCATAGAAATGCTCTTAGCAGAGGTAGTGCATCTGAAAATGACGGTCATGTGCATTGATGAGCCACTGCTTAATTATTCCATGAAAAACTACCAGTTTAGGCAGCAGCCCTGGTTCAGCTCGAACATGAGGCCCTTTGTTTTTCCCCACTCTCTGCCACCTTTGCTGCCTGCTGTCCACTGTGCTATCTAATAAAGGTCAAAAAAATAATGTTAAAAAATATTGGTACACACAGTTTTCATGCAGATTTGTGTGCAAATTTTGGTATCCATCCAATACCAAATACAGGGCCAGAATTCCCGATACAAACACTGATATCTATACTTTTAACTTAAAGGCAGCTTTTGTAGGGAAGAGCAGCGTGTAATGAGTTATGAGATGAATCATCGTGAATTTGCATTTTCTGATTTTAACCGCCACTAAATCTGTGGCTGTAATTAGAGAAGACAATAAAACTCATACTTCAGCTTTTCGTGTATTTTGAAACTGAGGTTTTTAAGACCCGGAATGCAAATGTGCCTTTTTATAAAGTGCTTTGGGTCAGCTTTTGCTGTTTAAATGTGCTATAGTTTATAAGTAAAATCGACGTGACAGTCAACATGAAAAAGTTCAGATATTTTTCATAATGCCTGATTGAGTTATATTTTTTATTTCTTAGAAAATAATTTAACACAATTCCTACATGTTGAACTTAAAGGATAGAAACAAAGTATCGATCCGATACCAACACCGGCGTTGCTGTTGATATCTGGATCGATCCGCCCAGCTCCAGTGCAAACGCACTCTTTGTAAATGAGGACCAATGTTAGCATCAGTCTGTTTTTGTTTCATAATGTGAGGTAGTAATACTAATATCACTAATCTTTTAATCAGTACACCATGAAGGAGCTCCTCACTTCTTTCCTGGATAGCAGGCAGTGGACCTCACAATCCCACAACACCTCCGAGCAGCTGCAGCCTTTGTTGGAGTGGAGCTCATCAGGGACTTCTGTCTACTTCTCTTTGGTTTTCTTTCTGCTCATGAAGGTACAGGAATGCAAAGGTCAATGAAATCATCTTTTTATCTGTCTAGGAATCCTAAGAAGGCACCAAACTCGGCTGCGACTCCTCTTGTTCCTCTCTGCTGGGTCACAGCGACCCATAATTGGAATACAGTAATTGACATTTTCACAATAGAATAGGCAAACTAAAGGCTGTTTAACCTTTGAGGATGAAATGTCTTGTGATGCTTGATGCTCAGTCATACCAGCACTGCGGGTGGAAAGAATGGGTTTTTGACCTTTAACAGCTATTAAAGTAATAGCCCAGTTACTGGTTTTAATCAGTCCCATTATGTGTCCACACATCTCTTCTTCTCATTTGTGTTTGAAGCAGACAGAACACCTTGGAAACGCACAAAAAAGAAAATGAGTTTAAAAGAAAATTTCTACACTGAGAACAGCTTCTGATAGTCACTTTAGCAGGAACCAATGAGCAGTTCTCTCATTTCTACATTTAAATGTGAAACGCAAATGCACATAATGGAATCATTTGTGCATAAATGAGAGCAGTGCAAACACAGCCTGATGTGACTCCTCTGGATGCTCTGTGTCTTTGTGTGTTGTGTCTGAGATGTGGATGTTGGTCCTCGCCTGCACCCTGCCTCTGCCAGCTGGATACTTCATGCCAGTGTTCATCTATGGTGAGTGTTTCAACTTTAAATTTCAATATAACAAGTCCGTCTCACTGCATCCTCACTGCAGGAGTGAAATGCTGTCTTTTTCCTAACATGGCAAAGCTACTAAGTAAGAAACCCTTTCTTATTGGTCGTTTTGTTTCTCTTTTCCAGGGGCAGCTATTGGGCGTTTGATTGGGGAAGGCGCTGCTTCTTTGTCTTCCACTGGAGTGACTCCAGGCCAGCAGTGGGCTTCTGTAAACCCAGGAGGCTACGCACTTGCTGGTAGAAAAACCTGACCAGCTGTAGTTTGGTGCTAATATTTTACACTCGCATTGACTTTTGCCTGAATGTTTGAAAGGGACAATTTTGCCTGCATTAATCAGTTTACTTCAAATTTTGCTAAACATTTTCCTAGAGCTACAATTTGAACCCAGTTTTAGCTAATAAGTTAATTTCTATCATCATCATGCCTTTCAACTTTTTAAGTTTTTAAGTAAATTTGCTGAAATGTGGCATTAAATTTAACAAAGCAACAATTCAAAGTGCATCGTATGGTTGGTCTGCTTTAGGTGCAGCGGCCTTCTCTGGCGCTGTCACACACACTTTGTCCCCAGTTCTCGTGGCTATAGAGTTGACTGGTCAGTTCACCCATGCTGTACCCATCCTCCTGGCGACTCTGCTGGCCAACGCCCTGTCACGCTCTGGACAACGCCCATCTTTCTATGATGCCTTGTCCATCAGCAAGAGGCTCCCACACCTTCCCTCTCTGAAGAAGGCAAGTCCTCAGTAAGTAAACACAAAAGGCCGTCTGACAATCTGTAGTAAACCTGCAAACCTGTAAACTTTGGTGCTGATTGTGGGTTTTTTGCATCTAGCTGAGCAGTGTGTGTAATAACATTATATTAGTAAGAAAGTCATATCAATGTATAAGGCATGAAAATGTACACTATTACTGAATTCTAGCCAGAAATGGGGAAATGTGTGAAAATGTGAAAAAAAAACTGAATACAAAGTTTATATTAATAAAATATAAAGTTTGTTTTAGTTAATTTTAGGTTTTCTCATTGCTGTTCAAAGCTTGTTTTTCAAACAGTGTTTCACAGTGAAATATTTCATCAGTTGATGTTTGGATCCTCAGACTCTGAAGTTATGCCGAGTATCAAAAGTTTCAACAAAACTTCAGTCCATGACTGAAACTATGAAACTATAAGGAAGCCAACCAAAGTGTAAATAGTCATACAACTAACACTTTTATGTATGGCTGTATATAAACTGCTTAAAAAATTATGGGAAGACTTTTTAATCAGAGTACAGCATCAAGTTAGTTGAACGTCTGGGATATTGATCGGGTCAGGTTGTTCATCAGTTTTAGCTGCTTTGGTGTTATTGAGTTCCAGGAGACAGGCAGTTACCCTAGGAGAGCTGACAGGACCGTAGAAGGTCCTTAAACCATTAGCAGGACTGATGTCTGCTCCTTTGACAGAACAGGATGATCACTGCCATAGAATACCAGAATTGGCAGGTCCACCACTGGCATCCTGTGCTTTTCACAGATGACAGCAGGTTCACCCTGAGCACACGTGAAAGGATCTGGAGAAATTATGCTGCCATTAACCTCATTCGGCATGACCGGATTGGCGGTAAATCAGCGATCGTCTGGGGAATCATGTTCATGGAGGGATGCTCAAACCTCTACAGTACAGGCAATCTGGACTGGCACCAGATCTGGGAGAAGATCCCCCAGGACACCAGACATTGTCTTATTAGGAGCACACGTCGACATTGTCGGGCTTGCATACAAGCATGTGGGGGTCATATAAACTACTGAGTACCATTTTTAGTTTCTGCAATGAAATTTGTGCAAAATGGGCCAGCCTGCTGCAACATTTTTGCACTTTGATTTTAGGTATGTCTTTGAATTCAGTCCCCTGTAGGTTGTATTTTAATTTCCTTACTTTCATTCCAAGCACATTATCCAGTCCATATCAGTGCATCCAGCACGACTTTTTGATTTGTTTTGAAAGAGTTCCTTTCATTTTTCACAGCAGTATAGTTGGGGAATGGCTGCAATCACAGCATTGTAAGATGGCGAAAGATGTACCCTTAGGCCCCCTCCTCGATTCAGAGATGGTCTTTCCCTTTTCATGTAAATGGCCTCCTTGACTCCGTGCTCAAACCAGCGTTCCTCCCTGTCCAGGATGTGTACATCCTCATCCTTGTAAGAGTGTCCACTGGACTGCAGGTGTAAATAGACTGCAGAGTCCTGGCCTGACGAGGTAGCTCTTCTGTGTTGTGCCATCCGCTTCGCCAGAGGTTGTTTGGTTTCCCCGATGTATAAATCCTGGCGCTCCTCCTGGCACTTAAAGGCGTACACTATGTTACTCTGTTTGTGTCGGGGGACCCAATCTTTGGGGTGGACCAATTTTTGGCGCAGCGTGTTTTGGGGTTTAAAAGCCACAGGGACCCAGTGTTTAGAAAAAAAAATGCGTCTCAACTGCTCCAATACTCCTGACACATATGGGATCACTACAGGTTTTCGCTTGGGCAGCGGTTGTCCTTCTCTCCTGGATCGGCTGGAGCTTTCTTTAGGTGCCTTCCCAGCTTTGACAAACGTCCAGCTGGGATAACCACATTTACTCAGGGCCTTCTTGATGTGCTGTTATTCTGCCTCCCTGGCCGCTGTGTCAGTGGGGATGGTGTTCGCTCTGTGTTGTAGCGTCCTGATGACACCCAGTTTGTGCTCCAGTGGATGATGAGAGTCAAACCTTAGATACTGATCCATATGTGTAGGTTTACGGTAAATGTCAGCTTTTAGATGTCCCCCATTACTGATGGAAATCTCACAGTCTAAGAAGGCTA
>NW_005187440.1:2421781-2439124 GCF_000239375.1 Pundamilia nyererei | reverse complement strand
ATAATGACATCTCTCACCTTCTCAACGAAATCCAGGGTGTTCTGGATGTTTATAAGATTTGGGGAAACCTGCAGTCAGCTGAGACTGAAGAAGTCACTTGGATGAGTGACGAAACGTTTCTCCCACAAAACGCTACGTCCAGATGAACAGAATCAATTTTTGGAGATTTATTTTCCTGGATGATTGAGAATGCATCAAGACGTTTTAACCAATCAACAATCAACAAACCTGTCTCGCCTACAACTGATTACCAGGCGATTCCCAGGAGCACAGGCGACCATCAGAATCAAAACACTCACAACAATGAATTTAATCTTTTAACCAAGTCAGTCACAAAAAACACAATAGAAACTCATCATGACAACCCACACTAACAATATCTGGAAACTGGGCACAGAGGCTATGAATGTCAGTAATCATATATCTGCTAAGAACTGTAATTAGAATGAAAATCCAAATGAACTCAGATTTAACAGAGATTTATGTGTCTATACTTGGATCATCATCTGTTTGCCACCCACACAGGATATCAGCCCTTAACCCTCAGGCTCAAATTAAGTTTTTAGTTGCTAATGCACAACCAAGTCCTGCAGTGGTACTTCTGAGTAAAAAAAAAAACTCATAAAATATGCATGTGGGGTAATCAGGTTGTTAGTTTTTAAGTGTTGCAAATTGGCAACGCCTGCCTTGAGAGGGCTAATGCTTTCTCATGCTTAATGCTGTCACACTTTCAGATATATTTTATTTATAACCTATAGCACGTTTAAGCAGCAGAAGTTGACCCAAAGTGCCAGAAACCCAGTTTCAAAATAAATAAAGGCTGAAAAGTGTATTTTGTCGTGTTACCTAATTATTCAGTAACAGCAATACTGACCCTGTATTTATTTGGTATCAGATCGATGCCGAAATTGACGGTATCACACAGGACTAACAGATATCATGACACCACTTTGGTAAGTTCAGACAACGCATGGATCAGCCTATGTCTGTCAGATGAAGTGTTGTTGGAATAACAAAAGGTCTTCTACATCACTGCCCTGACAGCAGCAGCTGTACTGTCTGACTTCCAACCAGCTCTTATACAACATGCATCCTGAGTATGAGGGGTGGAAGTGATCCAAATTCATCAGTAAAAGCAGAGCATTGCAGTTCTCCTTTATGCGTTCCTGTTTATCATTTGGCAGCCGCTATTATGCAATTTCAGAATTGATCATTTAATTTAAGCACTGCTGCTTTTTCTCCAGGTGTGACACGATTCATCTCTCTTGCAGGCTTCCATCCACACCAGTCGGACAGGTTGCGGTGAAATCGGTGCTGCTTCAGAAAGCAGCTGGGCCAGTGGAGGCTGAGCAAGCTGTCAGAACCAGCACTGAAATGCAAATCCCTGTGGTAGACTCCTACGGTGAGCGGACAAATGTATTTGATCATAATTCACTCCAATAGTCTGCCTATATTATCTCTTCTTCATTTTATTGCTTTTAAATTTTACATACATGCTGGTCTAAAGCGCACGCACAGGTATGACATCACAAAGATCAACTGAAAGTAAAATAAAATGATGAAAAGTTGTAGCCATCTTAAAGGCTGCAGCAGTACAGCTTCAGAAAAGTGCTTCCCCGAGAAGGTGACAATTATGAGAAAATAGTCAATTGGGCAGCTGAGCCTTTCGGCAGCAGTTGCACGGATTAATTTTTGTGTTTGGAACAGATGACTCAAAGCCACTAGAGAGCTGTGCGCACTTTAAACTGCAGCACCGACTGTGGCAAAGAAAATTGATTTTTCTCTCCTCTGTTTTATTGAAGAGTCGCAGATTTTGCTGGGGTTTGTCCTGCGATCAGAGCTGCTGACGTTCCTGCGTCGCTGGAAGACTGAGGTGAAAAGGCTGAATGGAGACAGAGAGTTCACTGAGGGTTTTTTTTAAAAGCAGCCGTTTAAAAAGAAGAGCGTGTCCGTGCAATCCATTTGACATTGACTGAATGTGAAACAGCTGGAAAAAAAGATGATTGAAGTAGGATGTGCTGGCAGGACTGCGAACTGATGGAAGAGCTCGTTTCATGACAACTCACATCCACTTTAAAGGATTTTCCATTCACAGAAAAATACTTTATTTTATTTTATTTTTTTAGAGGATTACGATAAACTGTTAAAAGTAGGAAATCAGTTTTTCAAGAAAATGGAACCTACTGGTATTAATTCCAGGTCATGCTTAGCTGTGAAACTCCAAAACAATGTCTGCCCAAAATGTTGACTGTATTGTAATTACAAAATTACATTAAAATTTTCTAGTTTCTAGTGTTGTTATGCAAGCACAATATAAAACCAATCAAGGCATTTACTTGACTTGAGTTTATACCATGAATATTTTTCTTAACCAATTATAATTTGAATAAATAAACATTTGATTTTGTATATTTCAGTTGCATTTTACTCCAAATTACTGATTCATGTTTATGAGCAATAGAAAACCGTGTGTGTGTGCAGAGTCCGGAGAAACATCTGGATGAAGGATGCTGCATTTACCAAACCTCCATCGTGATATCACCTCACAACACTGTTCAGGAGGTAGGGGCTCTTTGTTAAATGGAACTGGCAGCGTTACCAGTCATTGATTTAAAGCAACAGTTGGCCCAACAATTGCAAGAAATCCTGTTTATCACTTTCTGAGAACTGGAGGATGATGCACACTTTCCAAAGCACAAACCGGGAGGCAGTTAGCAGAGCATAGCATAATCAGTTGGAAATGGCTAATAACTAATGAGCTGTTTTATTCACTGTTTTATTCCATTTATGCACAGACTGAAATTGAAAATAAAAGCAACTGGAGCTAGCTTAGTTTTGAAATATTTAGATATGAGTAAAACACTGATGCAGTCTGTCTCTGAAAATGGACCTATCTGGTCTCACATCTCCTGCTTCTCTTAAGTAATGAGCAAATTTTCTGAATGGATAAACTGAACTGTGTTAACTCTTTATCTCTGTCTATCTGAACCTCTCCACTAGCTCTTAGAGTGCCTCAACCATCTGCCACACTCTTCATCTCTCTCCACTCTGCTGTTGTTCTCCTAAAAGGAATGCAGTCAGAATGCCAGAAAATCTCACTTTTTTGATGATTAGATCACAAATATAAATACAATAAACCTTTTTTTTTAATGCACAACACTTTTATTCAAGCAAGGAGCAAAACTCATGAGATCATGAATCTCTTTTGTGAGCTCAGGTTTGTCTCTGGCAGGTGAACTTGCAGCTTGCGCAGAGGGTTTATCTTGCTGGGTTGCAAAAGCATCCTCTTCCCTTCCTCACAAAACCTTAAGTTGTAGCAGAGGCTGTGGCACGTGTGCTTCACTGACTCATCGGCTGCTACAGCAACAGGAGACTACACTTCCTCCACCTTCTGGCATTGCCTGCTCCTTGTTGCTGTCACCATCTTTTTTCCTGCAAAATATTTTTATACCCACAGCAAACCAACCAACCAATCAAACAACCAGCAACCAAGTGCCAACAGTTAAAAGCCCTGTTAACTGGTGCTCTCTCTCTCTCCCTCTCTCGCTGCACACTCAAACAAAAAGCTTTGTAGCCAATTAGAGTGAAGTAGATGTTTGAATTGCACACAGCGAACCCAAATCCTTGTGTTTCTGATCAACAATATGCAATTATTTTGGGGGACTTGCTAGACTTTTTTTTTTTAATAAGAAGGCAGCTGTTCTCAGAAATAATAACCTCCACTACACTGCTTAACCTGTTAGCAGTCGGACGTACCGCCCACGGTACATTGGATGGTTTAGGGGACTAATTGGACTGCTAAGGGGTTAACAAATGATAGTGGACAGATACTGTTGGATTACATTACCCTAGCACATAAAGAGCAAGATATTTCTCTCATAAGTTGGAAGAGACAAAAAATGAGGCCAAATGAGAGCAAATTAAAATTAGATTCAACAGATGGCTGAAAAACACTCTAAACACTCAGTTACTTAAATATGTGAAGATAAAGACAGTCTCATCCACAGGGCATATAATTTTTAAAAAAAGTCTTCTTTGCAACGTATCTGACAAAACAGCGGGGAAGAAACAAAACAGCGACAACAACAAAAACCCTGCAGTTTCCAGGACGTCAGATGAATATTTATGATCTCATCTGAGAAATTGCTTCCATTAACCCTTTTTTCCTCTGCGTGTTCTCAGGCCCACAGTATACTGAGTTTACTCGGATCCCAAACCTTGTTTGTTGCAGACGAAGGAAAGCTGGTCGGGCTTATCACGTGGCCAGAGGTAGGGAGTGTTTTTGTGTACTTTCACCCATGCACAGATGTTACCTTCAACATGCACGTTTTTGTCACATTCCCATGTTCCTCAAATGAGCTTTACCTTGTGCAAACGAGACCACGTCCTTGTATGGATTTGTTAAAATTATGCAGGGCGCTGGGAGAAAATAGCTACTTATGGATTCAAAGCAGTCTCATTTGTTCCTTACCTCCATCTCTTCCTCCTTCTCCCTTTTCTCCTCCAGATGAAGAGGATATTAGAGGACTTGGCCAAAGAAATCTGAGCGACATCACAGCGACATCATCACGTCAGCACATCCTATCAAAATTTATTTTAAATAAACATGTATCCGTCTCTGCCTGATTAGCTCAACGTGTTTAATAATGATGTAATTTCTCTAACAATATTTGCACACCAAACTATACTGTTATCACCTGCAAGCTCCTGTGAAAAACATTTATCAGAGCCTATTATCTTTCATTTTTATTTTTGTAATTAGAAGGATCTCGTCCATTAAGCAGATAGCACACAGTCTCATTTACTGCTTTGCACTTTGTCTCACAGTAAAATTGTAAGCACAAAGAATATTAACCAGTGCTAATAAGAAGAAAAACAGTTTTAAAATGTATACAAGTAATAACAGTCAGTCTCTGTTCAGTATATATTAGGTCCTGTGGGGCGCAACTGAAAGTTATGTGACCATGCATCTTAAATGATAACCCAGGGGCAGCCATGTTTTTTTTTTCCCTTGGTGGGGGAGGGGGGGGTGTCTTTTTGCAAGATGAGGCTTCCTTGAAAATACACCCAAATGTTTTTGTTTTTATTTTTTGCTTATGGCATTTTTTAAGGGATCAGTGTAGTGTATCTTTGGTAAAGAACTGGGCGGATCAATCCAATATATGATAAGATACTTTGTTTCTATCCTCCAAGTTCAGTGTGTAGCCCAATGAATTGTGTTAAACAAAACATGCACTATGAAAAATGTCTGAACCTTTGACAGTCACGTCTGTTTTATTTACAGCCCACAGCACATTTAAACAACAGAAGCTAATCCAAAGTGCTTTCCAGATGGGCACATTTACATTTCAGATCTCCAAAAAAAGTTTCAAAATACATAATTGCCCCTTGGGGATAAATAAAGTCTTGGCTCAAGAGTTGGCAGTTCGTCCTGTAATCGGAAGGTTGCCGGTTCGAGCCCCAGCTTGGACAGTCTCGGTCGTTGTGTCCTTGGGCAAGACACTTCACCCGTTGCCTACTGGTGGTTCCAGGGTCCGGCAGCCTCTGTCAGTGCGCCCCAGGCTGGCTGTGGCTACAATGTAGCTTGCCATCACCAGTGTGTGAATGGGTGGATGACTGAGCGTGTAAAGCGCTTTGGGGTCCTTAGGGACTAAGTAAACCACTATACAAATACAGGCCTTTTACCATTTACCATTTTGGATTCTGATGAAAAGCTGAAAGCTGTGTTTTATTGTGTTAACTTGTTAAAATGTGTTCAGAATTTGCAAATCGATGCTTCAACTCATAAGCTGCATTTATAAGTTCAAAGTAGCGATATTGGTGTTGGTATTAGTAATCGATACCAACATTTCAGTATCACACAGCACTACTTTGGTACACTGACCTATGATTTCTCCTGTGACTTGTATCTATGAGAGGTAATTTTGAAAGTTCAGAAGTTTCAGACTTGGGGTTGTAAAATCAAAAAGCTTGTCCTGATTTAAATTTGGTTCAAGGTCTTCCTGTAAGCCCCTGGGCTGTTTTCAGCATGGCTGCTATTTTTAAACCTTTCAGTAGAAGTCCTGTTCTGAGCATTTGTACTTATGTGAGCCAGACCTCTATGCTCATGTGACCAAAAGACCTTTTCATTGCACATGTGCCATATATTACGCTGCCACACCTCAAGGTTCAGATCGTTCCTGCTGAATTTTTTTCCTCAGCCTCTTTGGGCTGTTATATTACAACTCTGCACTGACAGCCTAACACGAAGCCCTTGGGCTCGGGAACAGTGACTTTTCCACTAAAACTGCAGAAAATTGCTTTGCTCTCTCATCCCCACCTCCGTGTGAAATTCAGGTCAATTTGAAACATAACTTCACTTTTCCTCTGCACAAATTTGAGGTCTGAGGAGAAATTGTTGAGTGCACAGTGCACAGCAGAAGTCATAACTAGACTTCAAGGGAGTGATCAACAAACAGGAAACTGGAAATCCACCAAATTCAAACAAGGTAAGGTGCCTAAATTTCACGAACCTATTCACACATTTTGACTGAATCTTATAAACTTGTTGCCCACTGAAGGCCCCCTGAATTTAAAATTATAGCTGCTATGTGTTGAATGTAACAGTTTGTGACTTGGACATCCTTCCTAGAGTTACCACAAGGAAAAGACACTGGCATTCTTCAGTTATGCTGACAGTGTAATAACTATGTAAGTAATTGTTGAGAACAAGGGCAGAAAATAACAAGCTCCAGCGGCAAACATGAATAAACTGGAGTCATCCTTTAAGAAATTCTTTGAAGCAATAAATTACTTTTTGGCTTTCAGGAGCCTCTGTGGCCGCAAGTGGTAATTGCAGGCCACTGGTGCATTAAATTCTGTTGTGATCTGAGTCTGAGTGGCTCCACTTCCAAAACCCCCTTGGAAGCCTTTCAGTTGCTCATGCATTCAATTCCAAATCATCAACCCAAGCCAACAATTTTGCTGTCCATTCATTTCAAGTTAGCACATGGGTAATCTGATTGCGATGAACGAAAGCAGCCACAGTCGCAGACGTTTGGTGGTCAAACATAAGCTCCCAGAGGAGTCGCTCTTCTTCTTTTGCAGGACGCTGCCATCTCGGACTTCTTTTTTTTATCCTTGTCCTACTGTTAGACCGAGGCCCTCTTTTGAAAAACAGCCTCTGTTTACTTTTCTCTTGCTAACATACACTTGTGACCTTTCATTCAGCTGCGTCACATTTAACTTTAGATGCTGCTGCACTGCAGTAATAAATAAACTCCTTAAAGACTTTGTTGATGGATGTGATCACACTAGCCGTGCACAGCCACTGAGGTAACAGAATAGCCACAGCACGCCGCGCGGCAAAGCTTCACTTTGTGTAAGCTTGTGCTAAAAGAACATCATGACAGGAAACAGCAACACCACCTTTCTCCTCTCTCTTCTCTCCCTCTCAAACACACACCGGCTGCACAGTATATTCTGTGTTCTTCTCACTCGGTTTTTTCTACGCTCTCCTCGTCTCTCACCGCTCCCTGCATCTGCTCTCAGCTCGCAGACAGGAAAGTGTGAATTATGGCTAATCACGGCTGAAACTCGGATAATTGGATGTGTGCTTACGTCACCTCTCTATTCACACGAGAAATCCTTAATTTATAAGCGAAACCTTTTCCTTCAGTTCACCTGTTAGAAGAAAAGAGACCACGACACAAACAAGACAGCCTTGTTCATCACATATATTAAAACATACTTTATATCAAGGTATTTACAGCATATTTCATTTGACTGTTCAGCTCTATATAACTACTTCATGTACATGGAATAAAAAATGTTTTTTTTAATGTCACAGTTGAACTATGTACATTCACAAAACTATATGCCTTAGCTCTCAAGAAAATACTATCCGGAGTCTTCTGAACCTTTTCAGAAAAGCCATTTACATTAAATGTCTGCCTTTACTTCTCCTCTCGCTTGTTGCTGGTGGTTGAGACTCCTTACACCGAGGCTCATTTTAGAGATTGCCATCAAGACTTCTTTTTTTACAGCCTAGTTGTAAAAAACATCGTCCTCGGATAAGGAGCTGCTGTCTACGTGGCGGACAGCGGCTTCTGCAATCACAGTGCTTCTGTCCTGAATAGGATGATCTCTGTCCTGGGCGTTGGACATCAGGGAAGCGGAGCTGATTGGTGGTGGTGGAGGGGGGATCAGGTTGACTGCAGTGTTGTTGCCATACACCTGGGTGTGAATGCTGTACAGATGCTGAGGGACGCCAACGCTTCCACCATCAAGCAGGAACTGAGACAGGTAGTGGCTCTGTGCTGCTGTGGAGGGGTATCAGTATCAGTCAGATGGTAGCTTTGTAAAAACAAAAGGAAAAAAAGTATCTGGATTTCACAAACAAGTGAGTCATCACAGGTTGCTGTGACTTTTTAAGAAGGTCTTTACATGGAATGTGGAAATTGAACTGGATTATAACAAAAGACATAACTTTTATTGAAGCCGAAGAACAGAACAGGAACCAGACATGAAAAACCAGATGAATGAGAAACTAATCACAAAATCCTAAAGTGGGAAAACCAAATACACGAAAACCAGGAACAGCAGGAACACATGAATACCTGAGACATGAGGAACTTGGAACACGGGGAGATATGGGAAAGTTAACAGATAAACTGACGGGGAACAAAGCAGAAGACACACACTATATACACAGAGGGTAACCAGGGAATACACAACAGGAAGACACAGCTGAACCTAATCAGACATGACGAGTCAGGGAGGAAGCAAAACAAAATACACTCACACAGAACTATCACCATAAAACAGGAAACCAGAGACTCACACTGAGACGCAGATTGACGGAACATAAGGAAGAGAGGGAGCAAAAGATGTGACCGGGAAACAGATGAATGAACATGAAGACAGAACCAAACCTACACTGAATCATTACACTCTAAACGTGGGAGGCACGGGAACAAACCTAAGGAAAGGCTGAGGAAATTTGAGACGTCGGCCAAGAACTGCAGAGAAGATCACCAGGACCCCGCTGCCCTCTCTGCAGAGCATCTACCATCACAGAGTCCAGAGGAGAGCTGCCTCCATCCTTAGAGACCCCACACACCCCTCAACACAGACTGTTCGCACGGACTGTTTAGAAGTGTGAAATCCAGAACATCTCGACTCAACAACTCCTTCTTCCCCACTGCTATCAGACTCCTGAACAGCTAAACTACCTCAACCGCAATTTGCACATCAGAACAATTTGCACACTAAGTTCACCTAGACCTAGAAATCACCAAAATGTAACCAGAAACTAACTGGAACAAAGCATGACTCCATACTGTGACAATTAGGAGACGTTTCAGTTGGTGAAGTTTCCTTTAAGTTGGAATTTTAGGCAGTAATTTTTTTTAAATTTCCTTACAAAACAGCTAACAGAAAAAAGACAAAGAGTCATGCTAAACAGAAAGCACGTTCTCTTTTTGTTCTAAGGTTTTATGTGTAAGAACATCACAAAAAATAATCCAAACTACATAAATACAACCTCGGCTGAACAACAACACGTGAGATATCTACAAATACCAATACCATGCATAAACAGTTCCTCTGAGATCTCCACCACTACTAGACAAAATAAATCCTGACACACTGATGACGTTTGATGTCAAGTAAAGTAACTGTCAGTCAGTTGGATTCTTTCATGGCTCTTATTTAATAGAGGACAGATTAATCTCCATGCCAAAGCAGCAGTAACAAAATAAAGAAGACAACAGAGCAGCTTACATCACTATGCAGCTATAAATCAGGTATGTTGTGAAAGACAAATTCATTCTTTTATCTTTTATGTCTGTCTGCAAATAAAATCCATTGTCAACATTAAAGCAACGACTTGAAGGTAAAATTATGACTTTGGGATAATAATTAATCAAACCCAGACGGAGACCGTTATAAAAGAAATGAATGCATTTGGTTCATTTGTATTCAGACACGATGGATCGGCCACGTTCGCAGCATGAAAAACAAAAATGAAATGCCGATAAAGGAGACACCAACCTTGTAAGCTGGTGGACGGCTGCTCTGTGTTGTCGCTCATGGACCACACGTTCATGGCTGCCTCAGCCAGGGCAAACTGCTCCGCAACACCTGCGAGACACAAGCCAAACAAACACATTTCGTGCTGCGCTTCTCAGAAGTCGATCAGTTGTTTTTCTTAAAGCACCACAAGACAAAAAAAAAAGAAAAGAGGGAAATTCAATAAGTGCACGAGGTTTGAGTCACCGTCATCAGACGTTCTAAAGGTTATTGATTTTTGTAGATGCTCCCTCGGCACAAACCAATCACACAAAAACAATGTTGGGAGGGATCACAGCATCGTTTTATCTCCACAGAAAACATCTTGTTTTTCCTCCTATGAAACTCATCCGTCTGCCTCACCTGCAGCGAAGCGAGCTTCTTTGAACTCGTCCGTCATTTGGGAATAAAGCTGTTCGTCTTCCTGCAGCTCGGCCTCCATGCCCCCCCAGGCGCCGCCTCCTCTACCCCAGGCCCCGCTCCATCCACCTCCGCCTCCCCTGGCTTCACCGCATCCACCCCAACCCTTCCATTCAATCAGGTGCGCAACTCGCCCCTGGGCCATTGCCGTCGGCTTGGTGATGTGTTCCTTTATTGTGGCCACCAGACCTAAATAATGGAAGGAGGACAAGAAGGGATGAAGCTCAAGATTAGATTTTGGTTGTCCGGGGTGAAAAGATGGAGCATGCAGTAAGTGTGGTAACGAAGGAATAAGAGAAAGTAATTGAGGGGAAGGCAATGTAAAGATGAAATAGCTCCATGAAAATGATGTAGAGTAGGAAAGAGATGAAAACAGCGAGAAACGAAGCATGTGAAATCTAATAGAGGGCAAGAGAAAGGTGAACTATGTTGTTTGACATGAAATTCTACAGCTTTGCATAATTCAGGCTTGAGGGTGAGCATTTATTCTTGATTTGCATAACATGAACCATGAAAAGAAGAACTTCTACTGCTGCCTTCTTATGTAGCGAGCCACTGAAACGAAACTGGACAGAACAGAAATGAGAGCATTGCACGCCTCAGGCAGTTCTTGTTTATAACTCTCAGCACTTTAACAATATTGTATGAGTCTCACTTAGATAGAAAACCACTGAAACAAAAACTGTGTGACATTTATCATTTTATTAGATCATTTCAGTCTGTTTGGACTCCTTTGTAGTTAGATAGACATCATAATTGTTAGCTTAACCAGAAGGATCCCACAAATCAGGTGCATTTCCCTCGGGTCTTTGAATATTGCCCTGAATGGAGTCTTGTCAAGCAATATCAAGTCTCCATGTTCCTGTATCTCTACGCTAATGTGTTATTCATAACCTGCGGAATCACCGGGCAAAACCTCAAAGGATCCATCGTTTAATTTAATCAAAGGAGACAAAAGTTGAAAGGTCTTCGGAAAGGACGAGTTAAAGTCAAATTGACAAAGGACAAACAAAGGAAAGGTTGAAAAGGTAAAGGTCAAAAAAAGAGATGAATTTATGGAAAAAGCAGAAATAAAATGTTAAGACTACAGAAGCTTAGAGGAAAACCAAGGATTAGAAATCAAAAGGTGACTTTGAGGATTGAGAAATGGTGTAAATAAGATAAGGGATCCGAATGTGCTGGACATCTGGGTTCAAGCTGAGAAAAAAACCCATTGGTATCACTTTTTCTTCTTTCCCTTCTGAGCTCAACACCTACTTCTCAAGGTTTTGTTGTACACTGTGACACCCACTTCCGTCTCATGCTGCGTTCACACAGTGACGACTCTTTTTTGCGGCTCTTTTCTGGCTGACTGTTGATGTGGGAAAAGCTATATTTGCATCCATTTATGTTATGTGCACACAGCAATAAAATCCCATCTGTTTTCCAAACGGGGTATTTTGCACTAACTGTCAACACTGCGTTATGAAACGGACTAAATCATAATAGGCTGACATAGCTCAGCCTATTTGTTCCCGGGACGCAGTGGGCAGAAGTAAGCCAGGCATGATTTTCGCTGTTAATCTGTAGGTACAGTGCAGACAAGAAACAGTGTTTAAGGGACCGCCAGGTCCATGGGAGGCTGATGCACAGTGTGCTGTTTGGAGCTACTGACTGTGCTGCTGCATGCCTCTATAGAGGCCTGTTATTATGTTTCTGAAAAAAAAAAGACAAAAAAAACTACAAAATGTCACATTTGCATTGTCTCTGTGTGAAGAGAAGTAAAACATTTTCATGAGTTTGCACAGTTAACTGAAAGGGCTTTTTCAAGATGTTATTTTTGTCATCCTCGCTTTTATTGTTTCAGATAATTCTCCTTATCACAGAAGTCTTTTTGAAAACTTCTGAAACATATGCTTGTCTGAGTCAGCCTCAATTATTGCTGGGCGTTGAAAGCAATGAGCCTATTAAGCAGTTGTGAGTGGAGCACAAAAGACAGTGATATTGTCCTTCTTTGCCTTTAGTTTAGCATCTCACCCTATACCCAGCTTGCCTGTTAGGATTACTGGAGCCATATGGATCCTGACAATAACAGCAGACACAAAAAATTCATTTATATTTCTTTAAACAGGAAATGATTTTTTTCTCATTATTTTATGCCTGTAAAGCTGTAAGAACAATAAGGTTATCCTGTATGATTGACATTTATGCTAACGGAGTGAACTGGGATATATAAGAACTGAATCAGTTGATTTATAGTTTTTAAATGCAGACAGAGACCATTCGTGGATGTACTGATGTACTGAAGGAGGGCATGCAGAGGCTTGGTTAAATGGTGATTAGCCTTTAGCTAGGCAGTCGGCAATTAAAGAGAAAAAAAATTCCCTCAAGACCTGGTAGAGACCAAAAACGTAGCTGAGGTGAAGGGCTAGCAGGCTCAGAGGTACAGAGGATGGATGGTGGATATGCTGGACAGAGGATATTGGATATGGAGCTTCCAGACAGGAGGAAAAGAGGAATACCACAGAGAAGATTCATGGATGTAGAGAAGGGGGATATTAATGTGAGAGAGGTGGATCCCAGGGATAGGCTGAGATGAACTGCTGTAGAAAGAAGGGAACAGCTAAAAGGAGAAGCTCATAGTAAATGAAACAAACAAACAAGCTGATATATGAGCTGGGTAGTTGAAACAGTTTGATAGCTAAGCACATAGCTAAGAGAGGATTAGCATGTCAAGTTTTACATTTGCTTGGTTGCTTCTACGTAAGATCAGCCAATCAGATCAATCAAATAAGAGTTCAAGGACTGAATTCAAAGGAGACCCTTAGAGACACATTTGATGTATTAGATTTATCTTCACAACTTCAGAGGAATTATGCCATTACTGGGTTTGAATATAGTGACTGTGTGAGCTATTTCAAAGTCAAAACAAACCCAGATTGTTAAGAGGTCTGTGGTACACGAGCTAAAGGCTACGGTCCAGTGGCTCCATGTTGCAGTAGTTAACACATAGGTCTAATATGCAAAACATCCCTTGTTTGAGAACTCGCATGCCGACCCTTAGGGGGTCACAAGTTAATGTGTTCCTAGTGTCCTAAGTCTGGATAAATGGCAGGGTTGTGTGAGGAAAGACATCTGGTGTAATATGTGTCAAATCAAATATACCAATCCATCTGCTGTGGTGACCTCATGGGAAATAAGGGGGCAGCTGAAAGTACCTACCTAACAAAGGATAGGACCGTGATGCTTTTATGATTTAAAAAACCCCACATAGCTTTTAAGAGTCTGCTTTCAGCCATTTCCACGACTGGTTTGCTTGTCGCCAGCTATTTTCTCCACTAATGTCTCCCCTTTATCATTTACCGTAGCCGAATGGCTGCTCAAATCCGTTTGCTAACTATGCTTTTTGCTCTGTTTTTGATCCCACATTCAAAGTCATTTGATACACACATACACAAGCTTTAAATTGGTGTAGAGCTGGCATTCCTTTTAAAATATTGAATGGTTCATGCAAACCAACATTTTCAACCAATGTTTTTTTGCTTGAGTTTTTTTTTTAACTTTATAAAGTTGGCCTTAAACACATTATTGCACAACATGGGCAGCTTCAGTAGAGGTGATTGTGGAAACAAAGCAAGCAGTCATAAAAATGAAACTGACAGAAAATATGTAAGAGTCACTTTGCTGTTAAAAATGAGTCACCGCTATAATAAGACAGGAAATTAGATGATAAATGAAACATTTAGCCATGTTTAGCATGTCAGAGGCAACAAGCATATCAACAATAATCTGAAATTCCTTGGGGACTGTAATAAATGATTCAATGTCTCATTTATTGCAATCAAGATAGTGGTACTACTTAAACAACCAAAAAGTCTGGAGTAAGTGATTTTATCAAATAAAAACAAAAAACATATACTGCGTTGTGTGAAGCACGACTTCCTGGTGTGCTTTGTTTATGAGCAAACACAGACAGATGAATAAACTGTGGTTTTAAAATCTGGAGCTGTAGTGTGGGTTTTGCATTGTATTTAAGTATTCATTGTTACCATTAAATGAACCTGCTAACAGCTCTGTAAGGCTCTAAATACAGGCAAAGGGGTGCTCTGTGTATTTACCATGGTTATAGTCTTAAGGGATGTAAATTTGGCCACTGTGAATGGACAGACGTCCATGTTCACGCTTATCTATCGTGACAAGCAGGGGCGCCTCCAGACTTTTTTCATACCATGGCCATATGGGGGCCACTAAAAATATTGGGGTGGCACATCAACAACAGAACTTCCAGTTTTATTTCATGTAGGAGTGTGACCTGTTGCCTGTCTCTATGTTGTCTCCATGTCTCTATGCACTGTTCATGGGTTAGCATTACCTTTTGCTGCAGCCTTACTACATTATTACCAATATAGCACAGTCTTGCCAGGGTGGGCCACTGAGGAAGGAGCAGCAAATTAAGTGCAATATTTAGGGGAGCTCCTGAATGTTCCTTCAAAGCCACCATCAATTCTGTATATTAAGCTGTAACTTTGTATTAAATAAACTGCCGGGAACATTCAGCTCGCTTCAAGATGAACAATTACATTTTATGTAGCCACTGTAATAGAGATTTTAAAACACGAAGTTGAAGTGCTGTGTTAAAAATCTGCATTAACTGAACTTAAACTGGAGTCTTCATAAGTTTTTAATTTGTTAAACTTGTTAACTGAACTCAAGAAAACCTAGGGCATTAATTTTGATCTATAACTGTAGGCAAATGTGCTCTTTGTTTACTTTTTCTCATTTAGAAGAGTTGGTTTGATGGCATGCAAATTTGTCCCATTTATTTTCACTTGCACTGATCTGGTCTAAAATAGCCTTCAGAGCAGTTTGCCTTGTTTTCATTGCTGTAAGTAGAGACAGCCATTACTAAATTTTATATTTATTAAAAAGAAATGGCATGTTCAAAATTTTTGTATGTTCTTCAAATTGCACACAGAAAGACTAAAAGGTCTGCTAATGGGCTGCTTCTTTTGAGATGTGATTTAATGAGTTCACTTTGACTAAAGTGCTGGAGAAAGCTGTTATCAGCTTCAGACCGAAAAGCTAAGCTTCCTATTAGATTGAAGCTGAGTTACAGAAGTATTTTAGTCTGTGCATTTTTTTAAATTTTAAATGACCCTTTAGAGATTAGTACCCTTATCTACAATATGCATGATATTCTAACTGCTCAGTTTGAGCACTGTCAGAAATAAAAGTATTGCTCTGTAATTATTAAAAATCTTATTCAGCTGACAGAATTGTTCTAGTTAGGGTGGGGTATGCACCATCCTCACCAGCTTCACTTTTAAGGTGGGGTCCCTCAGGGATCCATTTTTGGTCCACTTTGTGTTTTCATTGTATATGCTCTGCTTGAGTTTAATCTAAAAACAAACAAACATGATATTTCATTTTACTGTTATGCAGATAATTCACAGAATTATCTGCTTAAAATGCAAAACCGTGGCTCTTCTGAAGACCCTACTAGACTGTCTGGTCTGTGTGAAAACATGGATTGCGTTAACTTTTCTTACTTTAAATGAACAGAAGTGATTTTTTGGAGCACCTGACACCCACTGGACTCGGACCTTTAAAAATCTATTTAAAAAACAAACAAACAAAACCTCTGTGAAGAACCTGAGAATGACTGGCAGCAGCTCTTTTCCTTTTGATAAACAGATAAATGCTGTTGTTAAAGCTAGGCTCTTTTAGCTTCATGTGTACTTAAAAGGTGAGGCTATTTCTCTACTCGACAGACTTTGAAAAAGGCTATTCATGCCTTCATTTTGTGACTTGACTGTTGTAACAGTCTTTATTCACCTGTCAGTGAGTTGTTGCTCAGTCTGCAGCTGGGCTAAAATGTTTGGGTCTTAACAGATCAACCATATTGATTTCCTTTTATCAGTCCCATTTTCCCCGCTGATTTTAAGTCATTGCATGGATTGTGCCTTCTTACTTCTCTGATCTTTTTTTATTTTAACTTTGCACACTCCCACTAGATCTGCTGAGCAGATCCTTTTAGCTGTACAGACGTCCAGATAAAGGAGATCGGGCCTTTACAGTATCATTAATGAACTGTGACTGCACAAAGCTAGCAAGAATATGCTTCTAGTTTTATGGTTTTAATTAAATCTAAAGTAATGACAGGACAAGCAGATTGGTGTTTACAATTGACTTTACCCAGCCACAGCAGTCAAGCAAGAGCTTCTGCTAGGAGGTGGCAGCAGCATTTACTGTTATAGCCTGCAGAACTGCTGTATACCACGATGAAAGAATCAGCAGCATTATATAAACTGAAGTTTAGTTGTGATTATGACTACCTTTCAAATGACACTGAATTCACTGAGCACCTCATACTCTGATAGTGCGAAGCCTATTTCATTTTAAAGACCAGCGTAAACATACGTGTAGAAAAACACTGCATGTTTAGTAACACGGGGTTTCTAAGAATAACAAAACATCATTTCCTTTTCAGTCCAATATTATTGCAGCTTTGCAATCTGATGAAGATTTTAGCTTCCCAGAGTTACTAACAGCGCTTTAGCACCATTGGCTCTTAATACAATCACGTCAGCCTGACGCATTCATCAAACAGCATCATACAAGGAGAATAAAAGCAGCAACGGCTGCTCAATATTATTCAAAATGCAATTACAGTGTTACAATAATATTTGCGTTAGCACAGTGTGATCTCATTTAAGCAGTTAGGATGTCAGCTCCACGTCCACAGAACTTACAGTGCCAATTTAAGTGATGACTGAAGACTGATTAAGATTAAGTAAATGTTAAAAAGCCTTTTGATTCTTTTTTTTATATCACGGAGCCTCTCAAAGCAGGTGCCAGCATCTCAGCCGTCTTCCTGAATGTCTGTATTTGTCT
>NW_005187440.1:2419985-2421538 GCF_000239375.1 Pundamilia nyererei | reverse complement strand
TGCTTGGCATTACTGTGTGTGAGGGAGTAAGGAAAGACGGAAATGACATTTTAATCTCCCGTAGTTACAAGCACAGTGAAGCACAATAATCCCTCAAAACAAAAAGCCGCTGAAAAATTAAGCACGTGTGTGTGTGTGTGTGTGTGTGTGTGTGTGCGTGTGTGCGTGTGTGCGTGTATGTGTGTGTGTGTCTCACCCAGTAAAGAGGATGTGGCCAGCTCTGCAATGTCATAGCGACTGGTTTTATCTGATACGCTGCCATTGGAGGGATTCTGGTCATCCTGCACAGTATAATGGCATAAAAAAAGGGATTTATATTCATTACTTCTCAGGACTGAGCTTCCTTTTAGGTTGCCATCAATGCATTTATGACATCTGACCTAATTCAGGGGCAGGGAACTGCAAAAAAACAGTAGATGCAAACATATGCATGCAACAGAACATTTGCATACACCCTCTTCTAGCAACTGCATCCAGTCACGTTGAGCCTCAACCCACACTATTCCCACTTTTTTTCTTCCTGGCAAAATGGTGATAATGACAATAACAGTCCTTCAGTAATCACACTCAGCCTGAATAAGTTGCAGACAAAAGGTATTATAAGCGTGTCTGCTGTTTACACCCAAGAAGCTGCAATCAATACAGACTTGGGAGGTACTTTTCAAACAGTGTTCTCTCAGTTTTAGTATTTTTGAACTGAGAGTAAGCTGACGGTGTAAACTGTTCACATTAGAGCATAGATAAAGGTTCCACTCCAGACTGCTGGAAACCAGTTCAAATCCACTTGTACAGATATTACGGTTTTTCATGTATAACAATAAATGGCATTCACATTTTGTGCATCACAGAAAGGCGATTTACTGATTTCCTATCGTTTGTCAGCATTCGAAAAAATATTTCAGTTTTCTACAATATGATTTTTTTCCCTTTGGTACAGACAGGCTGCATGTTTTTGGGATGTGTTCAATTTCAGTTTTGTACAATCTACGCGAGTTGATAGCTTAATGTTACTGCTGGAGGTCCAATCTATTTTTCCCCATTACATCCAAATGTAGATGCTCTTTTGTTTTACAAAAGCAAGTGAAATCTTCGTCTCTTCAAATCAGGGTCCCCAGTTTTCACCTTGATAGACAATAGCAGTCATTTATCCTCAGAAAATAACCTACCTGGAGCAGCACGCATTTTGTTTTACCATTGTAGAAGAAATTAGAAATCGAGGAATTACCATGACTGAATATTTGACCAGTTTGACTGGGTAGGCTTTCAACAACACTTTTACCACGTGAAATAAAAGTTTAGGGTAAGTTACTGTAGTTGCAGTGTTTCAGTGTATGAGCTGTAACTCTAGTTTTTGAGAAATACACCACTGTTGTTCCCTTTGTAGAGGCAAATCAAAACCTCACAAAACCAACATGTTTGCTTGTAAATTGATTTATTTCAGATTTCCATAACAGTAATTAAAAAGTTAATATAGATTCCTTTACAGTTTTTCTCAGTCGCTTTGGTGCATTTCTCACAACAGAATTAAACATTGCACAACAGTTAGTTCAACC
>NW_005187440.1:2344847-2417424 GCF_000239375.1 Pundamilia nyererei | reverse complement strand
TGTTGTTGATGCATTGACAACTTATTTTGGACACCTGACTTTTCTTTTTGATGGAGTGACTCACTTTTGCAAGTTATCCACCATGTTTTGCAGTTTGCACTAATTGTTTTGAGAAGTGCCTTAGTAGTGGTGGAGAGTTCAATTCTGTTGTGGGAAATGCACCAAAGCGACTGAGAAAAACTGTAAACTAAATTTCACTTGAAGGTTTTAATACATGTGTTGTTTTATACATTTTTTTACAAAATGCTAACTGTGACATTGCTAACGCGAAGATTATTCCTTAAAACATACATAAAAATATTAAAGGGTTACAAAAATGGAGAGACAGCAGGACAAAAATGTTTTATAATAATTGAGAATTTGTAAATGTTGTAACATTTGTGTTACGGGTATAGAAAGAGCTGCCAGCATATTAGATGTCATCATAAATTGAGCTGGTCCAGCTAATGATGATATCATAGGGAGATAATTAGCTAAACTATGATCTGTGTTGTTGGTTTTAAAAAGGTTTTAGTTAGTAATGACAGCCATTAAAGCTACCATTAAAAATCTAAAAGGGCGTATTGACAAGTTGATGGTGGGGTGGGGGGCTTCCACTTACCTTGGCAGGGGATGAGTGACCCTCCTCGGGGTGGTGCAGTGTTGATACAGGAATGCTGATCTCTGTAGGGAGTGACAGACAAACCCTGGTGTTACACTTGGAGCGTACATGTCTAAGCTTCCTTTTTGTGTGTCGATGTGCTTCCAGGGGTCAAGTGAGCCTCATATATAAATGATGAGATGGAGACGGCTGAATCCTGTTAGAGTCATTTAACCAAAGCCTCTCTGCATATTTAGCTCGGCCCCAGCTCACACTGTTTGCTTTCTAATTGATGGTGATGAGGTTCGTATGAATGACAGGAGGAAATGAAGTGCAGGCCCGTGCGATGGCGAATTAACATTATTAGAAATGTCAGACGCACACACACGCTCACACATTAGGGGTTTTCCCACGGGAGGTGCCTTCAATACAATTGGGTATTGCTATGGAAACGCTACAGCAAGAGGTGACTAGTGATGCCCTTCCATTTACTTGCCAGCACACTTTTACACATGCACACACACACTGGTGCACAGGGCTGTATCTGCTCTCTGGCCTCATTGGATCCTATCAGCAGGTCAAGAAACCCCATTGCGATTCCTGATCCAATACACTGTCCTTGTGGGGTTAAATCCCACACTGATTCACTCCCATACACACACACCTGTGCACGTACACACAACACACACCTCCGCTGCTCTCTTATCTGTTTGTCTGGATCCTCACAGCTGCCTTCTCTCTTTCCTCCCAGCTTGAAAGCGCTGCTCACTCTGTCACCTTTGTCTCACAAAATATTTTCAAACAGCACTCGGCGCTCCAGCTGAAAATAATATATAAGACTGCAGTATGATGTTAATATTTTGTCATGTAAAATATAAAGGGAAAATATTAAGTAGACTGCTGTTCTGAGGTATCACAGACACCTCACATCTGTCTTCGATGCTAGTGAACCTTTATTTTTGACAGCATAAATTACTACCTATGTTCTCCCTGGAAGAGGCCCTGCATTCAGCTGAGGTATTGTTATTTCATCTAGGCAGCGCTGGAACACTAACTTATTTCCCCCAGAAGCAGAGACAGTGAGCAAACACAGTAGGAGAGAAAATAAATTGCAACCCAAGTCACATCTTCAAGTCACGACAACTTGGAATCGGCTTCTGACGAAGCTCTGACATCCTACAGCTACAATTGTCCTTCACTGATCCACACAAGCCTCGTCATCAGCCTCTTCTCCCAGAGTCTTTATTCTAAAGCAGCCTCAACAGATTCGCTCGAGGATAGATAAGACATCAGCTTAAAATAAGTTTCTGGATTCGCATGATGGAGTGCATTGTAAACATGCCTCAAAATGTGATTCAGGTGGTCTTTCTGCTGTTAGAACTTCAGGAATATCTGCCAAAATCAGAAATCAAACATTTTCCATGATTTTCCACGTCCTCACGTGCATAGTTATTCCTGAAAGGCATAATGCAACTTTCTGAAACAGCCTGTGAATGCTGTCACATTATCTTCAAGGCTGATTAAACCCTCAGACATACACACAGTTGAGGAAGAGCAAGCAGGTGGAGTCGGGCACTGACCTTTGTGACCTTTGCAGAGGCAGGCACCCATGGTCTCGGGACGGCAGGGGC
Organism: Pundamilia nyererei; assembly: GCF_000239375.1. Classification (NCBI taxonomy): domain Eukaryota; kingdom Metazoa; phylum Chordata; class Actinopteri; order Cichliformes; family Cichlidae; genus Pundamilia; species Pundamilia nyererei. Next base: position 2,415,213 of record NW_005187440.1, on the reverse strand, counting down.
GGTTATCTGTTCACCATGGTGGATTGAGGATGAGGAGCGAGCTACAGAGAAGAGGGAAGGGAGCGAGGAAGGCAGCAGTGGAAGCAGAAGTATCAGTAAGCAGAGGAGCAGAGGGAAGTGAGAAACTGTGGTGGTGGTGTGTGTGTGAGTTGGGGGGTAAGTGAGAGTGAATGCCTGGTGAGCTGTAGGCTGAGGCACTGCTCCATACAGGAGAAGGGAGGTGAGAGAGAGAGAGAGAGAGAGCAACAGACACGAAGTGTGGGGAGGGGGGACACAAAGAAAAAGAGACAGAGAGAGAGGAAAAGGGGGGAGAAAGCATGAATGTCTGTTTGGTGACGATTTGAATCCCCTCCCCACTCTTTCTTCTATTCCCCTCCCAGTCTTCATGCTACTGTATATATTTGACTTCACACTGTGACAAGAGGGCTTATTGATGGAGGTATGTAAGTATGTTGTGGGACAAATAATAGACAGACAGACAGACAGACAGACAGACAGACAGACAGACAGATAGATAGATAGATAGATAGATAGATAGATAGATAGATAGATAGATAGATAGATAGATAGATAGATAGATAGATAGATATGAATTTGATTCACGACTTAAACTATGTTTCATGCAGAAAGTGCAAAATGTTTAAGTGCAGATTCTGGTGGTGCATATGTGCATATGACATCGTATTTAAGACAACAGCACTAAAGAAGCAACCAGCCCGACTTTTCCGAATGCAAGAAAAACACGTACAGGGTGGTCTTAAAAACGAAAAGAAGGAAAACGACTGAAGAAAAACAAACAAAGCAACACAAAAACAAGAAGACACCAAACACACATCAGAAGCACTCACACAAGTTCAGAGGAGAGAACCCCGACAGACGACAAAGAAATAGTTGGACCTTATACGAGGGACGAGGGGGAAAGCGCATCAGTTCACAGAAGGACAGCAGACCAACAGCGCACACTGCACATAAATTATATATCTATAGATATAGATATATATAGATAGATAGATATATAATTTGCTGTTTTCCTTTGCAAATTCTGTCTCACCTGATTAATTTCTCCGGGGATATGAAACTTTTATGGATGATATTGAAGCCAAATCTTCCTTTAAACGCATTTTTGTGGCGTTATTGAGATGCCTTTGAGACGATCTTCTCTCTCTAAACTTGCCAGCCTGAGCTGAATGTTCAGATTTTCTTGCCCTTGCTTAAACACAGCATTTAAACACAGTGGCTCATTTCACCTGGAACGATTTTTTTCTTTCTTTCTCGACTCTTCTTGTCCTTGTGTGTTTCGCAAGTTGGTCTCAGAGCCCGGTGCCTGCTGGCACAGTAGTAACCGGGGCTTTGCTGACATCACCCGCAGGCAACGTGGGGAAAATCCTGTTGCCGTGGCAACCACGTTGCTCCGTACTTTTGAAGCGTTTTGCCGTAATTGGACGGGGAAAGGATGCAAAGAAACATTATCTGATGAACATGGGAGGACTGCGCTGATAAAGTTAGAGAAACAGCAGACGCTGACCTCAAACATTCAAGCAAATCGTGCTGCGTTTACGTTCCCTTTAAAAGAAACAGTGCTCTTTGTATTTTCTCCAAGGGCAGATCATTTCCACTAAGCCCAAACTCCACAGGGTATTCCTTCATATACATTCCCAGAGACCCTACCTCTCAACCATACAATAAATAACTAACTGAAAATATAAGTGAGCCTTGAAATTGCACATTGGAGAAAGAAGATGGGGTGAAACTTGATGTTTGGAAAAGAGAAGTTCTTTCTGGCTAATTTGACACAGAGATAAGTATGAGCTGATGAGTAGCTTTACAGAATAATATAATCAATGAGTTGCTTTCATTAAACGAAACCCTGATAAAAAAACTGTTGACCTTCACTGACGTTTTTCCAGAAAATTGTGCTTCAGGATAACTTAATGAACCCTAACATCTCATCTAGAAATGACAGATGTTCCTCCAAAAATCTAAGGACCTCTGAGACCTTCTGCTAACAACCAGTGAACACAGTGAAGAAAATTCCTCCTTAAACATAGTGAAGAAACCACACACCTTCAAGAAAAAGAGACCCCTCACTGATCCATTCAGCTCCCCTAAAAGAAACCTTAAGATGAAAATGAAGAACTCACTACTTCAAATTTAGCCTATTCCAGCCGCAGGAACCCTTGCAGAGCCCCTCAAACCTCTTTCAGGGCCACAGGACCAGTCTCAAGGAGGGCTGTAATATGTTCACTGACCCTTTTAATACACTTTGGGGGCTCTGAAATCCCTCCAGAAACCGTTTGAGAAGCTCAAGGAATCTTATTATTCCTTTAAATAATTCTGAACCTGCTCTGGAACATTCTTAATAATCTCTGCTGTAGTCCCAGACTCCCCCATGTCCTTCCATCCCATCATGAAACGCTTGGTGAAAGGAATGGGGTCAAGGTTAGGAGCAGCCTGACACCTTGTGGCAAAAAGGCAAAAGTGCATGAGAAACTTGGAAGGCTGTGTTACCACCTTTCATGACATTTGTGTTTCAGTTGCTTGTAAATGTATTGTTAAACCAAACAAGGTGAGTGGTTAAAGCAGCCAGAGCTTGGATGTTAGACAGGAAGAGCTTAGGGAAGTGTTTCATGAATAATTCAGACCAGCAGGTGGAAGTGTTCACTAAAGCCCCAAGGGTCAGATCCCACTTCTCACCTTGCATGTTGAAGAAAAGTCAGTTCCTTTGCTGTTACATATTCACATCAGCTCTTTACCACGCCTCAACACGTCTCAGTGCCGGCTGCTGTGCAAACCTTTTTTTGTCACTGTGTGCAGTTGTTAGACAGCGCCAATAAAACCGGCCTCTTTATGGTCCTTTGGTGTGACTGAATCTCTGTCCATCAAACGAAACCAATCTCGAGTAGGCTTTGAGGGGAATGTGGGTTTTTGCTTAGTAGTCGAGGAGAGAGCAGAAAGAGAAGGAGGAATGTCCAACATCCACATACGCGTATGCGATTCTCCTCAGTGGGAAGCCACAATCATTCAGCAACAGTCATTTCTGTCATCCCTCGCGGCAGAGAGAAAGTTGGATGCCTTTCAGTACTGGATGATTCGGATGATGCACAGTGTACTCAACATGAAAGTTGTTTTTTTACTTCATGCAGCCAAGTTTTGATTGAATACAAGTGTGATTACTTTGTTGCTCTTATTGCAAAGCAAGTAGTCATTCGGCTTCTGGGGAAATTCAACTTCTGTTTGCTGCAGTCTGTGTCAGTGTGGGAATTTCCAAGGATTAAAAAAGGGAATGAATTAAAAAGCCTTTCTTGGACGATTACTTTTTAATCCTTTAAAAAGCTGTCCACCCGCCATGCTTTTTCTGTTTTTTAGATCCACTTTTGAATATTACAGCATTCCTTCAGTGAGAGTCAGTGGGAGCCCAGAGAAAATTCAGCATTTCAAGAAGAACGAGAAGCAAACATGTGACCTCAATGAGGTTTAAATGTGCAGCCAACAATAACATCAGGCCTGACAATCTTTGACAAAGACTTCTTTGGCGAGCACAATAGACATAAATAAAATGGAGAAACATTAAAGCAAGTGAAAGATGAAAATCTGTACTAAAGTTAATGTTAGCTTAAAGCAAAATATACCCATTATTATTACAGTTATGTCTTACTTTGTGCAAATTATGATGTTAAAATTCAATCTGGTATCTAAAAAAAAGTTTTTTAAAAACACAAATCATGTCATTTAATATAGGATAAGCTCACATGTCAAAATTTGAATATAAAGGATCATGAGACCTGCAGACCATAACCTGACAGGACAGAGAGCAAACCGGTTTCATTCAGTCTTAGTCGATTATACACTGTCTTCACAACACATACAACTCAACACTTCTTCTTTTACTGCTCCCTTAAGGTGTGACCACAGCAGATCATCTGTCTCCATCTCACCCTATCCACAGCATCTTCTTCTGTCAAACCAATATCTTACTTCACTATAAACATGAATCTTCTCTGTGGTCTTTCTCATCTCCTCCTGCCTGGTTGCTCTATATATTAGGCATCCTTTGTTCTTTATATCCTCTTCTTCTCGTCTGTCCTCACACCAACTCTGGAGCATGACAGCCCTCACCTCCATTACTTTGAGTAATATAACTGGATCTTTTTCACTGTGTATTATTTGACTAAGATTTTGGCTTGCTATGTGACACAGACCATCCAAGAACTTTGGCTTCAGTTTTGATGAGTGAAATTCTATTGCTTTGTTAGTCTGGTACCAAGCTATTTAGCATTGCACCAATATGATATATGGATGCAGCTTGCTAACCAAGCTAGCTAGTATTAGCTGAGAAGTAAGCCCGCTACCCTTTCGTAGTAATGTAGAATTTGACTTCAAAACACGAACAGTGAAGCTTTAAAATGCAGAATCTAAGACTGGACTTGGGTAATAGCTAGTTAGCCTTTTCACACTGCTGCACTTATTTAGCACATCCTTTTTTATGAGGCATCTCATGTTACATCGTGCCATGTTGCTCCCGAGTTCTCCATATTGGATGTGCTACACTGGTTGCTAGGGAAACATCTGTATTACTCAAGTGACTGGCAGTGATTCCTGAAAGTTTCCAGATCTCACTGCGTACAACTGGTTACAAAGAAGATGATGTGCCAAAAGCCTGCCAGATTGCCACAGTTGCCAGTTTTTCATGTTTGTCATGTTTGCCAGATGGTTGTGGACCGGGTCTAGGCTTGCGTGACCTGAGCCTTATTCACTTGATCCTACATTGTTACCAGGATTGTTACATGCCCAAAATGGTGGAAAAGTATATATAAAACCTCAACAGACTGCTAAACTACTCAGAGTGTATCTTACCTCTTGTCCTATAACAGCAAGCCCCCTCCTCAACCCTGAATTGGTCAAGTGGTTAAGACAATGCATGGTTGGACAAATTACCCTCTTCTTGAAATTTAGAAGCGTCTTGTGTATTTTTCTAATAGTGGAAAATGTCAAGGTAGCTACTTTCCCCATGCTTTCTGCACAGATAATAACTGCTTGTCTCTACAACTGAGCCGGTAACGTCTCTCTTTCTTTAAGTTTCATTTTTCAGGCCTGCAAATAAAGTTCACACCATCAGTATAGCTTAGCCCAGCCTTATTCAGACCATATGTGCTGGTCATGTTCATATTTTTAACCTGCAGGATTTTTTTTTTCTTTGCTTATTTTGGATTCATCACAAGATCTGCCTTTTACTCTTCTATCTCATTCATAAGGACAGACAAAACTTAAAGCGCTCCCAGTTTTTTTTGCTTTTTCTTTTCTTTTCTCTTCAGAGGTTGGAAAAAAAAACATGTGCCAAGCATAACATGAATGCTGGGAAATACCTCTCTGATACAAGGGAGGACAATCTGTCATCCAACATGGTGACTTAGAGCGAGCGTGAGGGACTTTCTGTGGCTTGCCTGCACATGTAGCCAGTAACTAAAAGTCTCACTCCCATCTTTCTGAATAACTAAGAAATCCCAGTTTAATTTATTGTGTGTTACGGCCTTGTTCTGCCAGAACTCCCACTGTGCAGGGCATTGAAACCATAATATTAGCTCTACAATCACATGATAGACTGAGCATACTGAAAACCACTGTCTGCAGATTGACCACTCTTCCCTCCCTTTCCTGCCACTTCTGATCTCTTTTTGTGTTTTGCCACAGAATCACCAAAATAACCCTCTTGGCTCCGTAAAAACGTATTTTGATGACACCGACCTAAACGGCTGCTACGCCCTCCAAAAAAGATGGGAAAATTCAGACGGCTTTTGCTGGCTAATGGCTCTGGTTACTTGGCCTGCAGCGAAGTTAGCGAGGTCTCTCAAGGCTACATCAACAGGAAATTTCATTAATCCAGAGCTGGGATGAAGTAGTTCACCCCCTTCTTTATTTAAGGCTTTGCCAGACTTTCAGCGGACCACCTCGGCTGTCCTGTAGAGAAGAACAGGAGTGGGAGGCCTCAGGGCTGACTAAACCTTCCCCTCCATGTGCTCCCTAATTGGTTTAATGACTGTAATTATCTGCTGGGGTGCATGTTGTGCCGGGGACGATTAATGGCCTCCAAAACATATGCAGACAGGCGGAAATTAAGAGAGGGGGGCACTGAGACAAAGAATAGCTGTGCAGAAGAAAAGAGCCGTAAAGCTGCAGAGGGAGACACGTCCTGCTGTTTAAGAGAAACAGAACAATGACACAGCACTTTGAGCTTTTTTCCTTTTCTCTGTGGGACTTTATTGGTTGAAATCTTCTACTAAGTTAAAAAAAATCTTAATGAGATGTAATCTGAGACACATATGGACATATAAAACATATACCACCCATACAGTTAAAGGTAAAAGTTAACCTTAATGATGTGTTAGAAAACATCTGTATATGAACAACCACGTATATATTAAAAAAAGAGTTAGGTTGCAGTACCACAAATGCCCTGTAGGTGCTCTCTTTAAGAGATTTTCCTCATAAGCGAGTTAAAAGAATTGGTATACAACATTTCTCTTGTTTACTATCACTGGGGAGACTGACTGAGTAAATGCACATTTCTGGAGTAACAAATAGCAACACATGATAAAACTGAAAAGGACCTATTTTCTCTAATGGTTGAAACAGGAACTGACTGACTCTAATGGTGGATGCAACGCCTAGAGGGAGATTTAAAAAGCTTCATTATGACATAGAGGATGCAGGTGATTTCCTGAGGTGCTGGAAGAGGCCTGTAGCTGAAGTTGTGTAGGTGCGGGACAGTGAGCAGACACACAAGAAGTGAATATCAAAAGAAACTTAAAACCCAAAGAGAGGAGCCTGGGAGGAAATGAGTTCCACTACACTAAAGCAGATAATGTGACACCGTGTGGGTGGAAGAGCCAGTTTTGATATACAGCAGGCTGGTAATTAGTTGATGCCAGCCATGTGTGCCGGTAAAGGACCTGGCAGGTACTGGTGAGTATAGTCACGCCGCCAGAAGTCCAGACAACCAAAGGTACGCAGAGCAAGAGAAAGACAAGAGACAGAAAGCAAAGAAACCAACAGGTCAGCGCTGGAGGCATGAGGGGGGTTGTGATGTTTTTCAGTTAATCAATAAACTGTTTGATGTGAAATATTTGTGCAATATCTTCAAAATTATAATCAGGTTGTTCCAAAAACTCCCTGAAAAGTCTTCAGTTGATCCAAAACGCTGCAGTGAGAGACTACAAAGAGAGAGCATCCTGGCTTCTCTTCACTGGCTTCCTGTTAAATTCAGAATTCAATTTAAAATCCTTCTCCTCACACATAAGGTCTCGAATAATCAGGCCTTCCCTGAGCCTGATTCTGCTGGAGATATCTTCCTGTTAAAGGGGAATTTTTCCCTCCGACCATCGCCAAGCGCTTGCTCACAGGGGGTCGTCTGATTGTTGGGGTCTTATAAAGCGCCTTGGGGCAGCTGTTGTTGTGATTTGATGCTATGTAAATAAAATTATATTGAATTAAACTAAAAAAAAAAAAAAAAAAAAGATTCCCGTCAAAATTACTTGCACATTTGTTCAGCCGTTAAAAAAATTCTTGTTTTAGTTTGTATGTTATGAAAAAGCAGTAAATCTTCCCATGTTAGAATAATGAGGGAACGCTCAGCTAACGATTAGTCGACTGTGAGAATATTTAGATAGATTCACTGTTGATGTCTGGGGCTGATCTTGGGAATTATTGTTCCATTAAGAAACTTATAGCACAGCTGACCACTGTTTATAGCACACAGCAAGTATGTGACCTGTAGAAATGGAGTGTTTGTTTCCAGCTGTTTAATATTATTTTCATACCTAAATTCTTGTATGTAATGGCTACATGTTTATGCTGCATCCCATTATCTGTGTCTGGCTGTATTTGGACCTTCCCATATTTGTTTTTAGCCCTGTGTATGCTAAGAACCACGGACCGCCCGAGTCAAATTCCCTGTGTCAACATACTTGGCCGGCAGTTCACTTGGCTGTTTTAGGCGCATGTCTCCTTACGCGACAGGTGTCTCAGCCTATCAGAGCGGTCGCCACTCAACCCATTCGACTGGTCTGCCCATGTTTACTTCTCTTTAATCAAATCTGGATTTTTCTGGCTCCAGAATCATAAAGCACTTCCAGCGAAGCGTGAACTCTAATCTAGTCTATGAAAAGAACCATTCAGGATCCTGTAGATCACATTTCAGACATGTTTTTGTAAAATGTATTACCTTGTAAGTAAAAATTAGACTCAGCCATAAGACAATATATTCCACATGCACAACTGCACGTATTTGGTCTCTGTTGATTTTGCTGGCATTGTACTGTGCAGTGATTCAGTCAAATCACAAATGACTTTTCTCCTTTAATGCACGCCGAGAGCCTTTAACCATAAACTGGACTGCCTTAATCCATTCTCACAGTTGACATCTGTTTTGAATGGAAGCACATGTTTAAATCTGTCACATGTGTAGTTAGACAGTGACAAAAACTCATCTTAAAATTTGAAACCATGTCTGCACCTATACAAAGAAAGTTTTTCCTGTATTAATGGGACGTTGTCGCCTTATTTACTGTCTAGCTTTTGGTTTTATTTACTGTGTTAATTACAAACCCTTCTTGTATACTGCAGCAGCCAGAAAAGCAGCATCATGATGTGTACCAGAGGTGGGCCAAAGAGCTCTCTTTAAGAGAGTATTGATACCAGCGTTGGTATTGGTATCAGATCGATACTCGTTCAGTAGGATCGATACTTTGATTCTATCCTCTAAGTTCAGTATATGGCAAACTGAATTGTGCTAAATAAGTTTTTCTCTTTTTTTTGAAGTGAAAAAATATATATCTAACATGCACTATGAACACGTTTCATTTTAACTATAGCTTTCAGCAGAAGTTGACCCAAAGTGCTTTAGGGAATATATAAAAAGCTGAAAAGTGGGTTTTGTTGTACTAACTAGCTATGGAAAGTAAAATATTTAGATTTTATGATTTAGTTTATAGATTTAATGGTCATTAAAATGTGTTCCAAGATTGCAAACTGATGATGATTTCTGTCATAAGTCATAACACACTGCTCTCCTCTGCTTAAGCTCTCTTCATAGGCTGAAAGTATCGGTGTCGCCAATATTAGCCCTGCATTTACAAATTTGCAGTATTGCAAAGCACTAATGTGTTCATGGCCCTTCTTTGTTTGTGTGTGTGTGTGTGTGTACGCTCACTCTAAGTGAATGACATCAGCACAGTGATTATCGCAAATGTGCAGTGACTTTAGAGTCGTCGTTTCAAAATATACAAGGAGCCTGTGGAAAGACGAGGCCAGCGGCAGCAGCATGTGTTACTGTTCTCCACTCGCCCCCTCATGTCCCCTGCGCTAACATCAAACAGATCCCAGCAGTGCGGTTTGGGAAACGCTTGATGCCGGTAATAATTATTTGCTCCTCAGCTACTATCCTATTAAACAAGTTCATTAAATGGTTTAATTCCAGCAGCTTAGTTTGTTTTCACGTGGATTAAACCTGGAGTGGAGCTTTGGCAGTGTTCAAAGAGCAATGTTGGATCAGGACATGTAAGATGTTCTAGTTGAGAATGCGGTGAAAATGGGAAAATTGAGGGGCTCGGAGGAGAGTTAGCTTAGCAGAATAATCTGCAAGAGCCTGGAGTGCTGCTGAGAGGAACAGCAGCGGAAAGACGCAGGAAGACCAATATAGACAGAAATTGGAGCGTGTGTTTTCTGGTCAGGAACCCGATGCTAAAATTAGCAGGGATGTAAATTCCTGAGCGTTGCCGGTTTTCAGATCCACGCGTGACACTGAGAGTTGCTAGAAAAACAACACAAACAAACAACAGCAACAAAAAGTAAAGGAAGGGCGGCGGTATAGGAAGAGGTCATACATGAAAAAGTGCCTGGGTAATGTTTTCCGCCTTCCTTACTTCTTTTTATTTCTTTTTAAATTGACCTTCGCCCCGAGAACAAAGACATCTAACAAGCCACAAGAAGGAGGGAAAAACTCTGAAAGCGAAAGCCACGGCCCCCACGCACAACAGTCCTCAGGGGGAGGCTCGGGCCCTGGACGCCAAGCCTTCAACATAATCACCACACATGCTATTGTGGCCTGCAGTAAAGCTCTGGTATGGCTCAAATCTGCAGCTAACCCTTTCCACCCCCACTCTCACCACCAGGCCTCTCTGTCCCACCTCCTGCTCTTTGTCTGTCTCTCCATGCATCCCTGTCATTTACAGTCCTAATGACAAGACGCAAACTTCCACACATTCAACCCTCGGCGAGCGAGGATAATCGCATTACAGCCGACGACAGGGACGTAAACCGAACTCAACTTGGACGCACTCAGACGTGGATTTGCATAAATCCAAACAGTACAATCAGCAGTTAAACTGTGTGGCTCTGCTCTTCTTTTTCCATAGCGGCTGGAAGGGAGAGAGACAGAGAGAGAGAGGGGGAAAAAATCCACCTCGCTGTGAAACACTAAAGGCATGGATGGAAAATAGTGGAATACTTTCTCAGTTTACAGTCGCCACATAAAGCCAAGACTATTTCTAGGCGTCCTATTGGTTTAACAGAGGCAAGAACACGCAGCCAGCTGGAAGTCAAGGACAAAGACTCGTGAGGGACTTAGCGGCAGATCCAAGTTCCCATGCTCCGGCCCTGTAGGGTCTTTTTCTTGCTACTTCACTGACCTGCAGATTAATTCAATATCTAAATATTGACATTCCTCCTTGTAGTGTGTGGCTCTTATCTGAAGAGTGCATTTAAGTCCCCCCCCTCTTTACATCAGTAAATCAAAGCTGATAAATTTTCAAAATGTGGGCGGCAAGGTTAGAGGGAGTCAGATAAGGCGCAGTGGATCAGTCAAGGTGAAGTGAAAAGTATGGGGCATGTCTAGACTTGCTGGATTCTTGGGCTTGTGCACGGTTACATTTTATTGGTAATTTCTGTCCTCAGCAGGTGTGTGAATGTAAAAGAAACTGATACAACATTCTCCTGTTTCAACACCAATATTTCTATTTCCCATGAAGGTCACATAGAAAGGAGCTCCAAATATAAAACGGCCTTGATGTCTTTTTCAGTGATCCAGTGATTTTATTTATAAGTTTGCTGGGCCGGTCGTCATTCACGGTTCAAATGTGGACTGACGCACAGCAGACTCTGAGGCCCGAGACGGTCCCGTGTAAAAAATAAATAAGGAAAAAGAAAAAAGGAGAAATTATAACCCTATCGTTTACATGAACGGACCAGCAAAAGAAAAAAACAAACTGAACCTGGCTCAGTGCACTGCGCTGATCAGTTACATTTATGCAAACCCACATTCCTGCTGGAAGAAATGCCTTATTCATTCTGATGACTAAAAGAAAAGCTCCGATGTTAACATACATGACTTTATTTTATAAAATCCTGTCCCACAGCCTTAGAAACAGCTGATCTGTAGTTAGTGCGTTCTTATTTTCAGGGCAGAGGTGAAAATTACAGTATTAGAAATCATGCTGGGACTTTTTTGCATAGTTTTTTGGTTAGTTTAGATAATGGTGCAGACACTAGAGCAAGAGAGGCAGTATCACAGGTGTGGAAGAACCAAGCAGCAACCTGTGGTGCATTGAACAATGAAAACAATGCAGAACCGCAGCTCCTAAACTGGACACTTAAGGCCAATTTACCAGTTTACAGGCTGGTTAGATAAAAACAAAAGAACAGCAAATGTCCTTTGTCATGGCTTAAACTTCTTATTACTCCCCCATTTATATTGTATTAAGGCTTAAAATTAAGACAATTAAAAGCGTGGCTGCTTTCATTGACAGGTAGGTGCTGTTTCTGTGTTCTGTTGTGTTACAAGACACTCTTAATAGTCACCCTTTCAGCTTCTCTGGTAAGCACATTTTGTTTTAAGCCTGTTTTTCGCCAGCCCGACAGTCTTTGTTACGCTGTCGGGACGGGACAAGAACCAGGAGGAGTCGGACAGACGCAGAGATTGCAACCCTGTCAGCCGCTAAATCAGATTGTCTGAATCAGTTTATTTGAAAGATGATAGTAATCTGTCATCACATGAATTTGCAAGAATGTGGAAACTACAATCTGACCTTTCAACAGGTGTTTTTATGGGTTTTTTGTTCTTTTTTTTAAGATTAGTTTTGCTAAACTTGGAACGTCTTGTTTTTTCCCCCCTTTATCAGTCACCGAGTTCAGTGTAGTGACGTAAAAATGATCATTTAATGACCCCATTATGGGAAAAGGCCAACATGTAATCAACTGAAACGACCTTCCACTACAACTAACAGAGGGAAATTCTGCACTTTTGTCTCGTATCTCATGCTTAAAAAATGATTGATAGACTTTCTGTGGTGCTAAAACTGATTCTGGTTTTTATGCATGACTATACTATAAGGATGTAAGATTTGCCTTCCTTGTTCTCATACACACACACCAGGATTCAGTAGCTTGTAGAACCACATTGAGCAGCGATATCTTGATGTGATCATTTTATATATGACTTTAGCCTCTTTGTGGGCATTTTTCTCAGCACAGCTCTCATAACCTCCTTTCCCACTGCAGCAATTTAGACAATTGCAAAACCTGGACTTTTGTTTTTTTCCTGTCAGTCTGTTCTGATCGTCGTCCTGACCCAGTTCAATCCAAGCTTTAGCCATCACAGATGGCCTCATATCAGACTCTAGAGTACTTTGATACACAGCGGAATTCATGGTTGACTCAATGACTGCAAGTTGGTCATGTCCTGTGGCTTCAAAACAAGCCGAGATCAGGACTCCTCCATGCCGTGTTCGCTGATGATCAGCTCATCGACTTGTTACACCTGGCTTTTACCATAATTCGTATGGAAGCAGTAAGGGTGTTCTTAGTTTTTCACAGGACTGCAGAGAGTCCAGTGAAAACTTTCCTTTTCTCATTACTGTAAACACTACACATCAGATCATTTCCCAAGAAGTAATTAAATGCCATTAAAATAAGTTTTTAATAAATGCAGGAATCAGAGTTAAATGTGAGATTTTTTTTAATGTTGATTAGATCATATAACTCCTGTAAAACATTTTCAGGAGCAGCCTTGTAATCTGTTTCCAAAGAGTTCGTTGAGGACTTTTTTTTATAGTTTCCAACTCTAGAATTAAAAACACCCAATAGCATCAGCATACCCAGGTGGGTGTAAAAACATGGCGTCTTTTAAAAGACACATTCTTCTGCTTGTTTTAATGTCCATCATGCAACGGGCTTTGCCAAACTCGAGACTTTATTGCTCCGCAAATGCAACAAAGGCAGTAAAAAGAAACCAGGAATGAAAAAAAAAAAAAAGGGACATTACAGCTTTTTTTTTTTTTTTTTTTTTTTAAATTACTGACAATAAGAGAGCAAGCTCCAATTATAAACCCAGCTCAATGTTTATCAGGATAAATAAATACAAGTTCAAAATAAATACGCTATTAAATACAGTATAAAACAACAGGCACAAAGGGAGGAAATTGCTCTTTGATGAAGGAAGAAAGCAAAAGAAGTAGGAGATGCTGCTTTGGAAAGTGATGAACTTAGAAAAATAATCTGTTTGGTAGTTGGTAAATAGCGAAATCATGAAAACTATACAAAATGTAACTGCAATCAATAAAACACAGTAATAAAAAAAATCCCTTTTCCAAAGATGGGTGTCTAACTGCTACAACAGAATCATAGATACACTTTGAAAATACATTAAAAATTCAAGTAAAGGAAGGTGTACATCAGTAACACAACGCATTGCAGTCATCAATTAAAGCACTGGGGCACACTGTCCACTATCCACTACATTATAGAGCCGCTTCTTTTATATAGACGGAAGCAAACTCTCGCTAAACTCCTAGAAAGAGGCACTTTAACAAAAAGATAAAGTCTTTAAATGTCGGAAATCAAGCAACTGTCTATTGATAGAGCTTCATCCAGTCGACGTGTTACCCAAACCAACAAGAATATGAACGAATGTCTGTAAAGCTTTTACAAAACTAAAGGAGACATTGAAATTGCAAACCAAACTATTATTTAGTGTGAAATTGTCTCAACCACAACCACTCATTATTTAATCCTCACCATTTTTCCCCCAGGGTATGTTTTTTTCTTTTTCCCCCTCTTCGTTTGCTGGCACACTACAAACAAACGTGCTGCATTCCAATAGAAACTTTTGAGTGGAATTGCAAACTACTGCAATTCTTGATTCTTCGATCCAAGTGCTTCATTGTAGGTTTTCGTTCCTATAAACTAAGAGAGGGGGGATTCTGTACACATAGAGTACCTCACATATGTCCTCTCTTTTTCTTCTCATATAAACATCACTTATAAGATTATAGCTTAATTTCTGCACACAGCCAGGAGGCGGCCAGTAAAAACACAAGGTCCATCTGTGTTTATGCACCCAGGCAACACCATCTCTTTATCTCTGGGCCAGCTCAAGCTCATTTCAGCCACTGCGGCGCTCCGTCCTCACCGGCCGGCCTAACAGGAAATGGAGCAAGGTGCCAATTAAAGGAAGGTTTTGTGACATCACTGCCGACCACAGTCACAACAAAAAGGCTGATCACACCTTGACTGTGCCTTCGCTTGTTTGTTTGGTACTGGATACAACAAGCTCAGGGTACGATTTGTGTAAAGCATCCCAAGGAGTAGACCGTTTTATGAACCGTAGATGGAAAAAAAAGAAAGAAAGAGAAAATAAAGATAAAATTGCATCTGTACAGAAATTATGGATAGTAAAAAAATAGATATTCAAATATACACAGTCTACTTGATATATTTGTCGGTGTGTATTTGCTCCATTCCCTGTAGATAAGAAGAAATCAGAAAAAATGTACAGTAAGCTTGTCTTATTCAGTCAGCCTGAAAGGATGGCACAGTCCTCTTGATTCTGATGATCCCAAGCCATCCCCGCAGTAGTGCTCCAGCTCCGTTTAGAGTTCAAAGGGCTGCCGGCTGCAGTGCCTGATTTGAATTCCCTTCATTATAAGGATCACACTGCAAACACGCTCAGTGTGCTGGTCTGGTCCTTTAAGCCCAAGATGCTGTAGGCAATTCTTTTCAAATGTCCAGGCAGCCTCACTCCAATGTTCTTAATATCCCTGCAAAGGACACACACACACCGAGGAGGATATATAAGAGAAGCGCCACATGGATTTACAGTCTGGCCACATTCCAACACTTTTCACGCACATCCTTCCTGCCTCTCGAGCCTTGAAGTAATCACTGACTCATTCGACGTGATGAAATGCCAGCCCGGAGCTGAACCGATTCATGCCTACGTGGGATGCTTTCCAAGTGTGCAGTCTGCCAAGGCTTTAATTGATCTTTCATAAGAAAAAATAAAAAGGACATCACAGGGGGCTCGACGAGCGCACGACGCAAACCTGCAAAAGCCCTGCAAAGCAGCAGCCTAAAGTCAAAGCCTTAATTACAGCCTTAATTACAGCCTTAATTACTTAACAAGGATTCTCTCTGCTGACGATGAATCAGTTGTCTGGCAAGCAGAGGGCGCGTTGTAAATAACTGCTGGTTTTCCAAGAGTGCTACCAGATGCCCCGAGATGGAAACATGGGGCCATGAAATCACACCATACTGTATGACAAATACTTCAAAAGGGTTTGTCTCTGCTTCACAGTCTGCCCATCTTCCCAAGATCAAGACCTACATATATACGTTGTGGCAGAATGGGGTGTGGAGGGGTTTATTTTTGGTTGGTCATGTGGTTAGAAAATGCTCTGGCCCTCGTTATAGAGCTAAAGCAACCTTATACTATATGCTTCACTAAGCCTTTCTTCCCGAAACGTTGAGTTCATCTCATTAAATTACCCCTTTTGTAATCGGGGGAGTCAGGGAAGATCTAATTGCCTCAACCATCTTGTGATGAGTTCAGGGAGTACTTTCTGAGCGCCCCTCTTCAATCTCTCCAGAAATCACATCCATTTCAATTCAGTAATCTCCTCTAGTTGCTGCTCCTCTACAGCCTATTCCCTCCTCCCCCCCTCTTTCCCCTACTTTAATGTTGAAGAAGCCACAAAAGGCCTTCGATCTAAATGGGCAAAACTGGCGGTTTGTTAGGGGCTCGAGTAAAAGTGCCGTCCAGGGCAGCGGGTGTGATTGGGTGCAGGGAGGGAGGAGAGAAAGGATGGAGGAGGGCAAGAAAAATAAGAACTGCAGTAACCACAAGCCGCCACCATCAGCCGACCACAAATGAGCCCCACTTCTTCTCCTTCCCTCGATTAAATTTTCCATCTCAAACATTTCTTAAGTTGTAACCGAGGCTGGCGATTATATTGAGTGCAAACTATTTTGCTGGCTGTTAAAACTTAACATCTTTGGGAAAACAGATACATGAACTACCCGAGAGAAGTCCGTCAGGGGCTGGGAGGTTAAAACAAGTGTGCAACTTTTGGATCTACAATCTTAAAACCTGTGAGCAAATAAGATAACTGCTACTTTAATATCATGTCACACTTACTCAGTTTTCATCTGCAGGACTTGTTCCATGGTGACAATCCCGGCGCAGGTGAAGTTCTCGCTGTACTGGCTCATCTTGATGGACTCCAGCCATTCAGACACCGACCTGAAGGGAGAGCCATCTGAGCCGCTGGTGCTTGGCAAGCGGATGGATACGCTGGTAAAGTAAAATGGATCCAAATGATAATAATCAGCAGGCTTTCCCCACAACAAAGGCTGATGACTGAACTGCAATTACTGTGCAGGAAACCAGTGATAAAAACCAGTCGGAGGAGTTGGGGCGAAAGATAGCGTGGCATCCTTTGTCCTTTCTCACCGTTTCTGGCTCTCATGCTTTTTCACAAAGGTGAAAGTATGTATTCTCACACACAAAAAAACATCAAAAACAAAAGAACGAAAAACAACAAAAAAAATCTTTAGCACGCATAATTCTTCCATTAGCTCAGCAGCAAAGGTGTCAGTGTGTCCTGATGTTTTTAAGTATAACATCTTAACACTGCCACTGCCCCAGTTGACCCTAAACATCCTGCAATTTTGTAAAATTAAACTTAATGGTTGAGCTGCTGCCTAAAGCTCTCCTTTGAAGCTAGGAAAGGTTGAGTCTGAAGTCAGACGGCCAACTCTGAGCTGAGCGTCGAGTCAGATTAGTCACGTTTTAAAACTCCTGTGACAAAAGTCCAGTCAGACGTCAGTCAAACTGTTAAAAAAAAAAAAAAAGCCTTGATTTATTAAATAAACTGAGTCATTTCCCTGACAGACTTGTTAATAATGATGTGCATAGTCTTCAATGCACATCGCATGGCTCCGTCTTAACATCTAGCAGAAGGGAAGCTGAAAGAGCTCAAAGGACGTTTACATAAATGAGACAGAAGGAGGAAAAAAAGTAATTTATATTATTATTGTATTGCCAAATGTTTTGGTTAAAGGGCTCTTTCCAAGAACTGGTTGCTGATAGTGGCAGCCACTGTAGAGTCAGCACTAGAAAAATATGCACTATAAGCCTTCTGCCTAGTGTTTAAATAAATCTTACCGTGGGTCAAAGTCTGCAATGGTCTTCAGGGACTCTGGGCTGCGCAGCAGCTTGTCCAGCAGGCTCACTATGTCTCCGAAACGTGGCCTCTTGGCGCGATCCTGGAGCCAGCACTGCAGCATCAACTGATAAACGGCTGAGGGACAGTCCATAGGTGCCGGGAGCCTGAAAGCTTCATTGATGGCCTTCATCACCTGGAAACAGTTGATCTCATTAGCCCTTTTTTTGTTTGTTTTTTCTCTTTAAAATGACAGGGTTCTTCAAACTTTGTGGTCTTTTTTTTTTTTTTAATTCTATGAAGTTTGCTTGTCTGGCACATACCTCGTGGTTGCTCATGTCCCAGTAAGGTCTTTCTCCAAAAGCCATAACTTCCCACATGACTATGCCAAAACTCCACACGTCACTAGCCGAGGTGAACTTCCTGTATGCTATTGCCTCTGGAGCTGTCCAGCGAATTGGAATTTTACCTCCCTATGTGAGAATAATTTTTTAAAAAACGGTAAGAAACAGATCTTTAAAATGTGGTAAGATGATTCTGGCTGGAGAAAAGCTCTCAGGAAGGCCCACATCTACTCACACTTGTGGTGTACGTCCCCTCAGGATCGTCCTCCAGCACCCGGGACAGGCCGAAGTCAGACACTTTGCACTCCATGTTGTTGTTGACGAGGATGTTGCGGGCAGCCAGGTCTCGGTGGACGTAGCTCATGTCAGAGAGGTACTTCATGCCTGCAGCGATGCCACGCAGCATGCCCACCAGCTGGAAGGACGAAATCTCACCATCATGGTCCTGGTGTAAGAAACAAAACAGTTATTATACTAACTTAAAAAACAAAACAGAAAAAGGATCAAACTCTGAACTTCAGAGCTCGTTCTTGTGTTTTTAACAGCTTCTTTGTGGCTATACTCACAGAGATAGTTGCATTAGTAAAAACTGTATGTAGTGGACTTACCCTAAGGTACCTATCCAGAGCTCCATTCTCCATGTATTCAGTTACGATCATGGCGTGTTTAACTGCACAAAGAAGCCACCAAGAATAATAAATTACACATCTTTCCATTGCACCAAAACAACTGAAACATATAAAACTTAGAAAAGAAGCGGCCAAACTCACAGAAACCCTTACATTTGGTAACCACTCCCTCTAGGCGAATGATGTTCTGGTGGGAGAACTGGCCCATGATGGAGGCCTCGCTCAGAAAGTCCTGCCTCTGTTTCTCGGTGTAGCCAGGCTTCAGTGTCTTGATAGCCACTGCCACCTCTTTCCTCCCCGGCGCTTTCAGAATACCGCGGTACACCTCGCCAAACTCCCCTGCAACAAAAAAAGAAAAAACACCATCACTCAGACACTTGAGTTGAAAACTAGATGCCCAATATTGGAACATGCATCTGATACATCTCAAGAGTTTACCCACAGGGGTTTGGCTGTGCTACAGATTGAAAATGAGGAAGTCTGCATGGCTGTTTTGCCCGGGGCTCTCTCATAGAGGTGTGTTCTCAGAGCCTGATTCTCTGTTGTTGTTTTATTAGCCTGTAGTTCAGGGTGGTGGTGGGGGGTGGGCATGGGAATCAGCTGTCACGAGAGGAGAACGGGTGGGGGGCACGCGGTCGTGGGAAGCGGGTGTTGGAAAAGACCGTTTGCTTACAGGGTAAAAGTTTGTCGCAGTTGAGTAAACGTATCATCATGTGGGGCAGAAAATGGAAAAAAAAAAAAAGCCGACAGCGCTCAGGAAGGTGCTCTGATATCGTTCCAAAACACCGTTCTTGCAACAGTTCCTTTTTTGTGTAAGTGTGCTGTCAACTTGAGCCACGACAAAAAAGGTGCCACAGCCAAGACAATAAAATGTCTCAACTTGTTGTGCGAGCCTGACGGATGTTAATCTCACTGAAGTAACCACCGTCAGTCACCCTGCTAAGCTGTGGAAAATGCACAATGTAAACAGCGAATTTGGGGGATTGGAAAAATCTTTCAACGTCTCAGAGCTAAGACCCACAACAGACTGTCTCAGCAGGGCTGTCACTCACCAGCTCCGATGACTTTCTGTTTGGTTATGTGGCTGGGGTGGATTTCGGTGGCAAACTTGAGGACGGCCACGTTGGGGTCCTCGTATGTGTGTGGATCCACGTAAGTTTTCAGAGGCTTCAATTGTTCTGTCAACCAAAGGAAGAGACAACAACAACAAACACTGTTATTGTAGGTCGAAAAATAAATCAAGTCAATTCATTGAAATGAGACAGAAAGGTGGGAGAATTTTGTTTATTTTTACCTGGGGTGGAGAAGTACGTGTCCTCTGGTCCTTGCCTGGTGTGAGAGTTCCTTTTTCTAAAAACAAAACAAAAAAAAGGAATAAATAAATAAATAAAATCCATCTGCAAATGAATGCCCTACTTTATCTCTTTATTATTTCCCTCCTTTAACATCAAGAGCACATGGCAACCTTTGTAGCAATTTTTCTTTTGCTCTAAGGCTTTCACTGCTGCAATGCATCCATTCAGAAAGAAGTGGCCCTTTGATAGCGGCTGTCGATAGGCTGTGTTTGCAAAGCTGATTTAAAGACTGAAAGACAGACGAGCAGGAGGGGAGGGAGGTAGACAGGCGGGCTACAGTACAATCTGCTACAGCAGAGACCCAGGTCACCTTTGACAAAGTACCCGTGGCCTGGTGCAGAAAGAACCAAGCCCCTCTTATCACCAACAATGTACCACTCTGGGCAAATTTCCTTTCAAGGGCCCCCCCCAACACTCACTAGAATATCACCATTGAGCAATGACAAGGCACATTCAACGCAAATTCCTCGCCAGTGAATGCTGGGACACAAATCCAGATAAATAGAAAGAGAAAGCTGGCTAAAGGAAGGGAAAAAGTGAGAGGTGAGGAGAGATGAATGCGGGGGCCATTTGGAGGCCCCTCAAAAAGGAAAAGCAGAAGAATGAGGGAGGAAGCTGGTGGAGGAGGACTTATTCTGACCGATTAGCAGACAGAAAGTGGAGGGAAGGGAAGCAGAGCGGGACGTTTACTGACCGTCTGTGGAAGAAAAGGAACGCGAACACTACGATCAGCATCATCGCCACCCCAACTGCCGCCACTAATAAGACAGTGTAGTTCTGAGACGGGCTTCCTGGAAGAGAAAACAAGGTTAGACGCACACATCTGCATGAAACTAGTGAAACTTGTAGAGGGATTCTGCTAAGTACCTTCAGTCAAGGTCTCGAAATGCTCTTCCATTCTGGAGCCTTCGGAGTTGTCATCGCTGCCGAGGGCCTGCACAATGAACAGGTAGGCCGTACCCGGGGCCAGATCTTTGATTTGCGCCGAGTTCTTGTCGAGCGTGAGCACGGTGTAGGTAGTCTTATCAAGGTTATCATCCTGGGGGGCAGAGGAAGAAATGTGATCTAAGCAGCCAGTGTTACTGCAGAAGACGTGATCCTGCAGCCATTTATAGCATTTAAATTAGTGGCTTAAGCTTATGGCCAAAACGGCGATGTCTGATTTTGAAAATTTATGCCTCGTGATATAATTATGAATACTCAAAATAGATCCAGTGGATCTGTTATTTAAACAACATGCGAAACACACATACACTGACACAAAACCAAAATGATACATAAGACAAAGTTTGATTTCAGGGCATTCCTGGTGAGAAAAACAAAAGATGCTCACCTTCTTGTGGTAAGTTAGTTTATACCGGACGTGAAGCTGGGCACGTGGTCGAGGGGATACATCCCAGGAAAGAGCCAAGCTGGTGGAGGTCCGTCCCACCAGTCGCATTGTGGTAATTTGGGGGGGATCTAAGGAGAGGGTAGAGAATATTAGGGGTTTTTTGTGATGTGAAAAGCTGAGAGGATATAAGAAACAATAGATAAAATAATAGACTTTAGAGCTGAAATCCGACAGTTCATCTTTCAACCTGTGGAGTTGTCGCTACCTCACAGATAGCCCCACACTGCTGCTTCATATCAGCTGCGCTCACCTGTGTAGTGCAGAAATATGGTGACATTGCTCCTGGATGCTGGCCGCTGAGCCTCACTAGCCAACTGCGACACGCCGCTGTGCGCCTGCACGATGAAGGTGTAGTTGAGGTGAGCTTCCAGCTCGCTCACTGACACCCTGGCCTCAGTCAGCTTCGTGCTGCCCGGCTCATAGCGAACTCTCTCCCCACAGGGCTGACACACAACCCCATCGCAGCGCTGGCATTCCACGCTGTAGGTGATGTCATTACGACCTCCGGTGTCTTCAGGGGGGGTCCAGGAGAGGATGAGTCTTCCCACGGAGGGCTGACGGACAGCCGAAAGATCTCGTGGTGCAGAGGGGGGGCCTGGTGAGCACAGGTTTGAAATGCACGCAGCATTAAGAGCAACGAAGAAGAGAAGCACACGATGCCAGATGTGTGGGATTTTTTTTTCCAGCTATGACTTGAAATATACTTTTTTTTTTAGAAAAGAAGTTTGATAAAAATAACTTTTAAACATGTCCGGTGTCGGCTGAAAGTCATGCTGCCAGTTCAAAACCATAAACACACCCCTGCACATCCTGAAGGATTCACAGTCACTTTTAAAATGTCTGTTTTGATTACACACTGGAAAGGTCACGTGTGGAAATGGCACTGGTTGCACTGGCTGAGTAGCAAACACATCCTCATTTCAAATGTTTCTTTTTTTCCTTCCACGGGTCTCACCTGAGCAGGGTCCAGTAGTGGGGTCGGTTGGGGCCCGGAAGAAGCCATCCTTGCAGGGACAAAGCACAGCACCATGTTCCAGCGTATCGGTGTTGGCAGGACATGGCTCGCACGCGTCACTCGATGCCTCCGCTTTGAAAGAGCCAGGCCGACATTCTGCAGAGACAAAGACGACATTTGCATAAGCAGCAGAACAACAAATGACTTCAGGCAGCATCCCAAATGACAATGCAAAGCTAGTTTCTCCAGACCTTTCTACACCCGTCAATAGAGCAGCAATGCTGTGAACTTTTGACCTCATGTGCAACACAATCAGGCTAAGTTGACATGTCAAGACTAAAAGTCACATTTATACAGGGCTCAGTAATTTGCTGGTTGCAGACAGGGATTGATCAAACCTTCCAATTAGCAGATGACCTGTTCTACCTCCTCAGCCTCAGCCACCTCCAAGTGAAAGATATTTTGTAGGGAAAACATGTGCAAGAGTTTGCATGGTGCTGGCTCTACTTATTAAAATACTCAGATGAGCCCAACCCAGCCTGCACTCCTGCCCTTTACTTCTTCAACCTCTAACGCCTCCTCCCTCACTCCTCTGCTGGCTTCTCACCGTCTCTCAAAGCACAACCAGTTATGCCACATTTGACGATACTTAGGTTGTCAGTGCTGCAACGGGAGAGAGGAATGGAAGCAACAGCTTTCATTAAAAACACCAAGAATCAGCCCAAAACTGCATCCGCGTGCGCCTGACAATCAATCATCTCTATTTTTTTTTCTTTCCTTTTACAGAACCACATGCAGATCTTTGAAACTGTATCGCTCAGATAAGATGACACCCGATTTCACACGTCCAACTCTGAATAAAGAGACGCAGGTAGGGGTCCAGCTGTGCGTAGCCGCGGTGAAATACGAACTTAATGTGGTGTGAAATCTCAGAGAGAGCGTGCCATAAAGGGGAGTGAAAACGAGATGGCTCCCCATTAACTCCGCGAGAGCATTCCAACGCCTGCTGCCGCTCGTGTCCTCACGCCGTTGCACATTCATCCACACACGCGTTCATGTGTGCACCGAACACGCGTTCATGTGTGCACCGAACACATGCACAGAAAACACATACATGTATGCAAAGCACAGCCTTGGACACATGGGACAAGCTGACATCAGAACAGGGATTATGTCTACTGCCTGTCACCTGTTCACATCCCTCTGCTAAGTCAGTTCAACTACACACACACACACACACACACACACACACACACACACACTATATACATACAGAAACATAAAATAAGACATCTCTGCCTTTGTTCCAAGTTGTATTTCTGGAGTAAATAGCTAATGAGTAATGACAGACCTTTACATTTTCTCACTTGTAAAGGTTCAAGTGATAAAAAAAATTCAAAAGAGGTGCTAGAAATAGAGATCAGACAATGTAAGAACCTTTCATGATATTCAAAGACTGTGGTTAACGCCGCTGACAGAGGAAAAGCAACAAAACATTCAAATCAAAGGCAAAATGTACGTGTTCCAACAGGGGCGACTTATAAAGGAGAGCCGAGGATGACGATAAAAATCAGATTCACGCAGAATTCTTTCACTGAGGTCGAAATGAGTCAAAGTTTATCTGCAACCTACAAGTGCCCACACACACACAGACAGCACATGGCTGTGGCTCCGTTTAAGCTATATCAAGGGGATTTCCTCAATAAACCGTACATTTCACTCCAGCTTCGCTTGTTTTTTTCCTCGATCTTTGTGGGTTGGGAGCTGCGCTGCTGTGAACGGGTGTGTGTGTTATATAAGGATTAGAAGACAGAAAAAGCTCAGCTTGAGGTATTTTGTTTTGTTTTGTTTTTTTAAAGTTTGGCCAACAGGCTTGCGCGTTACTCAATCCTCCCTCAAGACAGCGCCTCGTTTCTGTCTCAGCCAGCTGTTTCACCAACAGCTACTGCTACTCATTAACGCAGACGAGGCAAGAGGACAGGAGAGGCAGGAGAGAGGTGATGTGAAGGGGACAGAAGAAATACTGTATCCTGCTGAGGACTGAAGAAAAGAGGGGAGAAAGAAAGAAGACGGGGAAGGGTGAACTCGCTCATTGAGAAGGGGGAACAGCTGCTGCCTCAAACCCCAATTCATACCCCTACCTCTCCTCCTCGTAATCCCCAAATTCCTTCCTCCTCTCCTTTCTCTCCTCCCGGTCGCCTCTAAAAAGCCTCCCAGCTAACCCATTAACATTGCTATTCACCGCTGACCAACAGGCAAAGAGAATGCCATGCCATTCAAGTGCTGAAAGAAGAAAAAAAAAAAGAAAACATACAAACAACCAAGCGCTGCAGATGGGAATAGCCGGAATGCCACATGGCAACTGAAAAGAGGAGGACTAGCCTCTTTTTGGCGCTACAGTGCCGGCTGCAATGCATCGTGGTCAGGCCTGCGGAGATGATGGCCTTACTCTGCGAGTCCCCTCTATAATCAAGATGCATTCCAGTGCACACCACCCAACAGGAGGCCTGTACCAGAGCGCCTTGAGAGCAGATTCATTTTCAGCCCAGGTCTCCGCTGTAACAAAAAAAGGTCAAGGAGTTTGTGTATCATGAACATTTGAGTCACTGACGGTAAATGAAAGTAGATGATTCTCTGCTGAGGTATTTGATGAGAGGATTCCTCGACAAAGGAGAAAAGTCCGGTGAAAGACAACTTCCTTGTTCCACGGAGAAGGTGGAGAGAGGGGCTTTGGATTGTTGCTGGACACAACAGGAAACAGGAAGTGTGAGACTGACGCAGACTTCCTTCCTAAAGCAGCCAATCAAAGCATGGAAGCATAAGGGGAGCGTGACCAGGAGAAGAACTGCCGCTGTGGCTACCAGAGACCTGAGACAGAATAATAACCCAAAAGGAAGCCAGAATGTGTTGACCCAACACGAACAGAGGCACTAAACCCACAAAGAGAGGGGGGGGCTCCTTAGATGAATGATCGTGTATACAAATGTCTCTCAGCCAGCTTCTTCAGAGTTGAAACATTTCACAAAGTTAGACTGGCCATTTTTTCCCCTCCCTGTAGCTACAAAGAAAGGAACTGTTTGTCATTTGAGAGGCCCCGTGTGCCTCGAGTGGCTCTGTGTTTGTTTATTGAGAGTGAGTGCAGGGGCCCGCTACATTGCTGGGAGCCTGAGTGGCTCTGGAGTGGGAGCCTCCGATGGCCACCCCATAAGGCTTGTCAGCTGAAGTTAAGATGGATGGAGGCGCCGAAATGATGAATGCATGGTCGGAAAGATGGATGAATGGGTAACATGGTGGCTCAACAACAGGAATCGGCCCTCAGGACTCGGGCAGCACATGGTAAGGGGAAACCCCCCTGGTCCCCCAACAATTGAAGCCAGTGCAGGGCTTTTTAAAGGCAGTAAGGTCATGTCTGCCTCAGGGCAATTGTGAGTTAAACTGTGCATGGCTTACAGGGAGTCAGTGGCCAAGTAAAACAAACACATGCTCGCAGTGAGGAGGAGGGAGACAGAAAGGATAAATTCAGAACTACAGCCAGTGAACAGAAAATAAAAAACATCTTGCAAAAATAATACCAACCAAGAAATGCAATGTCTAGATCTTAATCAGAATGGCTCCCCGAGTATAACTAAAGGCATTTGCCTGTACCCTTGTGTTCTTATTACACTCCCCATCCCCCTGGTTTTCTCCACCTTGGGACAAACCTGTAATTGCAATATGTCATGTCATTTTGTTTGTATGTAGGGTGACAACACGCCATTAGCATTTTGGGGTACTCGGAGGTAGTGGAACAATGGGGGTCTGTGTTGAAGGAGGTGAACTGGTAATATGAGCTGGGGTGGGGGGGTCACTGAGGTAAAGGAGGGGAGAGCAGCAGAAGGCAGTAAAGGTGTAAGGGCTGAGAGCAGAGTGTGCATGTTGGGGGTGGGTGGGTAGAGAAGCATTAGTCAAAGGGATTAGCTGACCAATGGAGCAGCTGTAAGGGCATTACATCTGTTTTACAATTGCTCTCAGGCTTTCATCTGGGGTTGCTAACAAACACAATAAATTCCCCGATCTGCTTTCGCCTCTCACTCCCTTTGTCCACCCAGATTCACTGACAGGAGGAGGAAAACTGGGAGAGAAAGGTCGAGTCAAGCAGACACGAAATGTGCTCAGCGTTTCTAAGGTTTTGCAGATGCATCGAAGAAACCAGTACTGGTTGAGGTGAGCCAACAGAGACAGCTTCCAGTGGTTTTCCGCAAAGCTGCTTGGTAGAGCCAGATGACCAGGTGGCAAACGCGACACCCGTTTTACTACACCACAACAAGCCAACAGGTAACACGCTGGATGCTGATCACTGTCTGCTTCCTGGCTAGGGGAAGTGGCCAAAATGAGACCGAAATGCACCAATAAACAATAAAGGTTATCAGGGAGGACAACGAAATGGAAAGCGGCTGAGCAAGGCCGCTCGGCATCGACCGACAATGGAAAGCCCTGAGCCAACGGGTTGGGGAGTCACCAAGGGATTAGGTGACCTCCGGTTTCCGCTGTGGGCTCGTCCTGTTAGGAGTGAAGGGCGGGTGGGTGGTGTGTTGTGCTTGGGGGAGGTGGGGGTGACTGACTGACATGGGGGAAGGAAAGTGCTGACCTCACACACTAGCAGTACAATACAATGCGCTTCACATCGACACACACACACACACACACACACACACACACACACAGCCTGCAGGCTCAGGAATGTCACCAAGAGGAAATATGTCCCAACTTCCCCACCACAACCAACACGCACACTAAAAAGCTAAAAATTGCTAAGGGTCAGTTGTTTGGGCCAATGGACATTTGGAAACTAAATAAGGCGACTGCAAAAACAAACTGGTTGTGTTGGTCAGAATGTTGAGGACTCCGATTAAAGCTGCACTAATCAATTTTTTAAAAATACATTCACAGCACTACGTGTAAATCAAAAACACTTGTTTGTCATGACGAACACGAAAAGTAAACACTTCCTGTTAGTTCAAAAGAACCTTTTTTTCCCCCCGTTTTTCACTCATTGTTTTGGTTTTCCATGACATGAGGATTGCTGAACATCCAAAAACTAGCACTGTTCTCAGTGACTCAATGTTCATATAATTATTTAATTATAAATAATAAAATAGGCATGGAAACCATTTGTGCTAATTACACTGTAGATGCAAAGCTATACATTTTTTAGGTTTCAAAAAGTGGGCTTCCCCCTCATGTGCCTCACAGTTGTTTGGTCCACTGCCTACTAACTCCTTCATTTAACTTGGACAATGTGAGAGACTTTGGTCTTTAATTCTGCAGCTCAAGTGACTACAACTGCATTTTTCGCCTAGCTAAACCTTAATGTGGCTGCCATATTGTTACAGTGCACATCTCCTAAATGTTTCGGAGGCAGGAGGTCTGCCTACAATTAAAATCATTAGAACTCACTGAATTTTCAGCAAGTGTTTTAAGTGGTTAGTACTGTATGCTGGCCTTGAGAGTTCAAACACACTGCAAATTAAGAAAAGACCAACCAAGAAAAAAAAAAAGCTGCACAAAGTACACAAAATACAACGGAAGTTGAATAAAACTCAACGGAAATAGAAAAAAGGCTGTGCAGAAAAACCCCCAAATTTTAGGGGGAGAAAATAATGTGATGGAACAGCTGTGGAAGTAAGCTAACAGGAAATGGCTAATAGCAAACATGCATCTACGGCATTATATGAATTAAAACATGCATTACCTGCAACTTTTTCGCCCTCACAAGGTTAGACGCAACTGTTCTGTCACGTTAATGTCTCCGCAAAAACACTGTTGAGTTTTATTTAACTTCCATTGTGTTTTTCTATTTGCTGGTGTTTTCTTGAGTTGCAATTGGTTTGACCTCTCCGGGCCACTGTAGGGTTAGGTATTCACCACAGATTTTTTTTTTTTTTTAAAGTATATACATTTTTTTTTAAATAAAATCATGAAGTGCCCCACGGCTCGACCGCAACACCAGTCACACTTTTTAAACCACAGTAGTATGATTAGCTGCAGTCCACATTAAAAACTTGTGCTACATTTTCTGTCATCTTGTTTGAATTAACTGCCAGTGTTCTGCTCACTATAAGCGTGGCCCAACAAGACTGTGCATGACACCACTTGAAAGTCCACCCCCACCCCCATTACCTAACCAGCTCACTCAAGTTCAGCCCGCTAGGCAGACGTTAGCTTGGCGTAAGATCTGAGAAATCCAAAGTAAATCAGTGTAATCACAGTGGGTTTATAGCCAAGGTTATATCTAGACTGTGCATCTAAATGAACAGCATTGTCCAACGAGTTTGTGACTTAAGCAATTTCCCCCCCTTTTTTTCCCCTATTTTGGAGATCAGCCACAGGGATCAAAGGTTAAAGGAGTTTGGTAGAGCAGAAAATTTCAGTGTGGGGATTATCCTGCAGGAGTGAGATGATTCCATTGTGTAAAATCCACTTTAAACCAGCTAAATGAAATCCCTGTCATCTTGAGGAGTGGTGCCGTGTTCACGTCTTTGCACAGTCACCATCAGATTGAGTGAAATTGCACAACACCTTTGTTTTAATAAGTCTGCAGTCACCATGAGGAACCAGCTGGCTCTCAGCGCAACCAGATTAAAAGATTTACATCTACTGAAGTGTCGGTCTCTGACATTTTAGATTGCAAATGCTATCTAAATGCTATCAAGTATTTTGTTTTTAAATAATTTACTTCCATCAAATGTTTATGGCTTAACCATTACATGAAGCCAGTTGTTTTTTCCTCTCCCCGTCCACTAAAAACTCTCCCATTGGCAGACTTGTTCTAATTTAGCTTCTATTTATCTTTACGAGCCACTTGCGGAGAAATGTATTTATCAAGGGCTGAGATGAGAATTGTACACAGTCTAAATAGTCCCATCATAGCCGTGTGAAACGGGATGTTTAAACTCTATTGGTGTCATATTCATGACCTGAACCCCGGCCAGTAATAACAGCCACTCAGTGATTTCACAGGAGACATGAACACAAGACGTAGAGGAAAGACTTTTTGTTTGTCTGTAAGTTTATTGTACTTGGGGCAGCTTCTGCAACAGAGCGCGTTTCGGGAGTAAATTGCGATAAAATGACGATGCAAATAATCCGCTGAGATAAGAAACTATTAAATAAATACGAGATGAGAGGGCGGAAAATTGAGGCTAAAATAGAAAGACTCTTCAGGGACAGGGAGGATGTTGGGAGAGAGGGGGCAGAGGACGGCAAAAAGAGAGATTGCACAAAGGCAAAAAAAAGCAAGCAGAACCAGTAGTTACTCTGCTTAAAAAGACTAAACACACCCAAGTCAATTACTACCCATACAAATCACTCACCACAGCATGCAGTCACAATTACAACAGTCACCAACTGTTTGTTACATCAGCTGAGGACGAGCTCGGAAACACGGACACAGACATCAGGAAGGGGGGGGGGGGAGAAATTGGTTTACTGGAACCTTTGTGGAGAGAGGAGTCGGAACGTTACTGGAACTCGGGGAAACAGTTGTTCCACCGAAAGTGCCCTCAGCAGTCCAAATATTCCACACTGCGTGTCTTTTTCTATAGCGTCTTCTGTAAACCATAATATGGGATTAGGCCTTATTTGTTGAGGCTTTAGAGCGACCGAGGAGGTGTGGACCAGGGCACTTAGACACAAAAACCAGAGGACCAGCTGTGATCCTTTGAGGAGGTGCAACGGGTATGCCATTGCATTGTGCCAGGGAGGACTGTGGGTAAGGAAGGGCGTGATCGGCTGCAGAGGAAAACTGTCAGTGTCAAAAGTGAGTCACAAGGGGAAAGTGTTGAGGTTTAAAAGACTGACCAGGTAATTGAAAGAAAGTTGTGATTTTTTTCCCCCCACAGAATTAAAAAAAAAAAAAAGCAAAGTTTATTTCCACAGCATCCTGATCCATAGCAGATGGTGAAGGGAAACAATCAAAGAAAGCTTCCTCGGTGCTCTATTTACAGTTTAGATTAAGTGGGGGTTTTAAATACAATTTTTTGAAAATTTTTAAGTATTAAATAAAAAGCTTAATTTAAAAGAAATGTAAAAAGATTTTATTTTATTTTTTTTTTTACAAAATATACACTTGTAAAGTATCTAAAAGTGTCCCAATTTTAAAAACCACCCCCCCAAAAAAAACCCCATCTTGTCAGCCTTGCTGACTCATATGATTTACAACCAGTTCATAAAAACGTTTACAATAACTGCTCTAAACACTCAGTGTAGTGCAGGAATCTTCAGTCTGTTTGCTCGGTTCTGTCGTTACGATGAGCATCGACGGCCACCAAGAGAACAGCGCCACACACCAAATAGAAAAAAGAAAAAACAACAACAACAAAAAAACTCAGAGGTTTTTTTAAAAAAAAAAAAAAAGGGGGGGGGGGGGGAAGAAAAGAAAAGGGGGAAAAAGATCCCTGCGGTACAGTTTGACAGAGAGTGATCTCCAAGCCAAAAAAGTACCACAGTGAGGAGCTGTGATGAAGAGACGGGAGACAAAAACCAGATGAAGTCACAGGTTTCTATTTAATAGGTCCCACGGGAAGAGCGAGGAGTCATAAAAGTGAGTGAACACATCGCCGAACATGGAAACTTTCAACCCAAGTACGAAAAAGCGCCACAATTGAAGTTTTGTGGTTTCTCCCGTAACAGCGCTCCACACAGGAAAGAAGCGGGGAGAATGATTAACTGTGCGTCGGTAGGATATTCCACTTTAAGCGCTCTGAACCATTCATCTTGGCCCACTCTGTGATTCATTTCCACCTTCATCTGCAACTGCCCTCATGCATCTTAGGCCTCTCATTTAACTTCATCCTGGTAGTTTTTTTCCCCCTGGGGGGGGGGGGTCTTTGTTTAGTCATCTTTATGTGAGGGCTCGACCCGGAGCTGCTCTTCCCCCTCCTGGGAATTCCACAGGTCTGGAGTAATGCTGGAAGGCTCCTCCTCAGCAAACCGATCAGGAATGTATCAACCACGAGGGAGAGGAGGTGGAGGTGTGCTCCACCGGCCATGCAGTGGGAAACACAGCACTCCATTGTTCTCCTACCTTTACATTCCTCTCCTCTCTCCATTTAAAAAAAAATAAATAAATAAAAAAAAAATCACGCCCCCTCCTCTAAACACAGCTTCTCGCTTTTGCATGACCCCTCTCTCTCGCTCATTCCTTCCTGCTTCTCCTCCCTAATCATCTTACCTGCCACTTTCCTGCAGCTAAAAATGATCTACTGACAGAAAACGTAATCGCTTTTAAAACAGCTCTTTGCCACTGGTGGGGGAACTAAATGGGAAAGTAGATCTGTTACAGAGCCACAGGTGGATTTACAACCGCTGCCCCCCAAAATGTCTTTCAGATGTCTATTAGAGGTATTCATACCCGTATACGAGTGATTCAGGTCAGGCATGTGGGTGGGTACGAGCAAGTGTCACGAGCAGCAGAGAATGAGGCTCCCGAGTCTTCAGGTGTTCAGTTATGGAAACGGATCTGAACAGGTCCTTGCATGCCGGGCTGTGCAATATGTTCATATACACTGCTCAAGTCAGACACACACACACCCCACAGTGGAAGCTCAGTAAATCTGTGACAACAGAGGGAGGAGGATCAAGACATGGATGCAGACAGGGGGACATGCAGCCAACTTGCCCGTTCACACATAAGAGGAGGGCTTCAGCGCTCTGTGACGCTTGATATGAACAAAGTGAGTGAGGCTCAAAAAGCTTCCTCCTGCCGCCTCCCACTTCCCCCCCCTCCCCAAACCATCTTTAAAGATGCTAATCCATCACAGTACAGTAGCCTCCCAGCTTCTTTGATCACTTTCAGTCACTCTGACAGCCCTCACCGCAATAATAAAACCCTTCTTTTGCAGGACTTTAGGCACAACTGCACCACAACTACAAAGGGACAGATGTATCACTGGACGACATATCACACTCAAAAGATAACAAGAACAGGTGATAATGAGGTGGCAGGAAATCAACCTGATGCAACATGCTGTAAGCCCTGAACCATGAAAGGGCCATGTGCTTGAGCAAGACTTTAAAATATGTGATTTGAAAGCTGAGCGTGACTCCAACCCAAAGGTTTCTTTATTTAAAAGATGTTTTCAAATATTTTTTGTTACCAAATGAGATTCACCAGCGATGAAAAATGAATACGTCAAGTACAACCTGACTCGAAACCTCTTCTCCCTCCATATCACAAAGGCTTTAAAGTGCTTCACATGACTCTTTCCTTAGAACTGCACATGTTAGTCATAGTGAAACCCAAAAACACTTTTCCTAATTTTACAGGTATCAGTTCAAGGTCAGGGATAATGCCAGGGCATGTACAAGTAGGCCTCAACATTCCTTCCATTGCAAAAAAAGAACCATGTTAGCCAAAGGCAGAATTCCACTGAGTTACAATAATAATACCCATCATGAAGATCCACACTCTGCCATCCAGGCCTGTTTTACACCCCGTGGCAATTAAAATAAAGGTAAATAGTGACTAATGCTGGATGGGTGCTTTAAAAAGCACACTCTCCTGGGAAGCAAATCCTGGTTTACACCCAGACGAAGCGCCTGTAGACAGAAAGACTTTAAGAATTCCAGAGACTCAATCGCATGTGCTCACCTTGACATGCATCTTTGACCTCTTCGTAGCCCGGTTTGCACTGGCACTGTCCGACCTGCACCGCCCACTTCCCTTCCTCAGTGCAGTAGATGCGAGGTGACTCCTCACTGGCTGCGTTATCCACGCATACCCCGCTCACTTTCGTAAGTGGCTGGTTCTCACCTCCGGCCACCGTCTCAGGGAACGTGGCGAGATTCTGTACGGTGCCCGGGCAGGTTTTGTAGAAGACCCTGACGGAGAGAAGAGCGATGCAGGCTCCGATGTCTTGAAAGGCCAAGTAGAAACCTTTTCGAGACAGCCCGTCCACCACTCGCGTCTCTGTGTTGATGTGCATTTCATTTTTGCCGGTGATCTCATCCGGAGCTATGGTGGCCACCTTCTTAAACTGGCTCTTGCGGAAGGTAGTGCCCACATCTGCATCCGATTCAGACGTATAGAGGTTGAAGGTTTCCTTGCATACTAATGAGGCTCCGTCGAAAGAGTTGCAGTCGCGTACGATAAACTTAAGTTCCACAAAAACCCGCGAGGCCAATGGATGCCGCTGGATGAAGGTGGTGCGCAGCCAGTTGTCCTGCTCACGCTCCTCCACGTTGCAGATGGAGTACGTGTAGAACTGAGAGCCATTTAGAGTCCTCTGGACAACCTCCCACTAAAGAATAAGAGCACACACACACACAAGCGAAAAAGGTTAAGAGGTACGAACACCGAGCCCTGGGCAGCCCATAAGCATGTGCAAACCAAAACTACCAAGACAGCAAAGGAAAAAGGCTCCATTGCACTCCTCATAAGGGTTCAGATATTGTACTACTGTATGAACGGTATGAGTGTGTGTCAGGGAAGCCATGCTCCACAAATTGCTAATTACTCCCTGTGAATATTTTTACAGCTTCACAGCAATAACACATTTCTGGGACATGGAAAACTGCACTTTACGAGCAGCATAACAATACAGCAAACCTCAGGGGCTGATGAGCATGAGCATTTCTGACATTGCAAAGATACCAAATTATTTCCAATTCTTTCTTTTTTTTTCCTCCCCCCTCTGGCTACTTGTTGGCATGTTCCCCAAATAGCTTTGCTGCTTGCATATTAAATGGTGCCACAAATATTTCTGGTGAAAAAAAAAGTCACAGCAAGTTTTAACAAAACCTTGGCTCCTGAGAAACAACTGGCCCCACGGAGACAGAGGCTGTGGTTTAGTCTCTGCATGTAGCCCCTGTCCTATTAATTAAAAAATAAAAAAAATGTGCTTAGCTGGCCGATTGTGTGGCTGTGCGTATAAACTAAATGTGCAGCAGCAGAACCCACACATCTATAAAACAGCTGGTGAACATTTTTCACAATTTTTACGAGGGGCCCTTAAAACACCTGAGGCTGATTAATGAAAAAGTGAAACTTATGTAAAGGTTTTATTTCTTTTCTTCTTTTTTCTCTTCAAGAAATTTGGGTGAGCCATCACAAACACGCTTGCACATGCCTTTGACTCATCAGTACATGAAATGAAGCCATTTGCTGTGAATTTGCATGAGCCTGACTGGTCAATTACTGTGAAACTGCAGCCCAATCGGAAGGCATTATATGTTTCTAGTACACTGGTGTAATAATGTGCTGGGCACTGCACTAAATGTAGACGTTTACGTTTTCCCCTCCATCCTAAACCCATCCTCTCCCAAAAAAAAAAAAAAAAAAAAAAAAATAGAGAGGCACCACATGCTGCAAACTTTAAAAGTTAATTGCTCTCTGACATACAATTCTGGAGCTGAAGCCTTCAAACCACAAGAAGCCGCAAGTATTCCCAGTTGAGCGCTAGCAGCTATTCTGTCTGCCTAAGCTTTTGGTATAGTCCAGACATGCTTGGATGCAGTTCCTGATAGGATCCTGCTACTCTATCGCATATAAGGTTAACTGATTTTCATAAAAAAAAAACTAAACATACACACACAGCAGCCGCTCCACATCTAACCACAGGAGTCAAATAGTCAAATGTCATCAAATTGGAGGGTCTACATTCAGCTGGAGCCTTTCCGTGCATTTTCTCCACGCTGATGTGTCTTTAAGGCAAATTCCAACAGGAAACGTGGGAGCTGGAGGAGAAACCAGAAGCAGAGCTTTACTCACCCCGGTCTTCTCTCCCTGATCTAAGGGCCAAGTCAGCCAGCCCAGTTCATCTCCTGACGCCCTCATGTCCAAAAGCATTTCTGTGGAGACACGAGAACAATTTCAGTAAGTGAGAATGCACCTATTTTAAAATATATATTTATCCAGAAAACATTTTTGTTTGGTTTGAAATAAGTAAAAATATTAGACTTTTGATTCCTCAGAAGAGATATCTGTAAATAAGAATCCATGAATAAGTTGGAGTTTTGCTCTTAGACTAAAGAAGCGATCAGATTTTAGTTAAATAAGAGCGGCAGCTTGCTGCATGAATATTAGACGTTTCATTTGCCACATGCCAGCAAACTTTGATATACTCGAGTCAGCGTGTTGAAATAATTATCATTTCAACACGAGTCAGCGTGTTGAAATCTATTATTCCTCTTTTAATATAGAGGAGTGGGAGGGGGGGGAAAATCACTCAAATTGTGGCAGATTTCACCTGCTGGTGCGACGTGGTTTACTGCAGCGCACACGAAGTCTCAGCATTGCTGATGGTTAATAATCAAACCAAACTCCGCGAAGTTCTTTTTTTTATCCAAATAAAACATTGAAATAAAGAAAGACAGAGCAGTGCAGGACTGTCATAAAGCATGAAGAATATT
Organism: Pundamilia nyererei; assembly: GCF_000239375.1. Lineage (NCBI taxonomy): Eukaryota > Metazoa > Chordata > Actinopteri > Cichliformes > Cichlidae > Pundamilia > Pundamilia nyererei. Next base: position 2,379,659 of record NW_005187440.1, on the reverse strand, counting down.
TCCTGGTTGTTAAAACAACAACTTTTAAGTTGGTGTCCCGCATGGCACGCGTGCTTTCCTTAAGCAAAATCTCACAGACAGATTTAATGCAACCAGGTTTTTAAATGATTTGCTTAAAAAAAAAAAGTCACTCACCTTCTTTAGTTTGTATTGTAATAAATATGCCACTGAGAAGTACGTATGAAAACAAATAACGTTTGATTCCACCAAAGAAATCCATTTGGAAAAACTTTTCCTTCCTCTCTCCGCTGCTGGGCTTGGCTGGGACTCTGAGAGGTGAGCACAGCTCGCTGCAGCTCATTCACAAACAGCACGACACGTCACGGACTCCGCCCGATGGAATGTGTGTTTGTGTGAGTGTGCGTGCATGGTGTGTTTAGCGTTTCCAGAGGTGGGAGTGAATGGCAGTGGGGTGGTGAGGCACTTAGGGACTGTTGGACATTTCATAATTACAAACGAACCATCACGAACATCTCGAAGAGCTTATCATAGTTAGTACAGCCTGGTGCAAGTTTCCAGAGAAAACCTGAAATATTTCTGTGTGCAATCAACCTCAAATTGCACTAAAAGGGCAAAGCACTGTTAGCCTCTGGGAGAGAGGAGGGTTAGAGGACAGAACTATTACCCTCCAATGAAAATTACATTAGTAATAATTTTTTTAACATTTCCTAATGCTGTTAAAAAAACCCCAGAGCATCCAAGTTTGCATTATTGAAAGTTACATTATTTTACTTTGCACACACACAAAAAAATAAATCACAAAACTCCCCAAACCTATCAGGGTCAAAATAGATGCTAATAGCCAGCTTTTTAAAAAAACAAAAAACAAAAAAACAACACATGTCTGCTGAGCAATTCCAGCTCCTTGTTCTTTGACGAATCTCTCAAGCTTCTCCAGATTTGATGGTCTTCAGGCACGGATCTTGATCTTCAGTTCATCTCACAGATTTCCAAAGGGATTCGAGTCAGGGCTTTGTGCAGGCCAGTCAGCAACGTTTACTTTGGTCTTCTGGATGTAGTTTTTCACAAGGAGCGATGTATGTTTTGTGAGTGAAAACAAAGTGATGACCCAGACCCAGGATTGCTGCTGCCTGCTGGAGGTTTTCTTTTAAATTCAAAATCTCAGTGAGTCTTCACACACACACACACACACACACACACACACACACACACACACACACACACACACACACACTTTAAATCTCCTCATTTGTAGACCAAAGAATTCTTCATGCTCTGTTTGCCTTGTAGTAAATTATGAACCATCAGCCATCCAGTTTTCATGGAAAAGAAGCTCATTTTACCGGGGCCACTTGAAGGCATCATTGGGTTGGTTATAGTTTTACCTACCTGGCTATCAAGCAGCCTGCATGGCACCATTTGCATGGAAATATTGATTTAGAATTATTTGCCACACTGAATGGGCGCAAGGAGGAGTGGGAGCCGCTTTACTTGGCGACCTTTGTTCTGTGCATTGCCACATACAGCAGCAGAATCATTGTGACAGGCGGAGAGAGATGTATTCATATCAGCATAATAGCAACTCAGAATACCAGAATTCAAAAGTACAGCTGGCCTACTGATACCCATCATAATTTATGGGAAATATCCCAAAAATGCAGCACCCTGCCAACCCTGGAGATAGACAGTGGTCAAGTTTTGAAGGGAAAAAAAAAGGTTTAATCTTTGTTTTCAGTCTCAGGAGGGTATGTGGGAGTGGGAGTGAGGGAGTCCAGTATGAATATGGGGAATTAGGAAAAGTCCTTTACCTAGCAACTGCTACAGAGTGGAATTCACTGTTGAGCTTTATCTGACCTGCTTTCATTGTTTGTTGCGCACTGTTTCTATGACAAAATGTTGAGAACCGGCTATAGAAACGATAAGTCGCTGCTGCGCTTTACATCTTGCTTCCCACTCCATCTTGCATATCCCAGTCCAGCCCGAGGGCTGTACCTGATTCCCAAGAGTTTATTCCTAATTGTGTTTACATTTGCGCACCAGTTGTGTCCCCACAATAGACGATTACAATACAGTGTGTCATTGATTAGACATGGGCCTCCTACAAATACACACATGCATTGTTGTTCACACACCTGTGACGCTGACACTGCGGGAAAAGAGGTGGGCTTCTGCTGGTCAAGGCTGTGTCCCAGTCACCCTCCCCTCACCCTCCTCTTTATGCCTTCAGGGGACTCCGGTTTCACAAAGCTCCCCCACTCCAAAACCATAAGAACATCATGGCCCTCGTGAGCTTATGAACCCCCTAAAAAACGTGCCACTTGCCCGCCTGCTCTCCTCCACAGCTGCCTTCACGCACCCCTTACTCACGCCTCATCCTCAAGCTGCGAGCACGGGGGAGGTTATGGTTTGAGGCTCATGATGGGATGCAAGTAGCTAAAATAAACCTTTGATTTTGTCCTCTTTTCCATCTTGAAATGATAAGACATCCCAAAGGGGCCACATGTGCACTATCTGACCATGGTGCAGCTCTTGAATATGTATTGTTCTTTGTACTGCAGCGCTTAAAGTTAGTGCAGGGTGTAAACTGAGAACTAAAGTGGATTTGGGGTGTGCGGTTGAGGTCTGTGGAGGCGGGGGTGGCGGGTAGATTAGATTGAGGTAACGTCTGTTCCTGGAGGGGGTGGAAATGCTGGGAGCTCTGCCAAGCACAGGTGTAGAGCAACTACAGCAGCAGTGACAGAGGTGGTGGGGGGCAAACAGCAGGGGCATTGTTTCCACATACACACATACAGGGAAACAAGTGTGGCTCAGGCCAGCGTATGTGAAAACAGGACATTGGCTCGTCTGTTTGTCTTATAAGCTGCACAGCCCAGAACTTCCATCTCCTCCAAATAGTGCCCTCCCCCACCCACCTCAGCCTCAGCACCTGATCCCTTTGGTTTTCTCTATATTCAGGAGCTGGCTTGAGAAATAGTTCCATGTAACTTGTCACATTTATGGCTACTTTCGATTTAATTCAATTGTATTCATAAAGCATCAAATGGAACCGAATCACCTCAAGGTGCTTTATTGTGTAAGGCAAAGAACGTACAATAACACAGCAAACCCCAACTATTAGACGACTCGTTATGAGCAAGCACTTGGCGACAGTGGGAAAGAAAAACTCATTTTTAACAGCACCAGGGTCGTAGAGAAAATGAGCGAAGAAGAAACGTCAAGCCGTTTGTACCTGGGCTTTGCGTGGATAGTTTGGATGTTAAGGAAAGACAATGATCACTACGAATTTTAAGCTATACAACCCCAAACAATGCGCAACAGCCCGAAAGCACTCAGCACTAATAGCTGTCATCAGTCACTGTAAATGCCAAACACATGGCAGCTGGATTTTTACACATCAACATACAAGGCAGACATCTGTAAGATCTGTGTATATATTACATATACAAATGTGAGTATGCAGTAATGGGTAAATGTTGGTGGTAATGTCCACTTGATGCGTGTATTGAGGTGAGAAGCTGGGAGGCCCGGGGGCATGTGTGACCGATATGTGTTGATGTGTAATGTAAACCACCCATGTGTGGCTGGTTTCACTGTGGTCATTTGTATTTCAAACAGCTAAAGAGGCCACTGCTGCGGGGAAATGTTCAGGGACAGCTGATGCTCAGATTAATCTCCGGTTCTTTCAGAGTTTAGTCTGTGATTGCTTTTATCGTCTACTTTTCCCATTTTGTTTTCTTTTTTGGGTTTGTGTATGTTTGCTAGTCATGTGCTAAAACTACTCAGATTGAATGTTGCTGATTAAAGGGACCCTCTGCTGAGTTTCTTAAAGGTGGAGGAACTTACAAGAGATTCCTTCAAAATAAAGTCAAAGCCAGGCATCCTGATACTGCTCTTTAGTATGGGTTAATTTTAAACACACACACACACACTACAACACACACAGACATTATTACAGTGCCACGGTGCATCCAGTAGCATCTTCCTCTTGTACTGAATTCACATCATAGAGACCATAATGACAAGATTCTAATTGCTTGCTTTGCAAAAAATAAAGTTCAGTACAAAAATAGCTGCAAAGTCACTGCATTGATGTCAACTCTGATATTAAAGGAGCAGCACAGTTTTATAGCTGGCTTACATCTAGGCTGGCATCTACAGTCCTCTAAAAAACCAAGTATACCGGATGATTCGATAGCTTTTGGACACACCTTTTAGTTGGGTTTAAACCTGCATTTTGACTGGGTCACTGTAACTCCTTGATTTGTAAAATTTTTTTTTTTTTCATTCATCCGGTTGTAGATTTGTTCCTATGCTTTGATAGTTGTCCTGTTGTATGACCCAGTTTGGTACAAGCTTTAGTTGTTGGTCAGGCCTCGGGAGTTCATGGTTGATTAAATGCCTGCAAGGTGTCCAAACAACATCTAAATCATTACTCCTCCACCACCAAAGTTGATACAGGGTGTTAGAGTTTCTTTGTCAAACAAGTCGCTGTGCGTTATAACCAAATATCTCTACTTGTCTGTCCAAAGGAAAAAGTTCTTTCAAAGGATGCATGTTTGGAAACTATGCTGCCCTTCCACACAAGCCATGCTTTTTCAGTTGTTTTTCCCCACTGTGATGAGCTTAAATATTTAGGATTTTTTTTTTTTTTTCCAGTTTCTCTGACCTAGGGGTGAATTTGCTGGGACGTCCACTCCTGTGAAGATTGTTGCATTGTGTAAACACACACCTGTATTCTCTGCTTTTCTAGAGGTGGTCACACTCTTCTATAGTCAGTTAGTCGAGTGCATTTGATTAGCAACACCTGGTGCTCTAAATTCCTGTGAAAGCACCAAGGACGTACTTAGTTTTTAACAGACTTCATAGAGCCGTGTGAAAACTATTTTATTTTTTTAGATGACTATACCTCAAATGTGAAACACAATTATTTGAGCGTAATTTATCTTTATATGGTGTGATACACAGCCAGGAACCGGGGTATCAGTCTTGAAATAATGCAGGAATGTTCCCAAGCCGACATGGAATCAAACCACACAGTTCTCCAAATACATGGCATGAACCCAGCATCAGACCACTGAGTCATCCAAGGGAAATGACAAAATATGCAATTGCAGCAGGCTTTTATGACTTGAAAGACTTGAAATTCTTGTATCCCAAGACAAAATATACTCCATCTCCAACAAGGTCCCCTACAGTTTTTGTCCACAGTGGGCTTTTGAATGTGATTTATGACTGAAGTTGATCCATTTATTTATTAAATGTTTTTCTTGACCACAGTACCCGAGTTTAAATGTAAAGCTTGAACTCTAACGTGTGAGAAAATAAACCGACATGATAACAAAATCACAATTATTCAACGATTTTACCAAATCTTCCTTCAAGTAACTTTAAGTAAAGAGAACTCAGGCCTCACAAAAGCTCATTAAAGTCTGGAAGTGGTTTTTGTTCACACTGAAATGCTAATGTATTTACATACAAATGTTTCTGTTAGTCATTATCTTTGAAGGAATTTGTCAGATTAAGCATTAACTAAAGACTTTATTAGAGCATTATTTACATAAAACTTTTCCATGTCCTTTTCATTCAAATTTAAAACTTATTAAATTTACAGTATCATCTCCCTGGTTTAGCAGCTTACATAACCTGTAATCAAGTCATGAATCATTCAAACAGCTATCCTGACAAACTTCTTCTCCCTCCCGTTCTACCCATTCCAGCTAACTGTCCTTGGAAAATATTGGCCTAGCCTGCGGGTGGAACGGCAGAATAGTTATACCATATAATTCATTGAACTCCTTATCACAACATTAACTCAGCATTCCGATGCCCTGAGCTGGAACATGCTCATTTTCTCAGACGACGCCTCCTGTGTTTTTTTATTAGAGACACGGACCAAAATGAAGTGGCAGATGTTCCCATTTGCTCACCCAAGTAGAATGACCTGCTCCTTCAGGCGCCTCCTTCCTCTCCTGCTGCCATATCGAGTGACTGCTAACCTGAAGGCCTTTGTGGACGTTTAAGGAGGCGCAGAGGAAAGAGCAAAAGGAGACAGTGCTTAGAATAGTTGAGGGGGATTCCTGGAGGGTCAGGGAAGGAGGGATGTCCCGTGGGCTCTGACAAGAGGCCCCTGGGCTGCTGAGAGCCTCCATTGAAATGCATCTGTTGATCTGGTTCCAGATGAACCTACTGGGTAAGTAGGTATAAGTGATATCAGATGGAATGGAAAGAGTCAGGAAGTGATTGGAAGTGTGTGGAAATGTGTTTATCCATGCATGTTTGGTCTGGGTCACGTACCCTTTACCATTGGTTGAAATAAAAGGCAAAATGGGTGCAAATGTATGGTGGCTCTCAGAGGTCAAATGCACAGCAACTTAAGAAAACATCAGCCAGTAGAAAAATGCTGCAAAAGAAAACATTATGGAGCTATTAAAAAAAAATCTCACAAAACACAACAGAAGTGTTTTTGGGGAGATGATAATGTGACAGAAGAGCTGCGGAAGTGTCAGAAACAAAAGCATGCAAAGGATTTGCACTGAAACACACTTAAGAGAAACAGAGGATTCGTTGGTGTTGCAGGGAAGGAAAGGCTGTAAGGTAAAGTCTGTTAGCTTCATGTAATGGTGCAGATACATGTTTGCTGTTAGCTGTTTACTGTTAGCTTACTTTATTGTCTCTTCCATTGTGTTTTTGAGAATTCATTCATTTATTTGAATTTCTTGTGAACTTTTGTGGTGTTTTTTCCAATTTCTGTTGTGTTTTGTGTGCTTTTGAGTTGCAGTGCATTTGATCTCTCAGGGCCACCGTACGAATGGGAGAAAAAATACAGTCATGCAGAGGTTTCTTGTTATGACTGAAACTGACAGAAGGATTTTAATAGTGGCTGTAGTAGATCTTAGCTAACTGAAGTGTCCATTTCACAAAGTTGTAAGCAGGTGAGCAACATGAAAATTTGAATAAAAACGGCAACGTAAATCTTATTTTTACGAATCCTTGAAAATGGCCAAACATGGCAAATCAATAAGTTGTTCATACATTAGACTAGTATTAATGATGGCCTGAGTATGTTACCATTTCTTTGCTGATAAGGCAGCAGAAGGCTAATGTGTTTTAAACTAGCAACTATTATTAATCAAACATCTAAGAGTAAATCCTGAAAACATACTTTTTTTTCAGCACTGAAAAAAAGTTTTTAATGCTCTGCCATCATACAGAGCATTAAAAAAACACTAACACACACACGTGTTAGTGTTTTTAGTTGATGACGTGAAGCCTTTGCTTTGCTTGTGAATATGTTCTGATCTTAAAGATATTTTGTGAATGTGGTTTTCTTAAGAGCCAGCGCAGAGCCACTTGATAAGTGTTTGTGTAATTCATGAGAAGCTTGTTATCTGATCATCACTGGTTTTACCAGGAAGTAACAGTGTTTGTGCAGCAAATTAGTCTTGATCAGTTTTGTCACTGTGTAAAGTTAGTGGATCGATACCTTTATTTTCTGTGTCTTTTCTAACATATTGTGCTTTCAAAGAACAAAGCATTTCATTTGAACTTTTTAACAAACCAACTTCATTTTGAAAACAGTCCTCATATTAGGAAACATGCACAAACAGTGCAACTCATCTCATATTGCTATCTTCACAACGTCCCCTATGTGAAATACATTGCTACAGCCATTCCCCAAACTCTCTCGCAGCCCCTGTTTTATGTATGATTGTTTTATTTGCTTATATATTTCTGAGTAGTTTGAGCTACAGTAATATGTCGGTGCATGCCACCGCTATGAAGGAGACTAATTTGTAACATAATCTCATTCTTTCACCCAGGAATTAGCCGATGATTCGACTGGTTCTCTGAAAGCTTTTTCTTTTGTCTTGGCTCCTTATTCAGCACAGCAGCATGGTACAACAGAGACTCTGCCAGTCAAACAGTTACAGACACTAAAAGCCCAGCAAACCCAGTTATGTTAACAGTTTATGCGCGAGCACTCTCGGTTGGATGTATGTCAAACTAAAATTGCTCACACAGTCCTGTTAAGCATAAACTTGCCTAAAAAGGTGCCCCAGATGTCGGAGCTGTGGTAGGTAAGTTTAAAGATCAACACTAAGATAAACAGTTTTGCAGTTTCCGTTCCCTTCCTCCCACCACTCGCCCTGCCAGTAGCAATTAGCAACAGGTGATTGACAACCGCACAGAACGCTACTTTCATGCTTCACTGTTGATCTCAGTTGGTCACATGCCCAAGCTTCACGATTTACTTTCAAAGCAAACAGAGGACTCTCAATTCTGCCAAGATTCTGACATATCAAATCATTTATTTATGTTCACACAACATGGAAATTACTTGTGCCGAACTCATAAAACATCAACTTGTGAAATCTACCCACAAAAACTTTAATTCTAGCTATAAGTCTCAGGCTTGATTATTTGTACAGCTCGGCAGTCATGAATAATTTCGGAGATGAAACCAAAGAAGGTTTCGGTTGACATCTTCTCTTTCTTTCTGATCCAATGAGCCAGCCTTACTCATAAATCTCTGTTTATCTCCACTGCTGCTGAAAACATTAAATCTGATCTCTAAAAACAAATGACTACAGCATTGCTAGGACCTTATGTTGGCCATGCTAGATTATTGTAGCTCTATTATTTCACATTAGTATCCGTCATCACTTCTTGGTCCTGGATGTGTGGGAGCTTTTTCAGCAGGACCCACAATTGGCAGTGATGTCACATCAGTAGCACCTGTCCTTGCGGTTGGATCCCACCTCCCCATGTGGTTTTTGGATTGCTGAGGTAGGCACGTCAGGCATGTCTAACTCTGACTCCAAGTAATAAAGGGCTGTTATGGCAGTGAAAGTGTTGGGACAGCTGGGTGTGAGCTTCCTCATACCCCGAATATGAAGCACAGACTGGACGTGTACTTGGGAGGTTTAAGACATTCTCAAAACACACAGCAATGAAACAGGAGTTTGGCACACTTGTCCTGAAATTGGACATGAAACAAGAGAACCTCAGCAAATTATTCTGTTGTGAAATTAGAAAAAATAAAGAAAAAGTAGGGTTAGCTAAAACATGACTTGCGCCTCTTAATTGTTCATAATGCTTCTACAAAAACTGAGCATCTGATACCAGTATGTACACATTTACTTAAGGTGTTCATTTTTAAAATATCCAATGTATTATATTTTATCAAAACTTCCACAATAATTAGATTGCATTTAATTTGTATTAAAATGGTAAATGGCCTGTATTTGTATAGCGCTTTACTAGTCCCTAAGGACTCCAAAGCGCTTTACATATCCAGTCATCCACCCATTCACACACACATTCACACACTGGTGATGGCAAGCTACATTGTAGCCACAGCCACCCTGGGGCGCACTGACAGAGGCGAGGCTGCCGAACACTGATGCCCTCTGACCACCACCAGTAGGCAACGGGTAAAGTGTCTCGTCCAAGGACACAACGACTGAGACTGTCCAAGCCGGGGCTCGAACTGGTAACCTTCCGATTACAAGACGAACTCCCAACTCTTGAGCCACGATCACCCAAAGATTATACTTCTTCAGAAACACTGTACATGTATTCATACTTAAATGATTATAACCTGTTACTATAATGTTTGCATTTGATATCAAATATCTATGTAACAAAGTCAGGATAAAATCCCATCATATTTATGCCTTTATGTTGTCAATACAAATAATGGTAGTTTAAACAGCTCTATGTACCATTATTATCACTTTGACCTTCAGACTGACCTTGAAGGAGAGGTCAGAGGTCACATATGACCCTTTTGAAATCTTCATACGTTACTTTCTTTATGTTGACTCTATAAACCACACTTGTAAGAATCATAGTTTCTAAGTTGTGAGACTTTTGGTCAATTTTCAACCAATTAAGCTAGTCAGGGGTGTCGAGCTCCAGGCCTCGAGGGCCGGTGTCCTGCAGGTTTTAGATATCACCCTGGATCGACACACCTGAATCACATGATTAGTTCATTACCAGGCTTCTGGAGAACTTCAACACATGTTGAGGAGGTAATTTAGCCATTTGAATCAGCTGTGTTGGATCAAGGACACATCTAAAACCTGCAGGACACCGGCCCTCGAGGCCTGGAGTTCAACACCTGTGAGCTAGATTGTTAAAATGAGCCCACTCTACACCTCTACAAAGTTTTATGACAATTCAATCAAAACTTTTTGAGCTATCATGTTTAAAGACAGAATGACACACATGCGTGCAAACACAACCGCCTTGGCGGAAATAATTCCCTTTTGACAGAGGAGGCTGCATTTCAAGGATGAGTCATTATTTGATTTAGAAGAATTTCTCTATGAACCCGTTTATACATGCGTTTGTATGTGTGAAAGGCTGTCAGCGTCCTGGCAGCAGTGTAAATCACTGACTGTCAGCTCTGTGTGAAGTTATGTGAGCAAACTGTCCGACAGTGCAAATTACATATTAACAAATGTAGTTAACTAACCTTTTAGTTAAGTCGTCGCCCAACCAAATTTCCTTGCATTGACAGATTATTACAGACTTGTTTTTGATCAATTATGGAACCTTATAGGCCCACAGTACACACCGAGCAGTGTTCCTGCTTTCAACCCCTTAACACTCACATTTCTTCTTCTTCCATCTTGACATTAAACTCCATGATCAGCTTTCACGTGTGTGTTTCGCTGCCACTCCAGCACTTGTGGAGTTAATCGCTGCAGCAACAGTAATCACGATAGCGGCTGTAACAGTATCTTCGGTTTAAATGAAAAGGTCTTTCTTTCTACTCTTTAATTTTCCACTTTGCAAATTCCCGAGGTAAATACTTAACATTAGTGATTTTGTTTAATTTCCATTTCGGAGATGAAAGTCTTACGAAACCTAACAGTGCCGGGACAAAATGTCTGGAAGTAATTTTCGAAAGTACCCAAACATGAATCCCCATAAGCTGCCACACCCAGGTGTGCCAATAGGAATTACAGAAGGAGGTGGGCTGCAATGACATAATAATGCAAGGCGAGGCATGTATGTGTGTGGGCATATCAAAAATGCCAAATCACTGGAGATGGTATCACTTTGCTTTCTTGTATAGAGACGAGCGCGCGTCTCTTAGCCGACTGTTACCTTCGTCGCAGATGACTGAAACTTCCAGTCTTTTAACCTTTTTCCACCTTAAACACACCAAAAGTGACCCTCCAGATGGCAAATTACTACAAACCTCCACATGCTCACTTTCACTTGAAGTGCTGTCAGAAGTGGCTGTGTTTGGACAGCCCTCCCTGCAGCTGTCACATCTACAGATTCAAGAGTGGGAATGCACAGTGTGTGCTTGTACACATTCAGGTGCAATCTGTGCCTTTTTACTTCTTTGCCATATTTGACAGCGAGTGTGCATCAGCGCTGATGGGGTGCCGCAGGCGCTGGCCGAATAGGGTGAAGGTGGTGCAGGAGACAACGAGCGTGACAGCTGTTCGTGGAATGATGTCGGGCTGTCAGGACTGCTTCGCAGAGAGCTTGTCCTTGCTTGTTGATCTCTTTCAACAAACACCAAATACCACAGCAAATCTTTGCATGCACCTGTGAGGCCGAGGAGGCCACATAGATAGCGTGGGCGTGAGACGGGGAATAAAAGAGAAAATAAGCTTTGTAATGGCTGCATTTTTGAACTGCATAGTTTTGTCTTTTGTATTACCAGCCCAAACATGTTCCTGGGAAGATTTTCTCAGTCCTACAAACTATTTTCTCACCGGTCTCAAAGCAAGTTCATCCGTAACTGAGACGATTTCCGATTACCCGCATAACCTGCTCACTCTGACTAACCAGTTTTCTTTTGAGCGTATTTAATAATAAGCTATTGATTTAATAGTGAGATGTTGAGTTGTGTTTCGTAAATACCTCTATGGTGCATAGCCATGCAGATAGTTGCGATTTTATCTGCTGAAGTTTTGCGATATACCTGACATTGACTCCCAAATGCTGAAAATCATTTTTAAAAATTACATAACTGAACTTCATTTTTTGTTTAATAATATGATCTTTTATGTGGAATAAGTAACTTCAACTACCACTGTGCTTCCATTGTGCACATCTGCCTTACTCTTTGGTTGTTCAGCAGGTTTGGAGTAGAAAATTGTACTTGTTGGTTAAAACATCATAATTAATTAGTTCACATTCATTCACTTAATCAGCTGGAAATGTGTGAGTTGCACTGTGGTACAAAACATATAACTTTAGCATTTGCTAATCAGTTCTTTGGGATTTAAGGTAAAACTTCCACGATGATCAAATAATTAAAGAATAACAGATAATGTTTTCTTAAAATGTGTCGGGATAAGCGGGATAATCCAACCGCTCATATTCTGAGAGTTTTCTTTGAAACTCCTTTGTGTTGTACAAATTGCCTGCAGCTTAAATAAGAAGTAACCACGAACACCTAACAACCAAGTCGCAGATGAGTCAAGCAATTATTGAGGCTATTTAAGTCGAGCTTTATGTGAAAAACGTTCTTACATGATCTGTCTTGAAGAAAATGCCCCTCTTGATGATTCACATATTTAATTTGGCAAAGACTTTATGCCAAAGGCAACCCTCCCCCATCTCTTTCAGGCTTGGGATCGGCAGTCGGAGTACACTGGCTTCTTGTCCCCCATAGGCTGTGGCAGGTCTCACTACCATCTTGGAAGGTTTATAACAGCAGTGAAACCCGCCGATGATGATGATGATGATGATGTGTGGTGTGGAGGCAGTGGTGGTGCTGTGCCATAATGCAAACTTTGGTATCGACCCAATACCCAGTAAATACAGCGCCTGAATTGCCGACATCAATGCCAATATTTTTAACTCATTAAGGTAGTTTATGCAGAAGAGAGGAGTGTGTCATGACTTATGAGATGAATCACATTCAATTTGCAAATTCTGAACACGTTTTAATGACCAATGAATCACTTTTTATTTTCCACAATAATTAGTTAACATGACAAAACACGCCTTTCAGCTTTTTGTGTATTTTGAAACTGGGTTTTGTGGAAATCTGGAACCTAAATGTGGCTGTCTCTAAAGCACTGAGGGGCAACGTCTGTTTTTTAAGTACTATAAGGTGTAAATAAAATAGATGTGAAAAGGCTCAAACATTTTTTACTGTGCATGTTTGAGGTATGTATGTGGGATACATACTGATCTAAATGATAGAAAATATTGATCCAGTCACTGATTCGATACCAATGCCAGAGTTTGTATTGATGCTATCGATCCGCCCACCTCTAGACAGTGACACTAATAAAAAGGCATGACGTAGAGGTCGCAGAGCTGACGATGCTACGATGTTCAAAGGGAGTGACCAGGAGTGACAGGATTAGAAATGAGTGCATTAGACTGATTAGTGATTATATTGAGAGGCATAGTGCAAATATATTGGACCATGCATGTTGAAGATGGAGCTGCCAGGCAGGAGGAAAAGAAGGAAGACCACAGAGAGGATTCATGGATGTAGTGAAGGAGGACAAGCATAGGGCTGGTGCGACAGAGGAGGATGCTAGGGATAGGGTCAGATGCAGGTAGATGATCCTTAAAGAAGCAGCTAATAGAAGAAGAAGCTGTCCCTTTAAGGAAATAGAAAGAGAGGCATCTTGTTGACTATGATACAAAATAACTGCATCCAAGGACGAATCCTGATCATGATAAGAACGAGCAGAACAGTGGCACTCGTCGATGAGTATATGCCATGTGTTTTGCCCTTTAATAGGGCATTGGGGGAGTATGCTCGTCAAGGATGTTATGAAGACATCATCTGGAGATAATTAGTAGCACCCTTAAACGTCTCAGAGTTTAGGTAGCACTGTTTTTCACTTCAAGCCATGAAAGGGTCGTTCTTTGCTTAAAAAGTTTTGGGTGAAATTGGAAGAGGCTCGCCGAACAAATGAGAAACTGACTTACTTTCTTCTGCTCCTTCTAAGAGCGCCAAATGGCTAAGTATTATTATCAGAGTTGCAGCGTTCCAGTTTATACAACTTAAAAGGCTCCAGAGACTCTCTCCAAGACATAAATCTGTATGAAACTAGACTTTGGTAATTGCCTAAATCTCTGGTGAGACCACAGCTTTCTATAAATCATAACATGGTTGAGGTTTGAGGGCGGCAGTAATATTCCTATAAACAGCTTATAACTTGTTAGTATCCTGGATGCTTAGCAGCGGAGATTCACAAGCCAGTTATGCAGCAACAATTAGCTCACCAACAAACACACAGACACACAATGGGAGCGAGAGAGTGAGAGGGGGGAAAGCTGCTGAGGAATCCTGACAGTTAAATGGCTTCCTTTGTGCTTTATCTCTTCCTTAGTTATACTTTTGTATTTTCCAGTCTTAAAAAAATTCCAAACCTTGTCATTTTCACTGAGAGTGTGCTCAACGTTAAGCAGGCAAACAATCAGCACATCCAGGATGGCATAAAAGCTTATTGTTGTCCCTCCCTGGAAACCAACTGTATTTGACAGTGAGTCAGACCTGCATACACAGTATACAAACTATACGCTCGCCTCATGTGACCTGCGTCCACTTTTGCCACTCGAATGCCTGAGGCATAATCTCGAGTCTCTCACACTTAATCACAGTGGCTGACAGACTGGGTTCTGGAGGCGGAGAGTGGTTAAGTTCAGAATAGATGGAGGCTGGAAAAAAAGACAGCAACACACAAGCCCGTCTTTTATTTTCCCTGAAAAGTGAAACAACCACAAATCAGCTTCACATCTCCCTGGGGCCAGATCACGACTCAGACTCTACCGCTTTGGAGAAGGAATGGAACAAAACACACACACTGTAACTATATGGACCGTAGTACTATATTTACTGCCTGCTAATTCTGATGCAGTGGTAACTCGTAGTGACTTGACATGTTTTATGCTTACGCTACATGTGTAGTGTTTGCTTTATTTTGAAATTTACTGGTGAAGCATATGAACACACTGGTGCATTTGGATGAAAGTCCAACTTTTCTTTTTAAACTCTTTAGTTTGCCAGCAATCCTTCTGGCAGTAACAATGTTACTTTTTAACATTTTTTAATGTCACTTGGCTTTTGGTTAAAGAGCTCCCGATAGTTTTGAAGACCCTCATTTGGCTGACTCAAAGGCGATTGTTTCATAACCTGGTCACGTGTGCAGCACTGTCAGTGTTTAATGAGATCTACCCTCAGTACCAACTGTATTAGATTCACCTTGTTAGTACCAGGTCGGATTGAGATCTGTTGGCAGTGACATCACGGTCTTGTTCAAGATGATTTGGGTTTTGTTACGTGGCGTGTTATCCTGCTGGAAGCAGCCATCAGAAGATGTCACAGCAGAGAAAGTAAGACTCATCAGACCAGGCAAAGTTTTTCTGATCTTTTATTGTGTAATTTTGGTGAGTTCCTGTGTAAACTGTGACCTCAGTTTCTGTTTTTAGCTGACAGGGTGGTGTATTTTTCTGCTGCTGTAGCCCGTATGCTTCAAGGTTTCAACCATTTTCCTGTATACTTTGGTTATAACGAGTGATTATTTGAGTTAAAGTGGCCTTCCTATCAGCTTTCTCATAGGTATGACTGATAGTTAGGGTTTTTTTGTAAGACTGTAGGGTCTCTACCTTACAATATAAAGTACATTTAGATGACTGTTGCTGTGAACTGATGCTATGTAAATAAAACTGAATGCTAAAGGGCAGCGCAGTAGCATGGTGGTTAGCACTGTTGCCTCACAGCAGGGCTGCAAGCAAAGCCACCATCTGGCCGGGTCCTTTCTGTGTAGAGTTCGCATGTTCTCCCCGTGCTCGTTTGGTGATTCTAAATTTGCCTACAGGTGTGAATGTGAGTGCGAATGGTCATCTGTGTCTTTGTGTTAGCCCTGCATCAGACCCCATCTCTCCCCCTACTGTAGCTGGGATATGCTCCACCCCCCCATGACCTCAATAAGAATAAGCAGAAGAGAATTCACCTTTGATCTCTGGCATCAACGAGGAAGTTTTTACCCAGAGAACCGACACGATATTTTCTCTTTCTTTGACGATTCTCTGTAAACTCTAGATATAATTGTGCACAAAGAGCCGAGAAGTTGAGCAGTTTCTGAAATACTCAGAACCCAACAACCATGCCACATTCAAAGTCACTTTAATCACCTTTCTTTGTCATTCTGATGCTCGGTTTAAACTTCATCAGATCATCTTGATCATGTCTAGATGCCTGAATGCATTGAGTTGTTGCCAAGTAACTGCACTGTCAGTTAAACATGTGTACCTAACAAAGTGGCTGCTGAATGTAGGTGACATTTCAGATGTGTCTGTGTAGGTTCTCAGGCATCCAGGTAAATGGTAAATGGCCTGCATTTGTATAGCGCTTTACTCAGTCCCTAAGGACTCCAAAGCGCTTTACACTACATTCAGTCATTCACTCATTCACACACTGGCAATGGCAAGCTACGTTGTAGCCACAGCTGCCCTGGGGCGCACTGACAGAGGCGAGGCTGCCGGACACTGGCGCCACCGGGCCCTCTGACCACCACCAGTAGGCAAACATGGGGTTAGTATCTTGCCCAAGGATATTTAGCATGCAGCCAGGAGGCAGCGCGGGATCGAACCACCGATCTTCTGATTAGTGGCTGACCTGCTCTGCCGCCTGAGCTACAGCCACCCAAGATCCAGGTAGTGGTAGGTTGTAATTTGGTGGACATTCAGAGGACTTTTAGTCAGGATGTTCCCTCTACACTACACTAGTCTCTACAGTATGTTTTTACCACATTTAGAGAACCATTAATGATGTCACAGGGACTTTTATGGGACCAGCCTTTTTAGTTTCTTGCACCAACATCTAAGAACCTTCAGAAAACTAAAAGTACTGTAAACGCAGTAAGTTTTGCAGAACCTTTGGAACCCTAGGACTGGTTAGTTTTGAAGTACCATTGAAACATGTTGCAATGTTTCTCAAAAGTACTTATATGCAGACACTGGATATATAATGATGCTCAAGAATTCAAGGTTTTTATTCCCCTGCACAAGAAAGCTTTGAACACACAAGGAAGCCAAAGACAACATGGCAAAGGCCCGAGGAGAACTGAGGAGTGCACGGGGCTGACAGTGGCAGACGCCAGGGGCAGGAGGAGGCACAGCGCTGGCAGGAGGTGGGAGAATGGGCAGCAAAGCTGGAGACGAGACCAGGAAGTGGAATTTCACGAAAACGAAGGACTTTAAAAATAAAACGGGAAACACATGCTTGCATGATAAAACTCTGATATCAGAAACAGAGTGTGAACATTTGAGTTCTTTCACTCAGCATGATGTAGAGCGTTGCCTCCTCTGACATGACTTATTTTTAAACAAGATATAAGATAAGCACTTTGTTTTTACTGTTGAGCTGATTTGTCCCATGAATGACGCACTCTCCTGAATATTCTGCCAATTCTCATCACGCAACCCTTTAAAGAACTCCACAGCGTGACTCTCTGGAAGTTCACTGAATAAATCCCTAGACTGATAATGTACTAGTAACCATGTTTTGACTCTTACAGATTAGTAACGCTAGTAATAAAACATTTGTCGAGTTGTATAAAAAGCGTTACAGAAATCTGAATTATTTCCAGACCATCAAGACAAAGACCGCATTTCAGTTCAGGTGCCAAATATATCATTTGAATGCTTGAAATGTAAAAGACATAAACACTTGGAACTCTGATTTTCATATCAATATTATGTGTTTATCAGCATTGCATACTTTTCATTACATTAGCAGGCATTCAAAGTGAGAAACATAATATGAAAATGTGTGCATCACATCTGATACAGACATTGAACTGCAAGTAGGCCACCGAGCCACAATGTCAGGGGAAGGTGCTGCGTTTATGAGGCTTGAGTCACCAGGGTGAGGCCTTTATAACTCCACTGCAGCCTGTCCACACCTAATGTGTACTGTGACCCTGTAAGTCACTTAATCCATTTCTGACTCTTGTGCATTGTAAAGCGGAGAGATCACAATATATGTGCCCGTCTGGCACCGACCTCTCCTCTTCAGTCTGGAGAAACATTCCTACACATGGACAGTTATTATAAATGTGTCACACTCACTCTCTGAAAACTGGTCATATTTACAGGTCAGAAAGATAAATTGACTTTATAAAAAAGTGCACCAAGGAGTGTTTAAGAATTCATAATCTAATGGAACCTAATGGAAATATAAAAAGCTAACTTGTAAACTTTAATGTAGTTAATAGAGCCTTTGTGTATTTATCTACATGACCTTTGGCTCTTGTTCTTCCTATCTTTAATGCTTTGATAGGTTCACTAAAACACTAAAATAATATCTTATCTAACACATTCCAGTTCGTTTGTTTTTTTAAAGCGTATAATATATTGCTTGGATTAAAGCATTTACACTCAGGCTCCAGTCAGTGTTTATATCTCGCATATTCCCCTTGATAATTTTTTTTCCATGCATGGATAATAAACAAACACATGTATTACTGTACCTTATCAGCCTAACAGGGAAATCAGTCATGTTCACTTTGTGTGAGTGGCTGTTTCAGTATTGTTTTCTGTATGGGACATTTAGAACACTCTGAGGCAACAGAGGTTACACAGGGATTACTTGCTGGCTCACAAGTAATCCCTGTGTAACCTTTATTACTACCTGGCTCATCATGACCTGAATAATGACACCGGACTCTGTAGATCTGACATGATGAGATCTGGTGAGAAGCACCAAGCTGACGACAGGAGTGCCTTTATCCACTCCACAACAGGTCTGCGCCTTGGACACATTTCAGGCTTCAGTTCAAAAAGAAGCTAAAGAAGAACTTAAATGAGTTCTTATGTGTTATCATTAGATCCTTAATCAAAAGCATGGTGGTTACAGTGTCCTTGTCAAAACAGTTTTTGAGCGTGGGTTACAAATATTGTAACAATGCATAATTGTCTTATTAGGTTAACTGCAAAAATAGATTACTTTCTTTAGTTGTGTTTATTACAAGCATTATTCTTGCAGCAGTTTCAATCATTTTGCATCAAAAGGCGCATTTATGTGCAGATGGACATTAATGGCTTAACAGACAGGCTACAGGAGAACATTTTTTATCAACCATATCAAGAACCAATTAAATTAAAAGAACAGTTTTATACACAGCTATTCACTGGCAATACAGCTAATGCAAGAAAGCAATAAAACTGGGTTTAGAAAACCTTTAAAATGTTTATTTGGTCTGACTTTTGATCACAGTTGGATTTTGTGTGTGTGCATATGTTTTTTAGTGCACTGTCTAAAAATAAAGATTTATGACACCAGGAAGAATAGTTAATGGGCGTCTTAAGAAACTGAACTAAAACTAAATCATCACTGCTGATGTATCCCACAGTAAACTTCAGTTGCACTAACCGCTAACCTTGTTGCAGTGGCTGGTGGTTTAGGTCCCCATGATGGAAGCAATGCACTAAGAATTCATTTCACCCAAATGGTTTTAAAAGGTGCAAGAAAGTAATCAAAGCAAATGATTTTTTTCCTCTGTATCCTTTCTACGCTCTCATGAAAGGACAAATTGTCTCACAGCCACATGGTGGAATGCATGGAGCTCATTGTGCAAAGGACACAAACCAGAAAACAAGCACTTATTGGTCTGTGAAAAAAGAACCTCTAAATTTCCAACATTCTTCTCATTTTCTGGCAAAAGCTGAACTTTCAAAATGTCATCCTGTGGAAATGTATTCAAGAGGAAACCAGCTCTGAAATATGAACAAGGCCCGCTTTAAGGACAAAAGCACGCACTTTGCTCTAACGCTCAAAGGCAAAGTGTGTAATCTTAGAAGCACCACGATTGTGAAGGAGGAGGGTGTGTGGAGAGCATCAGCGGAAGTCTTTCTTGTCTTGGTGTTCCTCTGTCATGTCTGACCTGCTTCTTCTCACGCTGCGAACAGGGTGTCAATTAACATTCCAAGTCTTGGCCTGTCAGGCCACTAAATCACTTATGCCTCACCTCTTTCTGGTCCTTTCTACTGTAGGCATAACGACAGGAGGGAGAAAATGAGTGAAGCTCGGGTATGAGCCCTTTACCCTTCTCAGCAGCTGTTGTCCTTTTTTTTTCGAGAAGCACTGAGGTGATGCATTACACTTGATGAAAAACTGTATTTAATATTGATCAAATCACCGCCTGCATGTGTTTGAATGTATTTTCTTCCCTGCCTAAGGAGTACTTCCAAAATTAATGAGAGATAATACAGCCCCGACCACCAAACTTTCTCAAATAGTAATCCAATCGTCTCTAAATCCCCACAGGCCTCCCTCTGGGGAATTTGTCAACTAGCATACACCCGAATTGGACGGGTGCAGCCGGAAACCCTGATGTTCCAGCCACAGTCTTAAAATTCCTCCAAAACCATAGAGCTGCCTGCCTCAGGGATGAGTCTGTAACTGCAGCTTTGACAGCCACGGTGCTCATTTGTCTTGCTCCATGTCCACTTGAGCACTGCTCTAAAGACGGAGCCACAAAGAGGTTTTCAGACTCTGCCGCACTCACGATTGGACAGAATTTATAGGCAATGAGACTGATTCAACAACAGTGCAGGCGCATGTTTGAAATAACTTTATGTAAATTGCAGTAAATATAAAAACAAAAAAATAACACAATTAAAATCATATTTGGTGTGAGTGCCCTTTGCTTTTATCACGGATGTGTGGTTTTGTGCATATATGACAAATTTTAGGCTCACTCGGTGTTTTATATGTCTTCATACAATATCGCGCTGTATGTTGAAATCAAGGCGTAGTGGTTGCAGGACTCCTTGTTATGCCTGTCAGTGAAGATAGGTCTTTATCACCCTGCCTGGAATTTGGCACAGATCGAGATCCTCCCTGACCGCATTGCCCAACAGAACAGCCTAAGAGTCTAAAAGATGCCAGCACTCCTATTTATTTGATACAATTTCTTTTCTGTTAACTGTGACGGAGCTTGTCAGCTTCTGTCAACATCTGTGTGTTATCATAATGCAGGAGGAGCTGACCTGATTGTATCCTCCTTATCCATTACGGCAGTAATACAGTGATCCTGTGTTTAGAATTTTTCCCCCAGCAAGACAGACAGAAACGTTTATATGCTCAAGTTTTAGAATAAATAAATACATGAACATACAACCAATTTGCAATGAAGTCTTTGTTTAGGTCTCAGCAAAGATCTTCTGCTTCCCTAGGTGGACGTATTTCTTTGACAGTTTCTAATTCAAACACTGTAGAAAACCTAAGCTCCAGGACAGGTACTGTCATGTGAAGGAAAACTCATACTTGCAGGGTAGGTTTATGTTGCAACTGCCTTCTGTGGTTGTCTGATTCACACTCCCAAAGCGTACCATGGCTTGAAAATAAGCCTTGTAGTTTAGTGTTATAGTGACATCTTCTGACCGCTGTAAACATCGCAGCAACAACTGTAATAATGAGTAAGCCAGCATGCTGGGGCAGCAGTTTGGGCTTGAATCCACCTTTCTGTCTGGAGTATACATGCCCATCAAGAAGACGGATTGATGGATGGATGCCAGGTAAAGTATTTCTACCCCCGCCCAGAAAATTGTGACTGGTTTTTCCGTTTGGTGGCAGGATTGATCCAAAATGTGAAAACTTTCACTAGAGTTTGGCCTAACTTCATCCAGTTCATTCAGATCTGGAGTCTTTGCATTGCTGGAGAGACAATATTGTACGTTTTGTGTCATATTTTCATCAATAAATTCTAAATTGAAAGAATACTGGAAGAACATTAAGAAATAGTCTAGATGCAAAGGTATCCAAGGTAAGACCGCTCTTGTTAACCATTTTAATTGCTGAATCATTTGCAGCTTTTGCAGCATGTTCGAGAAGCATTAAAGCTGAGGTTTAAAGCACTGAAGGTCTCTGGTGAAATCCTTGTTCACCTGTACCTTCAGATTCACAAATCACAAAAGGAGAAGAAGAAAAACAGAGTTACGGACCATTTAATGATCTTCAGAAGTAAGTTAAACAACCATTTATTTTACAGTTTAAAATGTCCTCATGGAGGAACAGCAAAATACACTCAAAATGAAGGTTGATCAAAAGACAGTTTTCATATTAATCGCTGTTTGAAGTTTTTTTTTCTTTTCATTTGTTTATCAAAAATTATAAGTGCCTTCAACATAACCATGAGAGTACTCAGCTTGCAGTCATAGAAATATTTACAACACAAAACTGACAAGCATGGTTTTTACTTTCAGCATCGGTTCACCTCCTCTCCTGTCTCTTTCAGACTGCGTTGTTTTGTTGCACAAAACAAAAAGAAAGACCCTGAAGAAAGACAGTTATAAGGGGGGGGGAGAGAAAAATACACGAGAGCACAGATTAAGGAGATCAGTATTTACAGCTTGGCTCAAGGACACAATTAAGGGGAGGGGTGGAGACAGATGATTAACACATCCATTAGCGGCTTGATGTCAAGTTTAAGTCACATTCTTTGCCTTTATGATCCTACTTTAGCTTTTTAGAATTTGAAAAATAAAAGCATGCATATCTGCTATGAAGTCGTGGATAAATGACCTCAAGATGCAGTGCCTAATAAGTAAGAGAGTTGTTTTTCAGACAGCAGGGGGCAGTACAGGACCACATGGGGGGAGAATAAAAACAGGAATAGGAGCAGAATTGCAAACCCTACAGTACAATGGTCCTTTTGAAATGAACACAGAGTTCCATCATGTAAAAGCACTGTAATAACAGAGAAAGGTTTATGAACAATACAAAAAAAGGAATCAAATCTGCCCTCCGGATGACAAAATACAAAGTCACATATGAAAATATGTTCTGATCAAATGTTTTAGATACATTGCGCGTGTTGAGTATTAGCAAAAAAATGTTTTGGCACAAAATCAAGTTTTTTTTGTTGTTGTTGTTTTTTTGGGGGCAAATATCAATCGGTAATCTTGTACAGATCCTCCCCCGCTGTTCCCCATCCCTGCCCCGGTCCAAAGAAAGATCTGATGATCTGTCTTGTAAAATATTCACTTGGTCTCTCCACATTGCTTCAGTCTTTAAATATTTATAATATTTACAGTTTCACAATTGTCAACAATACCTTTAGGCTTAAAGAAGATGCAAACAAAAATAAACTAATTAAATATTCTTTATATAGTCCCCTGTTGAGGCATTGAGTGTAAACTGTACAACTCTAATCGTCCCCTTACGAGTTCCTGGGGCAGGGAACACTTTGGGATGGAGAGTTGAGTCCAGAAATTAAGTAGAAATTTGCTGATGGTGAATAAGCAAAAGCATGTATGACTGATCTTGATTGATCGTTTTTCCAGGCAATGATTTTCTTTTATCTTGCACAAGCATGACTGATGTGATCACAAGAATTAGTCCATAACATGTATCATTTTATACTCAAATCTGTACAAAGTTCACAATTTCTTCAACATAGTGCAATGACTTCTGACATAGTCTTAAAAAAAATCACAATCACTTTTATGAAGATAAAAAATATCCCATACGAAGGTATCCATCCACAGCTTAATGAATGCTATGAATAAGAAAAAAGGCTATGCACAACACCTCCAAAAATGGCAAGAATGAAATGAGCAAAGCCTCATCCAAAAATAAAATCCCCCTCAACCCTTCATATCCTTTTCGGAAAGGTATAGTTTTTGGAATTCAACATCACTGGGTGACTTAAGGACTTGGTGAAGTGAAGGAAAAAAGGTGAGTTCATGCTAAATTAGGTTTTTTTGTTTTTTTCGTAAAAAGAAGTCCAACTCATAAAAATATGAGGCAATTCCAGCTTCCAACAAACTGGATGAGTCCAAAAGGGCTGGTGTTGGCTTAGTTCAGGAAAAAAAATGGAGGTAATTAAACAGAGGCGATGACAATCATGAGGTGAGGGGAAATGCTGGATATGCTGTTGAGAAGGTCCGGGGCCAGACGTGACAAGTGGCTCTCGGAGAATTTACAAGGTGGAAAAATCTGAACCACATAAGCTGGCTGTAAACCCAAAGAAGAAAAAATAACATGATGAGAGAAGGAGCAACATCTTCAACATCTTAGCTGTCTTACAACACAGTAAAATGTGAAAATATAAAAACATAAAATGCCTAAAGTCAAACCTGAGTAGAGCCAGGGTTGGGCACATTGATGATGCCAGCTGCCTGTTTAGCTTGCAGGTATGTGATGAAGCCACTTTTCAGGGCTTGGGTTTGACCAAGGACATCTTCTTGGTCTCGACCACAGGGTAGAGCCAGTAACAAACAGTAGTCATTTTCCACCTGCCACACATATCAAGTTTTAATCTTAAAATGTATATATATGTATATAAACAAAGATAATGGCACTCTCTTACGTTATTGCTTAATTAATTCATAGATCCATCGTTTTAGTCAGTTCTTCAAAGTCAGGGTCCTGATTAAAGCTATATTCAGCCAAATTTTAGAACCTGCTGTTCAAAGGTAGCAGAAATCAAATACTTACAGTCATTCTGCGTGCCACACTGTCCAGCTGGGAAGCCTCGAGCCTCATCCTTTGAACAATACGGAGAAGAGGACCTCCCTCTGGGGGTGGAAGGGAGCGCTGGGCCAGCATGTTGTTGCCGGAAACAAAATGTAACTGGACAGCAGCCTGGTCGTTTTTCAATGCCAACAGGCCTTGCCATACGATAGGATACTTCTGCATGAAGAAAAGAAAAAACGTCTTTATTTTCCCTGAAAATAAATTCTACACGTCACCAAAGAGCTGGTCTGTCATTCTTCTTACCGTCAATAGCTGCACCATGTCAACGGAATGATGTCCTGAATGTTCCAGTTTGGCATCCGGCCGTGGCTGTACTGAAGTCGAAGAGGGCACTGCTGAAGTAGACAGGAAGGCTGGAGGGCCTTTCTGAAGAGATAGATCTGACTTGTGTGTAAGACCCATAGGGGACATCATGGGAGACTGGTATGAGGGTGAGACTGTATCCCCCTGTATTCGGGAAATGTGTGAGAGGTCCGAAGAGGTAGCATGGCGAAGGTGGGAGGTCTCAGACTTGGAATCACTTCCACACCCATGGGACTGAGACATTTTACCACGGTTACCCAGTTCAGTATCTGGAGGTACCTGATAGTCCGAACCCAGCAAGAGACATCATACATTTTATGTATATGTTTAAATGTGCTTGTTAAGTTGAAAATGTATAGTAGTAGTATTATTTGCACAAATGTAATCATTAAAGCATCTTAACTCACCTGTGAAGATGTAACACCTTGGTTAGCCAGGTTGTGTGGTGAAAACTGGGATGAGAAGCCTCGAATGTCCCTGTAAACTGGAAAGGAGCCTGCACCACCTGGATGCATTAGGTGAACCCCATGAGGGTGAGGCGACACCATGACAGGACTAGATGCATGGACTCCTCGGATTCTGCTTTCACTGGAGTTTGGATGGATAAGCTTTCCTTCGAGTGGTTTGAGAGGTTCCTTTGCAGAAAGGTCAATGCTCTTCCCCGAAATAGGACTCTTTGAAGGTCCAGAGATATTGCCTGAAGATGCTGTTCCAGTCTCCGAGTCTCTGCGTGACTGTCTTGCCTCTACAGCAGCCTGTTCACCCCGTTGCTGGTGCATGAGGATGCGCTGGTGCATGTCTCTGTACTGCTCCATGCGTATGTTTGGGTGAAGTCCTCTGTGATCACTGTGAATCATCATTACATCTGACTGCAGCTGGGGAACTGAAGGTCTACTGAGTGCTTGGTTAAAGTGTCTAGGCTCTTCTTCACTTGCACTGTTGCCACCACCACTTGATACTGAACCTTGGGGACTTGAATGACAGTGCAGAACCATATCTCGAATGACATTTTGCTGTTGTGGGTTTGAGCGCTGTTGAGACCCCGGAAGCGGCGCAGACAGCGAATCACCTCGTCTTCCATAATTTATCCCAGGCATCGGTGGGGTGTTCATCCTGGCATCATGAGCCATTGACTGAGTGACACTGTGAGGTTGAATTATGACAGAGGACTGTTCTGAGTGCGAGTGATGCATCGCAGAATGATAGCTAGGCTTTGGTGGCATGCCATGAGTCAGAACAACAGATGTGCCGATAGGAGAACTGCTTGGAGGACAGGCTTTGACAAAAGGTGAAGGAGAGTGAACAGCTGTTCGTGGAGACTGTGGTTCTTGCTTAAGGTGCAGAGCTGAGCGATCATTTACAATGCCAGGGCTGGGGCTCATGCGGGTTCCAGAAAGTGATGGGTGGTGTGTGACTGGGCTGAGATTAGACTGCTGCGCAGCTTTGCCAGGGTCCATCTTTTTCGACAGAGGCTCTGACCCTAGTCCTCTCTTGCCATGCTGTTGTTGTATCACAGGTGGGTTGTACATTAAGACTTGAGAAGAACTAACTGGTTGCTGGAACATCTTTACTACACTGCCTTGGGGGGCTGTGTGATATGGAGTCTCAGATTTGTCAGATCCAAGACTCTCCTGCTTGGTACTAGAAATAACAGGTTGAGAGTTATACGACTGGCCGGCTAAAAGGACTCCTGTGTGACCATAACCAGAAGGAGTTGGGGCTGCTTTGGGAGTAGGTGACTGGGATGATGAGATGACTGGGTCTTGTTTTAATTGAGATTTGGAAACAGATTGCTGAAACTCTATATCACCAGCACTGGCTTGAGGAATCTGACTAATTTTGGCTCTCATCCTGTGAGGTCCTTCGGTTTTCTGACCTGAATAACTGAGTACGACAACACCCTCAGATGTATTGACCCGTAGGCCAGGACTGGAACCAGTAATGTATGGAGTGCTTTCGACAACAGAGCGTCCTCTTGTCCCATCTTCTACTATATCCATAGCAAGGCATCGGCTGTTCTCATTGGAGTTTGATCTGAATTTTTGCTTGGGAATGGTTAGGCCAATGCTTCGGTTGCTTAATGAAATACGTGGAGTTTCTTCTGTATCGTAAGGCATTGGAATTCGACTTATTACTGAGGTAGCAGGAGAAATAATTGTATGCTGGTTTTTCTCTCCACAGTTCTGCTGTGACTCTGTCAGTGGAGATGGTTTATGATGCATGGGCTGGGGAGGTAATGGTGGCCTCTCTTCAGAATGTAACTGTCTTGAGCCCACTGCATCAGAGGGATTTTCATTCTCTGACATCCGTGAAGGCTCTGACAGTGCTGGTGTGACTATAGTGGTAGGTATAGAATTGCTATTTGACGCAGACACATATTTAGGTTCCATCAGAATTTTTCTTAACGTGCTTGAACTGGGGTCAATGTCAGAGGCCTTGGTGTCTGGAGGCATTGGAGGATTTGCTGCAGGGGTTCCAAGTGCAGCTGATGCTTGCATTGAAGGAGTTACCACTTTTACATGACTTGAAGGGGCAACATAGATTCTGCTTTCTTCAGATCTCTGAGGCCAGTCAGGTGAAAGTGGCACTTTGGCAGGCCGCAACAGAGGTACACTTAACTGGGATACAGGTTGTGTGCAAGCAGGAGCAGGGGTAAATGTAGGAGTACATGGCTCTGCTGCTTGGGGGTGCTTTTTAACACTGGAGATACTGTTTGTGCCAGAATGAAAAGCAGATTCTTTAGGCACAGGCTGTTCAACCTCGGGCTGTTCTGCCTCTTTGGGTGTGTCGACCGTTATGGCACTTGTTAAGTCTCGCCTACAAGTAGCAACAGCAGTGACTACAGAGGCTGCTGAAGTGGCCGCAGCTGTAACAGTGACTGCTTTTGAATTATTGGTTTCTGGGTCTTCTGGGATTGATTCAGGTAACTTGACTGGAGTGGACTCTGACTGAGAAACCTCTTCAGCAGCATCCCCTTTTCTGTTACCTGCCCCTTTACGACTTCTTGGCTTTTTCGGGGTTTTGGCTCTAACTTTTCCGGTTTTCCTGGGTGTTTCAAGTAAAATGGGATCTTCAGCTGCCTTAGATTCTGCCCCTGGCCGATTTGAGCTTGGTGTCACAGGACCATCATCTAAATCCCCGGCAAGAATATTGTTGATCACCATGTGTGTTTCAGGTTCCATAATCTCATTGGAGGAGGAGGATATCAAGGATTCAGGGGTGGGAATAAGAGCAGTGTAAGTGGGAGGAGATGTGAAGCTTTCTGCATCTACACATGTTTCTTCTGCTGTAATTGAATCAATAGCAGCTGCAAGTTCAGTTTCACTAGCAGGATTAGCTCGCTTCTCCTCCTCAACTTCACTCTCTGGTTCCACTGCAACAGGAGGCAATATCGTAGTTTGCTCTGAAGGTGGCTCTTTATATGGTCGAGAAGGCTGCTCCACTGTAAGCTTAGCAATATTTTCGACTGCCTGCTCTAATTCCATCTGTCGTGCTAATAATGCTGCAGCTGGATCAGCTGGAAGTTCTGATTCTGAGTCTTCCTTATCCTGTGCAGCGAGCTCTTTTGAATCTTTTGGAATTTGGTCTATTGTTTTTATTCCTTCATTATCTTGTAGTGCTGTCTTAGTTTTTGTAATAGCTGGAGCTTCAAAGGTCTCAAGCTCATCATCCTCTGAACGGAGTAAACCTTTTACATCATCAACACTAACACGGATCTCGAGATTTTTTAAACTGTGTGATTTGTCTTCAGCTATCTGTTTGGTGTTACGTTTTAACCTTGGTGTTTTAACTTTTGCACTCTTTTCAGGCTGCTGTCTCCTCTCTAAGGGGCCAATGTCTAGCTTTTCATCATCGACATCACCAGATTTCTTTCCACCATCTTTTAATTCCTTTTCTTTTTTGTGCACTGTTGAGTTTGGATTTTCCACCCTTTCTGATAACTTGCCAAGCGGTTCAGTTTTAGGCTTAAGCTCTGGCTCGTTTTGACTTGCCATATCATCTTGTTCAGCTAGCTCTGTCGTGCTCCCAGACAGTTTGTCTGCTCTACTTCCTTTCTTGTTAGTTGGAGGAGATGGAGTCTGAGGTGTTTGCTGCTGCTTCTGGGTGCGGGGTGAACGCCAGCCCTCAGAGGCTTTCACAACATCTACTGTACATGACGCCTCAGTGTCTTCTTCCATCAGTTTCTTCTGATCAACCTTTACTGGTGAAACATCTTCTCCTCGTTTGATGCCTCTTTTAGGTGGGCGTCCACGTCTAGTATTGGTAGAAATTTGAACATCTTGCTGTATTGGTTCTTTATCAGCACCACGTTTGCGCATGCAGCGTGGTGACTCAACTACCTCTTTGCCAGCTTGGTCGTCTTCATGTAGTGTGGCGTAGACTGACCTTACGTTTCGCCGACGTGTTCTCCCATGGATCAAACTTGACTCGATGTTTTGTTCAGAGTCTGATGCATGTATTGGTGACTTGGATGTTGTTTTAGAGTCAACTGATGTCTTTGGTGCTTCTGCACGAGGAGATGAAGCCCTTTTGAGTTTCTCTCGGTCAATCCGTTCACTCTTACGTGTTGCAGGTTTTTCAGTGGCAGCAATTTGGGAAGGTTGTGTAGTTCGTAATACTGACAGCGGTTTTGCCCTTTTACTCTTGGGTTGTCTGCGATTTGGTAACGGTTTTATTTCAGCCTCTAGTTCTGGCATGCACACCTCACCATCGGTTTCGGTTTTCTGAGATTCCTCAAAGTCTTTTGATTCTTGATTTTCAGTTTCAGGTTCTGACTTCATAGTTTCAGGTTTTTCTTCCATCTTTGGGCAGTCAGAGTAAGTGATTTCTGTAGTCTCTCTTTCAAAACCACCCAGGGAACCACCAGGAGTTGGAGGTTTATCTTCCACAATGGGAGTATGTTCCGCTGTTTTACTATCACCACATTCTACCTTCAGTTCCTTTAACTCTGGTTTTGTTTCAGTTTCATTTTCTGGTTCTGAAAGAGTAAGTGAAGGGGATCTGTTTAGCTTAACAGCAACAGGTTTGAAGTCTTCCACGGCGACAGAGTGAGGTTGCGAAACCTCAAGGATTGGCTCTACTTTTTCTTCTTTGACAACTTGCACAGGTTGATCTGAGGGTGGAGTTAAAACTTCTTTCTTTTCTTGTGGTGAAATTTCTTTAGGGGAAGGAACAAATGGTAAGGCAGTAGAGATTAATGAGGGGCTGGCTGATTTGTCATCTGCCTTTTGTACTGGCTCCAGTTCCTTATCAGGTATGATATTATCACAGTTCTGAACTTCATTTCTTTTTATGTCTGGCACTAATGAATCCTTCTCAGTATCAGGTGGAAGGTGGTCTTTGTCTTTTTGTTGCTGAAGCTCCAAAAAACGACTATGGAAAAGCACTATTGGCTCTTGTGGGATGTCACTTCCTGCAGATTCAGGCTCTGCTTCAGCAGCAACTGGCTTGTTCGAAGGCCTTCCACTTCCAATTTCTAAATCTTGATCTTTACGTTCAAGATGCTGCAAACGCCGGGAATCCTGTTCAAAGATTGAGCTGTGAAGGAAACGAGAGGCAAACAATTCCTGACGCTCTTGGTCCTGTGGCTTAAGTTCCTCCTTTTTGTCATGCAGCTTTTCATCAGAGTTAGTACGAATCTTTTTCTTTTTCATATACCAAGAAGGTATTGGTCGAGGTGTTAGTTCCACCTTGTCCTTATCTGAACACCTGTGGGAGGCTGGAAAGCGTGAAGGGAGAAAGGACCAATTGTCTTCCCTAGAAGAATACAATGTTTTGGCTCTTTCCAGGAGTGCTTTTGTATCAGGAGTTATAGTTTTATCCAAAGCAAAGGAGTAAAACTTATTCTTTTCCAAGGAGCCTGAAAGCTTCAGGTCTGTCATCCTCTTATCACGATCCCTGAGGATGTAGGACAAGGAACTATTCGACTTGGACTTGTTTTCTCCATCATCATCGGAATCAGACTGCACTTCTCCAGGTTCCAAATCCTGACCAAGGCGCTTCCGAATGCTTTCATGCTTTGAAATATCACTTTGGAATGCCATTTCCATTCTGAACGAATCAGGCTTTATCCCTCTTTCCCAGTGCTGCATTAACTCTTCATCACATCCGAGCAAGGACGTGTTAAGCTTTGGTAGCTCAGTGTCAGAAGACTGAAAATGTCTAGGCATCAGGTCCAAACTGTTTTTCAATGACTCAGTGTGTGAAAATTTCTCACCTGCTGTTGGAGAGGATTTTCTTTCTTTATTTGTACCTGTCAAAGAGACATGGGCTGTTTCATCTTCCTCGTTTTCAGAAGACTGAGCAGCTCCTATTGATGATGACATGGTGTAAATGTCTTCATTGAACTTTTGGGAACTTGAAAAGTTGCGCTCTCTTTTTAATTTGAGTATTTCAAAGTCAATATTCTCCAATTTCTTTCGTTTACAGTAAAATAAATCATCACTGGCCACATCCGGTACTGATTTTTCAAAGTCTTGAACAAAATAATCCTTTTCAAAGTCACGAGTCTCACTATGTAGTTGGTTGTCAAACTTGACTCCCTTATCAGGCTCCCCTAGCTTGGATCTGAGCCGTTGACTGTGTTCCGTTTGTTTTGTGCAAATATTAGTCTGGTCAATGTGCACAAATTGTTCATCTCCATCAGAGTCTCTGGATTTTGCTCTGCCTTGTGCGTTTTCAGGCATTACTTGTTTCTGTTCTTTTAATTCGTCCAAATCAACAGCGTTATCATCTGATATTTTTGTAAAACTTGAGGTATTTTCCCTTTTTGAGCTCTCTAGATCCATTTTAAGGTAGGGAGAGTCTAACTGATCTGTAGAATCTTCAGCCAGTTGCACTAGTTGTGAGTGCCGCTCCAGAGGAAGGCCTTCGGGGTTGATATCACTGTCTTGTCCTTCTTTTGGACTATTAACTGAAATCATTCGCACACATTTTTCTTTGTGGTGATCCTTTTTATGAATCCCTCTCATCAAAAGATTCTTATCCAAATCTGTCTCCTTAGCACTGTTCCACAGCTTATAAAGTCCAGATCTACCAAGGTCCTCTTCACTAGTTCTCTTTTGTCGATCAGCTTTACCAGAGTCTTCAAAACGCCTTTTCCTTGCAGCTAGACGGTCAATATCCACTGAAATGCCACTGTCAAATCCCATTTCAGATTTCCCATGTTTTTTGGCTTTGATTTTACCATCTTTGTCAGTGACCTCCACTGAACTGTGCATATTTTTGTCTCTGGGAACCTTCCCATGCTTACCAATATCAATTTTTGATGGCTCTGTGCGGAATGGTGGACTCCTCTGGTCAGCTGGAGGTGATGCCAGTCTCGGACTGTCACTCCCACCCCTCTGTATTTGTTTTTCTTGGACAACATGACCAATCAATTTTCCTTCTTTTTCTTTAACTCGTGTTAACTGCACCACACAAGGCAGAAGGTCTAACCTCCCTTTACTTGAGCTTTCTTTTTGGATTTTGCTGGCCTTACTACGCAGAACAGACTCAGGACTAACATCTCTTTCAAGTTCAGGTTCTGGTTCACATGTCTGGATAATAGGTGACGCCATTTTAAGCTTCTTAACCCTTTGTTTTTCACTTTTGTCTTTGTCTCCTCGTTCTTTTCGTCCAGTCCTCTTTTCTTTTTCAACCACATTCCCAGTGTCAATTTCAAAAACTCTGTCCTTCTCGAGTTTTTCACTTTTATTATACTTTTCAGAGCGTGCCTTTTCAAGTTTTTCAAATCTAGGTGGAGATATTGAACTGCAGCTACCACTTCTTTCAGATGATCGACAACAAATACGGCGGTCTGAATCGCTTGGTATTCTCTCAGAGAGTGATGGAGATGCAGTTGGGCTAGCAGGTCGGCGAGTGGTAATGTGAGACGGGCTCTGGCTACGCTCAATGGTCCTCCTTCCATGATCGCGTCCACGATCTGTTTCAAAGCGCTCCCTTTCTCTCTCACGTTCCCGCTGCAGATAGCTGTATTTACGTATGTCCTGCTCATAAGGGTCAGCTCTGTATTCCCGATATTCCCGAGGGTCTTCAAAGTATTGTGGATCATAGTAATCTCCCTGATATGGGTCCCACTCAGTGTAGAAGTCCCGACTTCTGGTAGGATATTTTCGACGTGGATCTTCCGTGTACGTTCCAGGTGTTCTAACATTTTCATAATATTGTCTTTCTGCTTGAAACTCATATTGGGTTCGTCGATCATCCCTGCCAAGAAATAACCACAAATCCTGTTCAGTTTTAATATTAGACAGTCATGGAGTCAAATTCTTTTGTAAGCCAATTTCACAAACCTTCTTTCAGAGAGAATATCATAAAAGTCTCGAATATCCTGACCAGATGCCTGCATTGAACGATAGAAGGCCATCTGACTTTCCTGATTTGCAAAGTCCACCTGAAGAAGGAAGAAAAGCTGGTTAGAGTGTGTCAAGCACAATAACACAGAATGAAATTTCAGAGAAAAATCTATATTTTTACTTGCCTTGATTTTATTCCCCCCTATTTTCCATCCCTTTGTGTCTTTAACAGCTGTTTGCGCATATTCAATGTTGTTATACAGAATAAGGGCCATTCCTTTCATCCTGTCAAGTACAACCTACAATAATGGCAGAAAATAAGGTAAAAAGTCTAGAAAGCAAACAAAAGATTAAAAAAGAAAAAGAAAAGTGCAATAATGAGCAGAAAATTAAACAGGCTTACCTTGACAACGTGTCCGTATCGGCAAAAATGACGAGTAAGAAACTGTTCAGTTGTATTCGATGCTAATCCATCCAACCAAACGCATGTCGTTGGCATACTCTTCCCAAAGCCCAGCTGCAAAAAGAGAACAAAATTTCAGTCAGCAATTCATTTACCTTTTCAACTTACACAAATGTCTTTGGTTGAGAAAGACAAGAATGTTGTAATGGTGTAAAGGTTAGGATTTACAATTAAAATCAAACAAATTCTTACCTTTAGTCGGTTGTTTCCAAGATACTCGCCATCCATCTTTTTTATTGCCTTACAGACACTGGCAATGTCGCAATATTGTAGAAAGGCATACTGTGGGGCTCCATTCACCTTCTTAATGTCAATATCCTTTGGAAAGTTAAATGTTCTGTCAGTAAGCATGATTATCTCACAGCACTGCATGCTTTGATTCTCAAACTATATGAAAATTAACCTACCACTATATCTCCAAAACGCTGGAAGATGTTAAGCAGGTCATGGTAAGTGGTGGTCTTCTCTAAGTTTCCAATAAATAATGTCCGCGTGGCCTTTGGATGAAACTCATCAATCCTCTCGTCCAAGGGCCGGAACTCATTCTCGCTTTCCGTCTCTAAAAGTTGCTTAGTGTGAGCTTACTGACATACCAATATTCACATTTTCTTTACAATGCAGTTGGCAAAGAAAACTTACCGGGGCCATTCCAGGCTGTGACATCAATTTGCATGCCAAAAAAAAGCTTCCCCTTTGATGCTGCAAGGGCTTTCTCTTGGTCCTCTTGCTGACGAAAAAACACAAGCCCGTAGCGCTCTTCTGAAGCGCCGTGGATTTGCACAGATGTGACCTTTCCATGTTTTTTAAATTCATGGAACAAACCATCCTTCAGGCTTGTGTCTGTAAATAAAGCAAATGAACGCACATTTAGCAAAAAAATACAAAGGTAGTGATTTTTAAAAAATAAAATTTGCCTGAATTTCATGCATCACTATTTATTTATTTTTTTACATTAAAAAAGGCACTTTATGCTCACATACTGCTAGAGTACCACTAAACTAACCTGTTGAGCGCACAGGGAGATTTTGGACCTTGATGCCAAAGCTTTTGCGTGGTTCATCCTTGTCAAGGGAGGATAAGGGAAGTGCTGAAGGTGCAGGCACAGCTGTTGACTGCACTGAACGTGCTGGAGAGTCATCGCTTGAGCTACTGCTAGAATCACTGTAGCAAAAGAGCAACATGAATTAAAACGTTAAAGCCTCATAGTCATCTCTCGCATTAGAGATGCACAATAAAAATGATGTGCCTGGTGACTGACTATCCAAGAGTAACACTTGAGAATATAGTTACATCTAGTATATATA